>NW_028258323.1:1328808-1661011 GCF_053883595.1 Heterocephalus glaber
AAGTGGAAATCCTGGCACACAGATGACCTCTGTTTCTCAGAAGTGTGTGATATGCAGGTGCAATAACTAAAATTACTTCTGCCCCTTTACTGTGCTAATTAAAGCTATCTGTGGGAGGAGCAAAACACAACAAAAGGTAGAAGCAAACAAGCACAGATTGCTTCCATGTCCTAATCTAAGTCTGCCTGAAGCCCATATCACTGCTTAACTTCTCCATTTTTAAAATAAACTTTCCACTTATCGTGTATATGCTGATTTTTTCCTTTGATGCAGTCTGATACTTTCTAATGGATACAGTGGAACTCTTAACAGACTCCCATAACTCAGCTCCTTCTTCCAATAATTAGAACCATATGTATGTTAACTGTTGTCTCAGCCCTTCTATGAGCTTTGGCAAAACAGGTACAGTGGACCCTGGAGTTACAACGAGCCTGACATACAAACAACTTGGGTTACTACTGGAATTTCAGTTTTAACTTATGATCAAACTCTTGAGTGCTGACTGCTTGTGCTTCCAGATGGTCTCAGATACAGATTTAACTCTTAAAGAGTTCTGGAAGGAACACTACAACATCCTTTCCCATGTGGGGTTAATTACAAAGTCCTTGGTCAATGTCTCTCTAAGGACACTGAGATCTGCCTGGAAGGAAGTACTGCCTAAAACTATACAGGAGAGAGACTGAAGGCTGTGCACAGGAGCCTGAACCTTCAATTGACCAACTCGAGTTACAACCAGCCCTCGAGAATGAATTGAATTTGTAAGTCAAGGGTGCAGTTTATTAAATAGCAAATAATTCATTGCTACTGTGGTTTAAATGTACCTCCCAAAAAGATTGTGTTGAACACTTTATTCATCAACAGAACAGTATTGGGAGGTGGGGCCTAATAGGAGGAGGTGAGTCCCATGGTCTCAACCTTGTGAATGGATTGATAACAATTGTGAAAAGGCTTTAAGCTGCAAGTGTGGTCTCCTGCTCTCTCGTGCTGTTCTGTCTTTCTGGTTTCTACCATGAGTCATCAAAACATAAAAACCTTGCCAGATGTGGACCTGTCCATCTTAGCCTTCCCAGTCTCCAAAACTGTCAGAAATAAATCTCTGTATTTAAAAGTCACTCGGTCTCAGGTATTCTGTTATAGCAGCACAAAACAGACTTAGGTAATTACCATAAATCCAATCATTTACACCCTGGCACAAAGCATTCTTTCCCATGCAGGTCTGACTTAGCCTTCTGCCTTTGCTAACAACCAAATCCTGTCTACCTTTCCATGCTTCATACCTTGTCAGTCATCCTTGGACCCTTCTCTGCACTGCTTGGGACCACAACTTTCTCTCACCAGCATTCTCTTAGTATTCAGGCTGCTGCCTCCACACCCAGCCAGTGCCTGATGGCCTGCTTCCAACAGAAAGATGTTGCTAAGTCTGACATAGCCCTAGCAGATCTTAAGGTACATCCACAGGCAGTTGCTTCGACACTTTCAAAACTTTACAAAGATCTCTGAAATGCCATTTCTTGAGATTTTCTACTTCAGAAAAATATGAGCATAAAAATATAGGTTGCAAATATTCCAGCCACTAAAAATGGCAATGTAGTTACCATGTAAGAAGTAATTCCTTTGTTCTCATTAATAAAATACAAGTCTTTCCACATTTTTTATATTTTTAAATCTTCTATAAAGTATCTAATGTGTACATTTTGTCTCACAAAATTGAGTATGCAGAATTCAAGGACACTATCTTCATATTTTATTTTAAGTGGTACTTATTAAATTAAGACTGACTTGGAGGTAGAAGGGAAGGTAGGCAATTACTTCTTAAGGCTGGAGTGGGAGATGGTGAAAGATCTTCAGCAACTTATAAAGAGACCTGTGGACAATGATAATATGCCTCTTATAATGGAATTCTTGAGCATGTGGCTTCTTGCGTTTGTTAGTAACATTCATCCTCTCAAACATTCAGTAGAACAGCGGACAGAGAGCTACAGTTTTATTTATCACTATGCCATGAGCATCCCCAGCCCATATCACTGTTATTCTTCCTGTAACTGCTTTTCAAAGCAGCAAGATCCAACTGAAAATGGGCACCGGGTGAAAAAAGGGACCAGAACAATGGCTACCACCTTCATGTATATGAAATTGTTCTTGGGGTCGAGAGCTTTAATATGTAAATCTTATATCACTGCATTTGCATCTGACACATGCCTGGTACACTTCTCCTATGCAGCTGCTGACAAGAGCCTGTGGTCTAAGAGGGTGCCAATTTGAGAAGGAAAGCTGGCAGCAACAGCCCATGGCTGATCCATACAATGATATAAGAAAAACTAAAGCCAGCACTGAAAAGTCAGCTTAACTTTCAGGAAATTTTTTCCAGTGACCTCAGAATTTCTTTTGAGAGAAAATTGATTTGGGCTATAAAAAACTGTAAGGCAGCATTATTGCACAATATAGCTTTTGATACCTATGAAGGGAAAATGAGCATTGTGAAGCTCTAATGCCCCATTCCCTTCGATAAGAACTATTACAATCAAAAGGAAATAGGTAGCAGGCAGGCCTTTGGGGGCTATTCCTTACATAATCTAATAAGAAAAGCTATGGATTTTATGCCATTACAGAATCAGTTATTTCTTCCCATTCAAAATATGGTTAATATCTGGAGTTAGCCAACCCAAATGACTCAAAATTGCTGAATAGTTACTATGTGATTTCCCTCATTTCATAAAATAAAAATGCTCAGATGAGACAGAAAAGTGATACAAATTCAAAATAACCTTGAAGACTAAACCTGAAGGACCGTCAAACACTAGACTCTTCTTTTTTTTTTTTTTTTTTTTTTTTTTTGGTACCAGGGATTGAACTCAGGACCTTATGCTTGCAAGGCAGTCGGTGGAACCACTGACCTAAATCCCCGGCCCAAACACTAGACTCTTAGAGGAACTTAAAGTAATTTGGAGTAGACTGGAGCTTGGTGGCCAAGTATGTACCCAATGTCATCATCTCCTGGCAGTACAGCACAGTGATGCAGGATACACACTCCAGACTGGACAAAGCAGGATTTAAATTCCATCTTCTGGAAAATGGATGGAACTGAAAGAGATTAGCCAAAAACAGAAAGACAAATATGGCATGTATCCTCTTATATGTGGAAACAAAAAAGAACTGAAATAGAAGAAGGGCTATTAGGGAAGGAGGAGGGGACAGGGTGGGGGGTAACAGAGGGAAGGGGGCAGATCTGATTGAGGTACAATATTCACAATATTCCCATCTATAGAAACATCAGAGTGGAACCCATTAGTTTGTAAAATTGGTACATGTTTAGAATTATAATTGTAAAATTTTAATTTAATAAATAAATTTCATTTTTACCCACATGGATTATCTGGGTTAAATAAAATTTATTTCTTTTCTGTAAACTGGGTATACTATAATACACTGTTAAAACTGAATTAAAACTGTTCCCCCATAATACATACATAGGAGCCCCAACCACCAGTGCAGCTACATTTGAAGATGAAGCCTTCAAAGAGGTAATTAACATGAAATGAGGTCATAGAAAGGCACCCCAATTCAATAGGATAAGTGTCCATACAGGAAGAGGAAGAAACACAAGGCTGACATTCACAAAGAGGAGGCCAGGTGAGGATCAACATGACGCAGCCACCTACAAGCCAAGGATAGGTCTCGCCAGGTCCCAACCCTGAAAGCACTTGGATCTTGGACTTGCAGCCTCTCTAACTGTGAGAAATGAATTTCTGTTCTTTAAGCCACCAATTCTGTGCTGTTCTGTTATAAAAATATAGAGAGGAACACAACAACACTAACAAGTTGTTCTCAAGACTGAATACATGAATGGAGACTATAGGGCCAGACATAAGGAAAGTCCTGATCCCATTACTGATATTCATTCATAAACCAAGACCATGTGGAAAAGGATGGAAAGATGTTCCTTTCATCCCTCATCATCTGTGCCCAAATTCCTAAGGGAGAATTAGCCGAGGAAGAATAAGCTCCTGCTATTGATGACAAAGTCTGGGCTAGGGCACATTTAAAGATCAGAGAGATCTGTCACATGAAGCCACCTCAGCTCACAACTTCCTCCTTCAGATGACAGTGAGGCTCAAATCGCACTCCAGGTTTTTCTACATATGCAACAGATGTGAGGACCCAGCAGCTGCTAAATCTTGATCCAGAGAAAGCTTTCTACACAAGCCCACCATCAGCCACATTTCTGCTCAAGGAATGAATTTCCAACTGCTACAAATAACCAAACCTGAAACCAAAAGAAACATGTTTCTGGAACATAGAAGGTCAGGACCAGGTGTGGAATCACTGCTCTGTACCTACCCCACTTCCTTGAATGCCTCTCTCTTAGAAACCAACTGGTGGGCCAGGTGTGGTGGTGCACACCTGTAATCCCAGCACACAGGAGTCTGAGGTAATAGGATTGCAGGTCCAAGGCCAGCCTGGGCTACATAGTAAGTTTAAGCCCAACCTGGGCTACCCAGTGAGCTCTTTTCTAAAAAAAACAAGAGGAAAAATATCCCTGCTGGTAGAATTGTTTATGTAGGTGGGTTAGGTGTAGGATAACACTGTCCAACCCTCCTCTTCTTTTCTGTCCTCTAAGAGAAAACTATATTATCTACAAGTCTATGTCCACATAAAGAAATAGGTACACAAATATATCAAAATACCATCAATGGTTACCTAGTACTCACAAAATTTTTAAAGCCTTTTTAAATTTTTTCCTTTTCTTTTGTAAAGGTCTACCTATTAATTTTATACAGTAAAATCAGTGCTATTTGCACAACTTTTACACTTATTTCAAAAGTATAATTTAAGATTCTAGAGATGTTTATAGAAAATTCATATTTCATTGAAAAACTAAAATCCCTTCAAATCAATTAACTAAATAAATGTGGTTGATTTATTCATAGTATTTATTTGCATTTAGTTTTTTTTTTTGAGACAGGGTCTCACTATGTAGTTCAGGCTGACCTTGAACTCACAGTGTGGCTCAGACTGGCCTCAATTATTCAGTGATCCTCCTGCCTCAGCCTCAGAGTCCTGGGATTACAGGGGTGCACTACCACGCCTGGCTGCATTTAGTTATTTATTAAAGTCACTTTGATTGTCAATGATACTCTGTGCTTGCAGATGTGAATATTAAAATGTAGATTTTTATCATCAAGAAGATCATACACCCTGATCAAGTGGGATCATCCCAGGGATGCAGGGATGGTTCAATATATGCAAATCAATCAATGTAATACACTATATCAATAGACACAAGGACAAAAACCATATGATCATCTCAATAGATGCAGAAAAAGCACTTGACAAAATCCAACATGCATTTAGGATAAAAACCCTACAAAAAATTGGAATAGATGGTCTCTATCTCAATTTGATAAAAGCCATCTATGAAAAACCAACAGCCAGTATCATATTAAATGATCAAAAACTGAAATCCTTCACACGAAAATCAGGAACAAGACAAGGATATCCACTATCACCACTCCTGTTCAATATAGTCATGGAAGCATTAGCCACAGCAATTAGACAAGAGAAATAAAAGGAATAAACATAGGAAATGAAGAGGTCAAATTGTTATTATTTGCAAATGACATGATACTCTATATAGAAGACCCCAAGAACTCCACCAAAAGTCTTCTACACTTAATAACCAAATTCAGTAAAGTAGCTGGATACAAGGTCAACACACAAAAATCAATAGTTTTCCTCTACACAAATGACAGACTCAGAGAGAGATAGGTCCAACAATTCCTTTTATAATAGCATCCAAGAAACTGAAATACCTAGGAATTGACCTAACAAAAGAAATCAAAGACCTCTTCTCTGAAAACTATAGCACTTTGAAAAGAGAGATTGAAGACAATATCAGAATATGGAAAGACATCCTTTGCTCCTGGGTAGGAAGAATCAACATAGTGAAAATGGCCAAACTTCCAAAACTGCTATATAGATTCAATGCAATCTCAATTGAAATCCCAGGAGCATACTTCATGGACCTTGAGAAAATAATCCAAAAATTCATTTGGAACAAGAAAACACCTAGAATAGCAAAAGCAACCCTAGGCAACAAAGACATGTCAGGGGGTATCACAACCCCCAACTTGAAACTATACTACAAAGCTACTGTGATAAAAACAGCATGGTACTGGCAAAGAAACAGACCTCGGGACCAGTGGAACAGATTAGAAGATGCAGAAACAACTCCAGGCACGCTCAGCCACCTCACCTTCCACAAAGGAGCCAAACACCCTTACTGGAGGAAAGATGGCCTCTTTAATAAATGGTGCTGAAAAATTGGGTTTCAATTTGCCAAAGATTAAAACTAGACCTGTATCTCTCACCATGCACTAAACTAAAATTGAAATGGATTAAAGATCTAAATATTAAAACAGAAATGCTGAACCGGCTGGAACAGAGGTTAGGTAGTACTCTTGAAGACAGTGGGATAGGAAAAAATCTTCACCTGCTCTGCCTCAGACTAAGGTCTACTATCTAGAATCTATGAAGAACTTAAAAAAACAGACCTCCCAAATTTAAAGACCCAATCCAAAAATGGGCATCTGAAATGAACAGACATTTCTCACACAAGGAAGTAGAAATAGCAAATAAACATGAAAAAATGTTCAACATCACTGGTCATTTGAGAGATGCAAATGAAAACAACACTGAGGTTTCACCTCACCCCAGAAAGAATAGCTGCTATCATCAAATCAACCAATAACTAATGCTGGCAGGGCTGTAGCAAAAATGGAACGCTGCTCTACTGCTGGTGGGAGTATAGACTGGTGCAAGCACTGTGGACATCAGTATGGAGATACTTCAAAGAACTAGGGTTGGAAGTCCCATTTGACCCACCTATTCCCCTACTTGGTATCTTCCCCCAAAGAATTAAAAGAATCATACCACAGTGATATGTGTGTACCCATGTTTATAGCAGCACAATTTGTAATAACTGAAACTTGGAAGCAGCCCAAGTGCACCCATCAACTGGAGACTGGATAAAGAAAATGTGGGTTTTTTATAAAATGGAGTACTACTCAGCCATAAAAAATGAGAAATTAGAGACATTTATAGCTAACTGGATTCACATTGAGGCGACTCTTAAGTGAAATAAATAGGACACACATGTAAATACCAAATACTTTCTCTAGTGTGAGAAACTGAAAGTGTAAATAAGGACTAAAAGCTATAATAGATAATGTGAAATAGGAAGAAAAGGGACGAAGGGGAAAGAAGGGAATGGAATTAATATGAGAAAATGAAAAAATGGAGACAAAATCTTTGTAAATAGGGAGGGATGGAGGGGTTGAATGGAGGGCAGGGAAATGAGAAAAATAAGAACCAAGAAAGATTATTTAAAGGTGCAAATTTCCAATGATGAATGTCATTATATTGTATACCTAAAATGTACCAATAAAATTAATTTTTAAAAACTTAGATTCTTAAATTGCAATAAATAGAGACCATTTCCCAAATGCAACTTTTTCAATTTTTCCACCTGTAATTCAAAATAAGCCTTGAACAATGCGTTGATAACTATAGCCTGAGGTCTAGTAAAATCAGCAGAAGACTTTTAATCACAGAAATGGAATTCTGATGAAGTTAAACACAGTATGCTGAGGAATGGTGTTTAATATCCACTCACAGGTAACTTCTAGGATTGTTTAAATGACTCTGGGGAAGTTCCTTGAGAATCATCTCCTCCCATGTGAGTCCCCAGCTTTTTCCCAGCTCGAGGCACTAGCTGCTACCACTCTACGGGGCTTCTCCTCACTCCCTTCCTCAAACTCTCACCCTTCTTTCAGGACTTTGCCCCTTTGGGCATCTTATCGCATAGAGCTCTCCCTTTCCTGGGGAAATGGTAAAGTCATTCATACTGTATGGTATAAATTATTCCAATAGAAGATAAGCAATAAATTCATTTTGCATATAGATCCTTTAATAATCTCTTACTCACATAGTACTTTGCATTATGTAAATATGGTACACAGTAGATACTCACAAGATAAAGTGAAGATTTTTAGGACAGAAGACAAAATACCTTTTCTGAAATCTGGCCTGAAATGTAGACATTCATTTTCTGTTTCCAAGCTTCCCTTGGACGAGCTTATTACAACCTGAATCAGCCCTTCCTCTAAATCTACTACACAGTCTATGTCAGTTACCATCAAGCCCAGAAATACACAGCAGGGCTTGCCTCTACAAAAAATAAACTAATCATCAAACCCACTACTGACTCCTTCTACGACAGCAATCTACACACAGCACACACTCAATAAATTTGTTGGGGATTATGATTAATAGTATAAACATTAAAGGCAGAGAAGTTGATAAACATTTGTTGAATGGCTTGACTTAATGGCATATTGAGAATATATACCTAAGGAAAACTAAAGTTTTCTTTTATTCTGGATAGTTATTTCCTCTATGTGTATGTTTGCTATTTTTAAATTATCACCTAAAATGCAATTTTCTCTTTAAACCCTACATTTTTAAAAAAATTACTGATTTTTCCTAACATCGTAGAAAGTGTTTTGTTTTCATACACCAATCAGAGAGAAATTAAAATTAAATTGACACATTTATGACAGATTTTTAGTAACATCATGTGTACCAAAGTAAAAAGTTAGGATTCATCAGAAAGACTTAATAAATTGCAAGCTAGAATTAGTAACTGTAGACTAGTCAATACATATTTTTATGCTTTTAACAGACTTTCCAAAGGCTAGATCAATTAAACCTATTTATTATTAAACAAAAATAGCACAATATTTGTAAGGACATACTAAAAAAAAATCTGTACAAATCTGAAACTGTATCTTTCACTGGCTTTAAAGAATAGTGCTGACCATAAAAAAACTTGTCATTTTTTAAATGAGAAACTATTTCTTATCATGTTTCTATTTGTTTTTATCAGTTTCATTGGTTTTCCCTTCTTTCTCCCTTTGAGGGTGGGTAGAGAATTGAAACATCAATTTTGTAGATTAAATACCATATGCAAAATATTACTATGGACATATATTTAACAATTTATCTCTACAGCATATGTATATACATTTACAGATACCAAAATTACAGTATATATAATAATCTGTCACACAGCATGATCATAAGCGCACTGTAGGACTCCAATCAAGTGGAATAAACCATCAGATTTGAGAAAAGGCATTTTAAGTCAACTCATTTCCATAATTTAATGTGCTTATAAATAGTGAAATTAAGTTACTTTAATAATCGCTTAGTAGTGAATTTCAAACACCATTATTGATAAATAACTTTTTAATGAAGATGCATTGCTTCATAAGAGAATAGTTATAGACATTAGAAAAATTCATAAAGCTTCAAATCAGCTCTTAGCATCCCATTTCTCATTTATTTTCTCTCATACTCTTTCCTAGGAATCTCTGGTGTCAGTACATTAGCTGATATCCATGATAATTAATTAGAATATATTTCTCCAAGATGCAATTGAATTTTTAAAGAAATTCTTGAAAATGAAAGGCTCCACAGAAGAGCTTGTGACCATAACTTAGTCATCACCTTTATCTCTAAACTTGCTGCTCTTAATAAGATGCATCACTTTCATCCAATTCCCAATATTCTGAATGATAATGAATACATGCCAGATAATATACCAACCCCTGGGATGAACATAGACAAAGACAAGTTTCCTTTTCCTAACTTAGGGGACACCAAGGCAAATGGGCCATAAAGAAGATAACGATAAATATATCATAAATGACTGGTGAGGAGCTACATTTCCCTTGAGAGATAGGAAGTCAAATAGATTTAAGCAACAAATATCTACTCAGTGTTATCTTCTATTTCTTATAAATAAGGCTAGTTCTCAATTCCTCATCTATTTGTCTAAGTAGAGGAACATGATATCAAGTAATAACTTACAGTAGGCTACTCAGATATGAGCCAGGCGTGGAGCTAAACATTTTGTATTATAGGATCTAGTTTTCCTAACATTTATATTAACCACAGATCCTGTACCCATGGCCCTGTCATGAATCTAAACCTGGGGAATGATAGCACCACAAAGACTAATAAAAAACCTTTTCTCATAATTTTTCCTTTCCCCTTCCCCTCTCACTTCCTCTACCCTTTTGCACTTTTCCTTCCTATTTCAAATTATCAATTATTCATTTTAATCCTTATTTACACTTTCAGTTTCTCACACTATTTGGTATTTACATGTGTGTCCTATTTATTTCACTTAAGAGTACCGCCTCAATGTGCATCCATTTAGCTATAAATGTCTCTAGTTTCTCATTCTTTATGGCTGAGTAGTACTCCATTTTATAAAAGAACCATATCTTCTTTATCCAGTTTCCAGTTGATAGGCACTTGGGCTGTTTCCAAGCTTTAGCTATTACAAACTGTGCCAAAAGGAAAACATGGAAAAGTCTTTGTAAATAGGGAAGGGTGGAGGGGGTGAAGGGCGCACAGATAATGGGGAAAAAATAAGAACCAAGACACATCATGTACAGGTACACGTATCCAATGATAAATGTAAATGTACTGTATACCTAAAATGTACCAATAAAAGAATTTAAGCCAAAAAAAAGACTAATAAAAAACCAAATTGAAGTAACTGTCTAAAAATATCTCAATGTTAGTACATAAAGTCTACTTTTGACTGAAATAATAGTGTTTGTTAATCAAAATATGCCACAAGAATTCCAATCTTTTGTCATTTCATCCACCAAATTCTATTGTTCTCTATTTTTCATATACTGACCCAAAACTATACCAAATATATGATTCATATTTTCATATTTTGGATTAGTGTCTATATTCATATTTATTTTCTTAAGTTTAATAAATGTATAATAAATTATACATTCTCTGTTAAATAAATTAAACAGGTTTAAAGAGAAATATGTGACAAGCTACATGCTTCTGACATTTGTTTTGGTGAATTCCAATTGTCATTATATTTTAATAATTTTAGAAACAAATTTTTTTATTTTAATTTTTATCCCCGTGTAAAGTTGAAACAGTAAATTTACAAACAGAGCAAAGTAAGCAAAAAAGAAAATAACTTTTTAATTTTACCTAAAAGTATCAATGTACCTGTGTAGTAACTGAATAAACGTGTACTTGTTTCATCGCTTCTCGACCCTTTGGCTAAGATCAAGTGTAGTACTTGTTTCAGATTTTGAGAAACAGATTTTCATAAATAATATTTACTTGACATATCTTCAGTTTATTTTCAATAAGATCACATTGGACCCTTTGCATAAAAGCACAGCAATGAAGAAAACTGTATTCTGACTCCTTCTCCCCATGACTCAAGAAATACACATAAATTTTCTCCTTTCATATGTAAAAAGTGGAGTGAGAATTTTTTTTAAGTCTCTACTTTGCCTTTCCTCTTTTGTGCATTTTTAGGTATTTACTTTTAGAGATCATTGCCTATTAGACACTGAGCTATAGACTAACAATATAAAGGTGAAACCACAATAATATGCCCCTGCCCTAAAGAAGTTCGTAGCTAAACAGAAAAAAAGAGAGCCTTATAAAGAAAATTGTATTTTCCTTTGCTATTGATAATAATGGTTAATATTCAATGAATGTCAAATATGCGACAGGTTCTGTGCTAGGTGTTCTGCATATATTATTTGATTTTTCTCACCATAACAAGAAAATCACTGAAGAACTATTATCATTCCCTGGATTTTACAAATGAGAACAATGAAGTCCACAAAGTTCATTTGACTTGACTACGGTCACATAGCTCAAAGTGAAAAAAAGACAGTGCTGAAAGTCACCCCTTCTGGCCTGACTTCAGCTACCAGGTACAGTACCACATTCCAGAGAAGTAGTCAGTGCAGAGTGCTTCTAGGATGTAAGAAAAAGCAACTAGGGAACAGATGGCTGTACACCTCTGTTTGGCTGGAACAGTATATGTTTTACACATATTTATCAAGCTGTCACTAATAGTATCCCCTTGCACACTCAAAAATGTCTCTGTGAAGATGATAAATGGTCAGGTAATAAAGGAGCCAGCATCAGAGCTGGCATCTAAAGAGTGCAGTAGGAGTTTGCCAGCTGGAGACTAGGTGGCTCAGGGAGGAAAGAGGCTGCCCCAGGCAGAGGGAATACTGACTCCAACTGCAAGGAAGTGGAGTCCAGTGCAGTCAGGAAGCGACTGGTGCTGGAGGTAGCACTTTGGGCAGATCTCAGCTCTGCGCCAGCTGCCGCAACTGCACAAACTCTACCACCACATGCTTTAGGAACCTCAGATGAGATCACACTGTTCCTCTCGTGAACTCCCATTGGTGCCTTCTCACTCCTCATAGAACAAAGCTGAATTCCTTATCAAGGCCCTAGCAGATCCGTTTGTGCCCAGCTCTCCGTGCCCATCCCGGGCTGCCACCTCCACTCCCACCACCACATGCCCACTGTGCTCCAGCTCTCACTGCTCTGCAGCCAACCCCCAGGCCTCTGGCATGATTTCCCAAATGCTGACTCCTCAGAAGGGACTTTCTATCTAAAGCAGCCCTCCCCACTTCCTAGGCCCAGGGCATTATCTATCACCTTACCCTGCTCATTCCCCTCACAGCTTCATCCCATCAGGTGACACTTTTTCACATGGTTCATTCATTTATCAGTTTTGAGACTCTGCTATTAGAATACCAGCCATGGATGGCAACAGCCTCATCTGCCAAGTTCACTGCTATATTGCTTCCTGGTGTGCTTTTCAGAATAGTATAGGAAATCAGAAGATCTTATTTCTCCTTTGCAAGATAAATAACACACAGTTAGCCTTACATATGTTACCATCATTCACAAGCTCAGAATATCAGCAAGGACATCACTCACTATCTTTAGTTTACTATAAGGTAGGATATTTTCAACACTCACTGAAGTAAGTTTCTAAGCAGACTGTCAGGCATACTAACAAAAAGGTAAGAAGTATATGTTACACAAGAGGATATAAGAAACTCAACTGGGAGTGTTATCAAAATGAGAACAGTCTGTTAAGATAATGAAAATTGTAAAATCCTAGTAAAGAGAAATTATATTAGGAAGCAAAACACATTAAGGAGAACATAAGATATTTTTAATGGATTGTAATTCTCTCCTCCGCCTTTGTTGTGATTTGCTAATGTACATCATGATGGTGGAAAACTAAAGTTTATTTTCTCGTTAGCTTCATTCTTTCCCACTGGCAGTCATCAATTCTCTCCTTTCTTGGACCCTCACTTCAGAAATGCATAGAACTAAAGTGAACATGGTAGTTATATTCCCCTTATGGTATTTACACAGACATTAGTATCACAATAAAGTCAAAATATCTTAGAGTAAAAGGTATATTACTTGCAGAAGCAATTACAGAAAAAAAGGCATTCTGGGATGGTGGCATCCCATCTAAGACTTCGCCTCATTCTTATAAACATTTCTACCAAAAAAATTCAAGTGAAACAAAATAGAACAAAATACCATAAATAGCAAAACTTTGCACTCTGGAAATGTTGGAGCATTAATATAAACAGCAATAAATAATGGCTAAGCATCTGGTGTGCACATGACACTGTGTCTAGACTCTGAGGATGCAAAGAATTTAATAACAATAAGGCTTAAGTAAGAAGTGCTTTGCCTTTAATAAAACTCAAAATAGTGGTAGTGTCCACTGTAGTTGTCCTTAATAGCAATAACAGTCAGGCTTAACAGTGGAAGGTGTAGCTAGCTTTTAAACCTCAAGGCCTTAAATTTGCAAAGAAAATTGAGGGTATTATTTTTTGTGAGGGGATATAATACAGGAGTAGCAAGGGAATGATGTGAAGCTTCACCTACTGTGCATTGTGAGTGTCAAATAGCCTAATTTCTCCGGAATGAGGATTCCACATAATAGTTAATGGAAGCTTACATTGTCAGGCAAAGGATCTTAGCCCATGAGAAAAGAGAGTCAAAATTATTTTGAGCATGAGAAAGGCAGAGATAAAGAAATAAATTTAAGGAAAATTATCTAAAAGCAGTAGTATACAAGGTATTCTGAAAGAGTTACTCTTGAAAGATCCATAGACCAATTAGGAAGTGAAGGTAATAGTCATAGAAAGGAAGTGCCTTTCTAATAGGTTTCCATTTATAAAGCTAAAATGCATCAGAAACACACCTGTGGTGATGTTTCAACAGCTTCTGGGACTCCACCAGACCTTACTTCCTATTTCCACCCTCTTCTTCAAGTCTCATGTCCCATTTGTTTTTGTTTTGGTTTTGAAATTTAAAGAAAAAAATTTATTGAAGATCTGAAAAACAATTCCTAAAAGATTGACTTTTCCAAAAAAAAAATTTTTTTAATTTAAAAAAAAGATTGACTTTTCCAGAAAACTGTGGCTACACAATGCATTGTGTCTATCATGTTACAACATGCATTAGATGCAAATACAAAAACCATGAAAAAATTCACCATTCTTCAACCATTTGAGCAGAGAGAAAATGCCTAAGGAACAACATGGATGACTTGCAAAGGATGGGCTCTTTAAGCACCGTTAACAAAAAGAGAGAGCACAAATGGATGAGTGTGTCCAGCTATATTCACTGAATTGGGCCTTTGGCACTAGGAATCAAAGCATTTTCTCATCTAGCATTAACACGTATTATAAAAGTGTACGGTGTCAAAGGAATAGAACCACCAGCATTCAAAAGCAGCTTTGTCAACTAGGCAATAAAACACTCTACACCATGTCTCCTTATCGTCCATCACTGAATACACTGGTAGCAACTTTGAAATGAAATGAAAAAAGGAGCTGCAACCCCTTTTATTTTCGTTTAAAATCAAAACAAACATCAACTCTGTTATACACTAACATCTTCAAAGTACATCATTTGTACAAGAGAAGGGCTAGGAACAAAAACGTGTTGACAGAGATCCAAACATGGGTGAGAACGCCTCACGCTGCTTTCCGATGGTACTCAGGAGGGGCCACTTCATAATCACTGGCACTAAACAAAGCTGCTGAATTCTTTGCCAGATACCTGAGGAAATCATGAAGATAATTCAGTAATAAAGCAAGGCTCTTCTCATCCAGAGGTGTGTAGGCCAACATAGTTCCAATTCATACAAATAATCTCACTAGATGTGGAGCTCCATACACCTGCGATATGGGTGCATCAGGGTGACTGGCAAGGATCTCAGTGTACTGCGGTCTCTCAGATTGGTAGAGGAGCTGAGTTTCCAGCATCACACTGAAGTATTCTTTTATTCCTGCTACAACCTCATTAACAGCATACTCCTTATTATCCGTGTTTCCTTGAGATTTCTTATAATTCGCATAGTCCTCTAGAATGGAATCCACATTTCTCTTGGCAGAAAGGTAGAAGAGCTGTTTCCGTCTGGAAATTAAATCCCAGTCATCAACAAGCCACGGTTTTAGCTCTTCAGGGATCTTTACTTTAACTTCAACTCTGTTCATAAGTGTTTCTTCATTGTCAACAGTAGGATCTACCCGGGCCCTCTTCTTCCAAGGAGGCTGAGGTGTCTCGTGGGTACTGCCACCATCTCCATTACCAGGGTTTTTTGTTTGTTCTTTTTTATTTTCACTTCAACATTTTTCTGCTGCAGACCAGATGTCTTCTTTCCTGGAGCAGCCCCTCTCATCTTTCCCTCTGCATATTGCTCCTGATTGGCTTTTTGAAGTTCTCGCTGTTTCTGTAAATTGGTGTCCACATATTTGAGTACTCTGCTTTCTGGAACCCATTCGTCCCAATTTTTATTCCAACCACTGTAATGTATAAAGTATTTTACTTGTTTGTCCTTAATGGCAACCTTTACACACTTTGCTTCATAAAGAAGAGGCCCATGAAAGCACAGTACTCATTCACCCTCCTGGAAGTTGGGCTTTGGGTCCTGCTTGGGGGCCATTTATAAATGACTCACCGCCTCCTTCTCCCACCATCCCTGACAACTGACCCCTACTCTCTACCACACCTGAGCTCGTGTCAGATGCCCTTAGGCACAGCCACTCTACCTCATGTCCCATTTTCATGGCTTTGCCTCAGCTTAGTTCTCAGATTGTCCAGCTCCTCTGTGAACGGGTTATAGTGAGGCTGATTGCCTGCTCTGGACCTGAGCTTCCCCCTAGGAAGCTTGAATCATGAGTGGCCTCCTTCACCAGCCCATCCTACCCTCCTGCCTAGGAAATCAGCGTGGGTGCAGTCTTAGAGTCCTGCCAATCTGAAAGGAAGAATCAGAAAAGAGGAACTAAAACTAATTTGATATGAATACAAAAGGAGAGAGAAAAGCTAAAACTGACTATGAATGGTTCAAGTGTAAGGGACCATAAGAAATATGTCTGGCTGGCAGAAAGAGGTGGACAAATAAATTTCACAGGAAAATGTCCCAGCCAGAATAGACAATTCTCGGAGCATCTCAATGAAGCTTTAAGGTAAGATCTTCAAAAGAAATAGCACAGAGTCAGGGACTAAGGCCGTGATCAGGGTCAGGAGGAAGAAATATAACCAGGAAAGAGACAGAGGGGGACAGGCAAGACGGGATCCATAATGAGAGGCACTCCCTCCAGTGAAGAGGTGGACAAGAATAAGGGTTGGTGGGACCTTTCTTTTCTTCCTGATAAACTCTCAAAACCTTGCTTGTGGTTTAATGATACATAATATAGTAGTCCTCTTAAAACAAAAAAGGAGATCAGTTTCAACATTATTTCTCATCTTGCAATGTGTCTTCACTGGAAGCTACATGTGTTAGCCTCACTCGTTTTACAAAGTTCGAAAGCATGTAATATATAATAATGTGACATATATAATGAGTCTAAACTAACTCAAGGTATTTTTCTCTTTTTCCATATAAAAAGAAACTTGAACTTTAGTATTTTTACTTAGCAGCTACAACATGCCTGTTTTGTCTTTTGGAGATTGCAGTTTTCCTAAAACCTTCTTCTAGCCATACAGTTTTGTGACATAAGAGTTGGTTTAGCCTTTCCCTCTGAAAATTATTTCCTCCACAGCAATGTCACAGAGAGCTATATCCTATGCATCTGGCTCAATAGACGTCCTACACAAAGTAAATTAAGAATCTTTTATAAGCCTTAATGAGGATTCCTTCGTTTCATATATTTCAAAATAATCTTGATTTCTTTCCTTTTCGGTATTCTGATCTCTCATTGTTTAACCTAAAGAAATAATTTAATTATGGTGATTTCCTTTGTTTTCATTATTTCGTTATCCTGTTAATGGTATATTACTGTTATTATATTACTGTTAAGTATGCCAATTGTGATATTTATCAAATATAATAACAGAATTTCCATTTTTTAAAATGTAATTTTTATTGTGACATTTAAAGGGCTTATGTTCAAGATAATTAGTCTGCCACAGTAGATTGGTTTGTTATTTTCAGGATAAACACACATATAGAGTACAAACTTTGCCAAAACATGAAAATGTGCACTTTCTCTTTTGAATGTTCTTATATGTTAGATACACATGAAGCCGGAACAAGTCCAATTCAGTATTTCCTCTTGGTCAGTAATAATAACAACTGTTGTATGGTCCTTGTTATATACTGTTTAGAGCCAGGCAATACACCAGGGTTCTACATATACTAATTTATTTAATCTTTGGTACTTCATAATAAAACATAACATCATTATTATTTTTATTAAAAAGGTAGCTGAATCTTAATTGATAGACCTACTTTCAACCTAACTTTGTCTGAGTTCTCTGTACTACATAAATACCTTCCTCTGCAAATCATCCTATATTTGGAAATAGTTATAAATACTCAATGTAAATATGTTTGAATCGTATTGTGGTACTAAAATACAAAATTATAGAGGTGGATGATACTAAAATAGCAACAATTATAATTCAAATTTACCTAAATAAATAATAAATTGTGTTAAAAGTTAAAGTTTATCAGAGTATTTATTTAAAAATTTTTAAATGTTGGGCTGGGGATTTAGCTCAGTGGTTCCTCCACCTGCCCCACAAGCGCAAGGACCTGAGTTCGATCCCCAGTACCCCCCCAAAAAAAAAATCTAAAAAATGTGCTCTATCATCTGATTGAGAAGATATTTTCTTTGTACAATATTGGCTATAATTTTATGAGTTTATCAAGTCATAGAGTATCTGTGTCCTCTAATTTGCATGATATTCTCCTCAATAATGGCCTTCTGTTAACATTAAGTAATTAAAAAATTTCACAGAAATAAGCAGAAAGAACTTACTAGCAATCAAGCTCAAATAATGTTTCCAAAAAAGTGTTCAACAGAAAATGAGTGCATGAGAATGTTTCAAGAAAAAAAGACAAGGGAGAAGGAGGAAAAAATGAAGTAAGTCAGTGGCTTCAACTAAAGAAATAAAAATACAATAGAAAATTTCAGAGTTCTAGATCAATGTTCTAGATCAAGATGCAGCTTTCAAAGAAGATATTCAGGAATGAATTTTATAGTTTTTATAATATCTTTGCCACATGGATGATTTCTCTGCATTTCATCAGTCCCAAAACTTAGTCCTTTCACATTTAACATCTCTGAAATTTAATGTATCTTAAACTTCATGGGACATCATAATTATTAACATTTTGGATTTTTTTCTTAGCAGAGAGCATAACTATACTTTCAAGAGACAGTGTGGTAGGCAGCACCCAAAATGGCTCCCAGTTGGTCCCCAACTTCTGATATTCCCAGTCCTCTCCAGTCACCTCCCACACTGTACCAGGTTGGTCTGTGTGAGCAATAGGATACAGTACACAATTTCCAAGATTAGGTCATAAAGGAACCACTCCCTCCACCAGTCTCTCTCTCTCTCTCTCTCTCTCTCTCTCTCTCTCTCTCTCATGTTGAGGGTAGTCACTGCTCTGTCATGGATAGTTCATACACGAAGGAACAGAAGCTTTATGTTAACATCCAGAGAGAAACCAAAGTCTCTTACCCATAACCTCTTTAAGCAAGCCATCTTGGAAGCACATTTTCTAGTCCTCAACAAACATCAGGCCAATAAATTGACCACCATCTCCTGAGAGTCTCTGAACCAAAGCCACTCTATATCTCTCCAAGATTCTTGACTCTCAGTTACAGTTGAATGGGCCAAAAATAGTCCAGGTTCTTGACAGGGAAAGAACAGCCAAGTGTATACCTCATAGTAAGTAGCTACGTATATTGAAGATCACGGATGGTAGCAGCAGGAACAGGCCAAAAGGCAAAAGGGAAAAAGAGAAGGAAGAGGAATCCATCCTGTGTTAGTGTGTGAGAACTAACACAACTCAGGCTTCCAATATTGAAAGGGTCAAATGCCTCTGACTCCCAGTGCCTCCCATTCCATCTCTCACTGGTGTCAGAACTAATGATCTGCCTCCTCAGGTACCACCACCTCCTAAGCTTTAACATGAATAATCACCAGATGCTGCCTGTTCACAGCTGAATGAAGGAAAGGGTGCCTCACTCAGCTCCTCCATTTCTATTTTTTGGGGGGTTACCGGGGATCAAACTTGGGACCTTGCACTCAAGAGGCAGGCAGTGGAACCACTGAGCTAAATCCCCGGCCCATAAGAAACCTTCATAGTACTGTGAGTCCACCTCCTCCCCATCACTGAAGAGAGTTGCCCTTCGCCTCCTATCTACAGAACTGGCTTTAATAGTACATCAGAGAGCAAGGTATGTGACCATGCAAAGCTGAGAGCACAAAGTGAGCATGACCTTGATTCCCACTAGAAAAGGCCAGTAAGGAAGAAGCTGTGGTCTGCTCCTAAGGCAAGAAAAAGACAGAGGAGGCTGCCTTGGCTTGATCTTAAGATCCTGTGTTCATCAGGTCAAAGGCTATGTGGCCATACTCCAAGACTGGAGGGGCCACATGAGAAGAAAGAGACAGGAGCCATTTAAATTTGAGATGAGGCCCACTGGGGAGAGGAACAGGGCTCAACAGAGTGAGTCATGCCCAGGTCAGGAATGATGTAGGAAGCTTCTGAAGCACTCAGGAGAGAAAGATCCAACATCTGACATCTGCCAAACCCGGGAACCATAAAGCTGTGTTATGGTGAGGAAAATTAAGAACGTTTCCTTCCTTCTTTCATCCTCCTGCTCCTACAAGAGAAGAGTTTGTAATAGCAAGTAGCTAGAGGAAAAGAAGGCTCCTTGAAGTTTATCCCTGCTGGAGGATGGAAGGTTTAAATTCCCCAGCTAAGATTCTGTTTGCAACCTAAATCTGAGATATTATTACCAAACGATCAGAAAATCTGCCCTTATCAAATTTTCATCTAGAAGCTAAGGAAATACATCTCTCCTTAAGAGATGGAGAGGGAGAGGCAAGAATAAATTCGCAGTTGGATTATATCCTAGCAGTTGTGCTGGTTAAACATGTCAGTTTTACAGTTTAGAAAATGTTACAGACTGCACCCCCTTTTAGGGACTTAAGAAATACCTGAAAAACATATGGGGAAAGTTGTCTGATTAGCTTCCTTTGATTTTGTGCATTACTTGACTTACTTCAGCATGCATCCCCCAGTTCCTGTTTTCTGGACTCAGACAGCAGCTCTTGTGCAAGTCCCTTTGCTCAGGTTAGCCTGGATAACACTGTCTTTAAAATGGCATACTAGTCCCCACCTCCTAGGCCATTTGAAGTTTAACAAATGTAAAGTATTTACCACATTATAAGTATTCTATAGATGTTGGAGAAGAAAAAACATCTGCAGAAATTGGTGCCTGATTTTGTATTTTTGCAACTTAATCACTTTTTTCAAAGAAAATGTTAAACTGCACTAAATGCTCCAATATGGTTTCCATTCATGAAAACTGCCCAGGTCAATCTCTTAACAATGCCACTCTTGTGTCTGACTGTTCAGCATCTAGTGCCTTCCTAAACTTTTTGCCAACCTGCAGTTGCTCCCTGGAAAGTCTACTCATATCCTTGTGTAAGGATTGAAATTATCCTTTATTGTCTGCCCCAGAATCTCCCTTCCTTCAGAGCTGCTGCCTAGTGCATGGCCCTTGAACTGCTTACAAATGGGGACATGTCCCATTTATCTCTGAATCCACGGCACCAATCAAATCCTAGTCCATGTCAGGGGCTCAGGGAATGCTAAAAGGAAAAGAGAGGAGAGAAAAAGTTGGCAAAAGAGAAAGAGGACTAAAATGTGTCACCTTGAGACCTGAGAAACAGATTGTCTGAACTTATCTACTGGATATTATTGGACACTAACAGATTGAAAGAGTTGAAGTGATCATTTAAATAAGTAATTACAGATCTCCCTCAAATATATTGGAAATTGTATACTTTCTCTGTTCTTTTAGTAATTTATCTAAAGTATAAAATGTATAGTTTTTTAAATATCCCTCAATTATTCAAAGAACTTTAAAGACTAGCTCAGGCCATATCGTCTTATCTTCAATTTTCTAGCATTTTAACTTCCCTTGATCTTTTTTTATCCCTGTCAAAAGAAAAAAACTACAACAATGATCTAATTGGCTTTTATTTTCAATTCTAGAATAAAATACGTAAGTGTTCCAAAAGAGCTGAGCAAAGGAGATGGGCTTCACAGACAGAAAGGGGATGAAGGTAGCAGAAACAGGGAAGAAGAGCATACTGGTCATTTCAAAGTTACTTCCTTGTGGAGTTTAAATAGAAGGAACATCCTTATTATGCTGACTGGGGCTCAACAGAATCTCCTGGTTTTGGAAACCCAGCCTATCTTAAAGTTTAATTCGATTACATGGAATATGAGCAACTCCACTCTGGCCTAGCCTGGTTTGTTGGTGCCAAAGCCAACATAAACTTGGTTTATGTCTTACTTATTTTCCTTGTTGCTGGGACAAAATATGCAACACTCACAAATTAAAGGAAGAGAGGTTTATTTGGTTCACAGTTTGTAGAGGTTCCAGTCCATAGGCCCCTGGTTCCAAGGCAGGGCAGCATGGCAGAGAAATAGCTGCTCATGGCTTGGCAGACAGGAACCAGAGAGTTCAAGAGAGGAGAGGGGAAATGAACCCTGTCCAAGCCACTCCTCCAGTGAGCCACTTCTTCTGACCGGCCCCACCTCCCAACAGCAAGTCACCACTAAGCCCCCATAATCCAAACACCTTCCAAAATCTCTGCCTATGAGGACATGACACTCTTAGGGGACATCTACTTATAAACCATAACAATTTAATACCCCTACAAATTAGATATTGATATTTAAAATGCTCATTAGGCTTTTTTTATTTTCCTACATATTTACCATCTTTTTTGCTCACTCTTCTTCTAAGATCTTCCTTCTAAGATTAATTTACTTCTTAAAGAAAATCTAGAATTTCCCATAAAAATCATCTATTATGGAATTGTTCCTGAAAGAGGGTTTTATATGGCACAAAACTCTTGGTTAACAATCATCTTACCTTGGCCCTTCAAAAGTTTTATTACAATGTCTCCTGACCCCTGTTGTTGCTATGTAGAAATTAACTGTAAGTAATTATCATGCAACTTTCAAGATCACTTACCTGTGGGGCTCTTCTGTTTCACTAGGATATATCTCAGAGTGGATTTATTTTCAAAGAGTCTTCCAGAGACTCTAGAATTTGAGTTACATCCCTTTCATCATCTCTGGATAATCACCACTATTGCTCCTTCCAAATATTGCCTCTCCTTTCTTCTCTAATCTTCTGAAATGCCAGTGAGATCGATACTATGCCCCAAACTCTGTCCTACTTCTCATGTTCCTCTCTTTATGTTTTTAAGCTGTATGCCTCCATTGTGCAGGGGTGCTACAACCTGTTAATACTTTCCATACTATGTTAACTCTGTTAGGTAAACAATCCTTTAAGTTTCTCACAAATTATATATTTCATTTTCAGACCCTTTTGTGTTCTTTTCTAAAAATCTAAGCTGGTTATATTTAGTAGAGTGTACATTTATGGTACATTTACTGGTAACATGCATCCCTTTTGAAAATATTAAATATTTATAGTTGGTATCTGATAAGTCCAATATCCAGAGTCTTTGCTGCTCTGGTTCTATAGTATTTTGTTTTTAATGATCTTGCTCATAGCTTTGTACATACAGTATTTTATTATTTTTATTGTATACTAACATGTATAGAGTTACATTTGTAGAATTAATTTGAGGCCTGAGTTTATAATGAATTCCTCCAGAGAGAGTGGCCTTTGATTCTGTCAGTGGTCTAAAAATACCAGAAGAAGCCTTGGAGCCCTTTGGTTTCCACCCTGAGATTTTCTAATCCATAACAGTACAGGTTTTGTCCCCCAAAATATCTATGTGATGGTGGAGCTCATGTAGATTTATCGGGAAATACATTTTTCCCAACTCCACTGAGAGCTGAGACACACACAGGCTAGAAGCCCCCCACCATCCTCCAGCAGGCAGGGGTTTTTCTGGGCCACCCAGGGGTGGTCCAACTTTGTGGCTCAACTTTCCACCTTGCAAAAGTTCCCAGATTTGTCTTCCATACCCCTATCACCACCCACTAAAGTAACTGTCCTCCCTCTTTTTTAAAATTGTGTTTTTATTAGTGCACGTTTGCAGTACATAATATTTACATTCATCCTGGAGAACTGGAACATGTACACATGCATGTTATTTTTTTTTTTTTTTTTTTTTTGGTACCGGGGATCAAACTCAGGACCTTTCGCTTGCGAGGCAGGTGGCAGAAGCACTGAGCTAAATCCCCGGCCCAATCTTCATTTTTTTATGTCCCCTTCCCTCATTTCCCTCCTGGCTTCATCTTTACTTTTTTTTTTCTTTTTCCTCTCCTCCCTCTTCCCTCCCTCCAACTCTTGATCCCATTCCCTTTTGAGAAAGATCTATTTCCCCTCTACTCTTTCTAATTCATACCTCCCAGTTATTTCCTCAATAATTTCCCCTTTTCCTCACAGCTCACCTAGGCAATAATTTTCCAAATATTTCTAGATATTCTTTAGAATAAAGATTCTCCAAACAACTATTCTTCCACATTATTAGAAGTAGAAGACCCTGGATTTCTAAACAGTAATATTTCTGGTACTTATGCATAATGTCAAGCAGTATTGAAGAAGTTTCTCTCATCAAACTGAAATTCCATCAACCCACATTTTCTATTCATGGATGGAGATGGCTGTTTTTAAGAACACAGTGGAACACAATGTACAATTAGATGATAGATAGATAGATAGATAGATAGATGTGCAACTTTCACCATTTTTTCACTGATAATCATGATTTGTCCTTCTGCCATGAAAAAAGAGAAATGCGCTGTTTTTTCCAAAATACTAATGGCATATTTGTCAGAGTCCTTCTACAATGTAAGGCTGTGGAATTACATTCTTATTAACATTTCACACTTACCCTTTTAAACACAAATTCTCCTTACACAAATTTTCTTCACATAGACAGCATATTAATAGTAAGCAGAGTGCAGCCCAATACCAGAATTTATGAACTAACTGATAAGAAAATAGCTGTACATCATTATCTTCATTTGTCAAGAGGCAAATGTCTCCATTTCACTGGATTTATTCTGTGCATTAAACCACATTTATCAAGGTTTTTGTGGAGTTTTTTGTTTTGTTCTTTGCATAAAAGGACTTCTGAGGACAGAATCATTATACATATGAATAATAATACGATCATTCAACAAGGATTTTAAAAACTGCTTTCTTCTTTTTGTATTTTACCAGTATCTTTCTTTCTTTCTTTTTTTAAGATTATCTGGGCCTGCCACTTGCTTCCTCAGCACAATTGAACACTTAATTACTATGTAAATTTGGGTTTCCACATGCTTCCAGAGGAACATAGATCATTTGGCACTGGAAATTTCAAAGCATTAATCACTTGGAATATGGTACATTTGGCTTAATCTGTAAAATGAAGATAATTCCTATCTGCTTTGCAGGGCTTAGTATGACGATTAATTACTTAATTTTGGTTACACAATTTGAACATAAAAAGTATTACATAAATGAAGGTAAAGCCTAATATTAAAAGAGAAATTACCGAGTCGCTCTGTGGAGAAGCACAAATATCACTTGTTTATTAGTTATTATCCTCACGTTTATTATTGATCATTATCTAATAATTTCTAGATGAAAAAACATAAGACAAGTAGACTTTCTTTTTCAAGACTCACATATGTGTTTTCCTTGCTTAACAAAAGTAGCACTGACTATATCATTACTATCAACTTCTGTGGATCCCTAACACTGTGATGTCAACTCATTTCATAAAATATGATATGGCTCAGATACCTGGAATTATTTTCATTGGGAGAGTACTGGGAAGAAGTGAAAAGTCTCTTATGAGAATTATGTTGAAAATAAACTAAAAGCCAAATATAGGGAGATATTCATTTTCTAACTCAAGTTCTAAAACCAGTAAAAGAGGCCCTTATTTAAATTAAAAACTAAGGATGTCCTACTCTGTACCCATGTAGATTTCTGGTCATATAAAAAATATTCATAAAATAATTATTGATTCCAAATCCCACATTTTGTAAGAATTGGAAGAATAGCATGTTAGATCTTTTGAGGTCTGGAATACACAGGTCTAAGCTGACACTGATACCTATTGGAGCAAATGAGGTAATAAATGGACCTAGCCCAGATCTTTCCATGGTTTGCATTCATGAATATAATATGAATATCAATTCATAGTTGTTATGGCTTGTGTTTAAATGTCCCTCTAAAACCTCATGCAGTCATGGCTGGGGATTTTTCAGTGGTTGGAACTGATAGTGCAATGGTAGGATCAAGGGCACTAGGATTAAGGAAGTGAAAACTACCCACCCTAAGTAGCCTGGCTAAGATATCAGGGATAGAAAGAGATGTGGTCCTCCCTTGCTTGCTTGCTTTGCTACCTTCTGCCCACCATAAACTGTTTCTCCTCTGTGATGCCTGACTGCCATCCACCCTGGCTTGGAGCCTGCCGATTATTGACTAAAACCTCTACAAACTGCGAGGTAAATAAACCTTTTCCCCTTTAACTTTGGGTGTCAGATATTTTGTCTCAGCAACAAGAAAAAAAGCAACTAAGACAATAGTCTTGGCCTAGTGGTATAATCCTTCAATTGTTTATTACAATGAAGGCACCTAGGTCATCTGGATAGTCTCTAGAATATCAGAGTAGTCCACTTTTGTGATGATACCATATAAATCAGGCTTGATTAGCAAAAAGAGATGAGTATTCTTTTTTTTTTGATACCGGGGATCAAACTCAGGTCCTTGTGCTTACAAGGCAGGCAGCTGAACCACTGAGCTAAATCCCCAGCCCTGAGATGAATATTCTTGATCCTAGAATAAGACTCATATGCTCCAGAGGATGAAAAAAATAATTCCTACAAAGACTCAAGAGCCTACTTAAAAAGTGAAATTTAAATTTTGTCTGTCAGTCTAACCTAAGACAAGGTGAGTGATGTAAGATGGTTGACTATCCTCTTCAAAATAAGGATTGAGAGGGCCAGGGAATTAGCTCAGTGGTTCCACCACCTGTCTCCCAGGCACAAAGACCCAAGTTCAATCCCTGGTACCAAAAAACAAAAAACAAGAAGAAAAGATTTAAAAAGTTTAAAAGTACAAATTAAGGATTGTGAGAGAGAGACAGACAGAGAGATGAAGAGAGAGAGAGATGGAGAGAGAGAGAGAGAGAGAGAGAGAGAGATCCATCTCCAGGAACCAGGAAGAATCTGACAGGAAAATTAAAAGGTAAAGAGAAACTGAAGAAACAGAACACAATGCAGAGAAGAGGAGAAACCATCTGCACTTTCTCCCTGGCTCCTGGCTCCTGGCTCCTGGCTTACAGCTCACAGCTCATGACTCATGGGGAAAAAAGGGAGAAAACTGAACCTATAGAGCCAAAGTGAGTGACCTCAGGGAATCTTAAGGAGAAACAGCAGTGGAATGGCCTGGACCACTGGCAGTTGCTATGA
Organism: Heterocephalus glaber; assembly: GCF_053883595.1. Taxonomy (NCBI): domain Eukaryota; kingdom Metazoa; phylum Chordata; class Mammalia; order Rodentia; family Bathyergidae; genus Heterocephalus; species Heterocephalus glaber. The sequence goes on from NW_028258323.1 coordinate 1,355,693, forward strand.
TCTGCATGGAGAGCATGGGATTCTGCTCCCAGTGACTACACTGACAAGCAGCAACTGGTGAATGACTCTAGTACAAAACCCCACCATATCCCTGGAGAAAGTGCTTGGTTGGACATCATCCTGGGAAATAATTGACTGAACCTGGGACCCAGAGTAGCTGCACAGCTCCAGTCAAGGGTCCCTAGTGCTATGTTTTCACACTGGCTGGGTAAGAGTCAGCCATAGCAGATAGCTCGTGGTCAGCGAACAGGCTGGAAAGGGACTCCTTAAGGAGTTTGAGCTAAAGGACACAGGCCCCATTCCCATGGCCAAAGGCAAGACTCAGCCTGAGCTGCTCTGGATTTGAAAATCACAGCATTGGCCCTTTCATCCTACTCTCTGCTGATGCCTGTGTTCTGCACAGACCTGGGGTCTGACTGCCTTCTTCATTGATCAGCATGAGTAGGGATACTTGAACACTGCCCCAACGCCGTAGATCCTAGAAGAAATGCTCACATTCCAAATTATGGAAAAATGTCTTTTTGTTCTTTTCTTCTTTCTTTTTGTATTTTTTTTCTTTCTTTTGTCTTCTACACTTGCTTATTGAGGTTTGGGAATTTTTTCTTTGTCTCCTTTCCTTGCTTCTTTTTCTTATCTTTTTCTGTCTTTTTTTCATTCTTTCTTCTTTTCCTCTTTGTCCTTTCATTTTTCTCTCTTTAATTTTTTCTCTCATCTTTATTCTCCATAGAATTTCATTTTTTCTCCCTTTTAAATCATCTATTTCACATTAGTTTTTTTCTGTTACCTTTACCTAAATCTACAAACATCCCTCTACCACTCAATAGAACACTTTGCCCCATTTGTCTCTCCTTTCATTGGTTTTTCTTTTCCTGGTGCCAGGAATCAAACTCAGGACCTTGCACTTGCCAGGCAGACATGGTACCATGGAGCTACATTCCTGGCCCCTCTCCTTCTTTTAATATTGTATAGCTTAAAGTTTTAAATTTTTCTTCATCTATTCCCCTCTTCCCAACCTCCTATATCTTGATTCTATAAAGTTGGTGTTAAATTCCTTTCTAATCTTAGCAGAGATATAGCTGTCTCACTTAGAACATATTAGCTGTGGGTCAATGCCTGGGTTGTCTTATGTTTAAACTATAGTTTATGCTATAATTATAATTTTTCTCTAGGGATAAGGGTGGAACATAATTTGTCTTAGATGACATTACTGGAGCTGATTTGCTTGATATTACTGGGGTTGCAAAAGTGTTGCTATTAGTGAGTTTTATCTTTAACTCATCACCCAGATTATATTTGTGATATTAACAATGCCAGGGTACATTTCCAGAGAAATCCCACAACAGCAAAATACACATTCTTCTCAGCAGCACATGGGATGTTCTGCAAAATAGATCACATACTAGCCAATGGCTCATGTTTAAGTAGATACAAAAGAATCAAAATTAGGTCATACATAGTATCAGATGATAGTGGAATGAAAATAGAAATCAATGGCAAAAGAAACCACAGAAACTATGTAAGCACATAGAAATTTAAAAATATCCTCTTAAATAATCAGTGGGTTTCAGAAAAATGAAGGAGGAATCAGTTCCTAGTATTAAATGAAAATGCCTGTACAGCATTACAGAACCTATAGGGTAAATGAAAGTAGTCCTAAGAGGAAAAATTATAGTAGTAAATACTCACATCAAAAAAAAACACACCAGAGTGAGCTCATATAAATAATATAGTGATGCACTCCAAGGGCCTAAGAAAACAAGAACAATCCAATTCCAAAGCTGGCACAAGGAAGGAAATTATAAAGATCAGAACAGAAATAAATAGGGCCAGGGATTTAGCTCAGTGGTTCTGCCACCTGTCTAGCAAGCACAAGATCCCGAATTCAATGCGCAGTGCAAAAAAAAATGAAAAAACAAAAAGCAAAAAACAAAAGAACAGAAATAAATGAAATTGAGACCAAAAATTACAATAAATCAGTGAATTGAAGAGTTGATTCTTTGAGAAAATAAATAAAATACACAAATGGTTAGACAATCTTACCAAAATCAGTAAATAAAAGACACAAATCACTGCAATTAGAAATGAAAAGGCACCCCCGCAAGCACAGAGGTGAGCTGCTCCCAGCGCACAAGAGGAGGCTTCTGAGCCACTGTACCACCCCCGCCCCCGTGAGCACAGAGGAGGTGAGCCGCACGGGCGACAGCAGCACCGCCCCCCACCCCAGCAAAATGAGAAGACACGTAGACAAATTTCAAAACCAGACTTCCAGATCACCTAAAACAACCCCAAAGGGAAACGAGATGGAACACTCTGATACTCAACCAGCTGGACTCCCTGAACTGGTAACAAAAGAGGATCTGGAAAAAATGAAATCAGAAATAATTTCTCAGATAACAGCAGAGATTGTGCCCATAGTGCAAGACATGATTAATAAATCTAGAGAGGACACAGATGAAAAAATAGAGGAGCTGAGGAACATGAGGGAATCCCAACATAGGAAACAAATGGAATCCATAAAACAGATGCAAACAGATTTCCAGGAGATTAAAAACTTAATTGAAAGTGTATGCAGCAGAATGAGCCAATGTGAGGACAGAATTTCAGATATAGAAGATAAGATTGCAATTAGTGACCAGGAAAAGAAAAATTGCTTTAAAATTGTAAGGGACCAAGAGAAGTCAATCCAGCAGCTGCTAGATGTTGTAAGGAAGAATAATATAAGACCGATTGGAGTCAATGAAGAAACAGGAGAGAGTGCAGATGACATAAAAAAACTGTTTACACCACTGATGGCAGAAAATTTCCCAAGAATGGGAAAAGAACTTGACATACAGATAAGTGAGGCATATAGGACTCCAAGTAGCTGTGATCAAAAAAAAAATCTACACATAGGCATATAATAGTTAAGATTCCAGAAACTCAACAGAAAAACAAAATTCTACAAGCAGTGAGAGAAAGGAAACAAATCACAGACAAAGGAAAGCCCATCAGAATCACAGCAGACTTCTCAATGGAAACCCTCAAGGCAACAGGAGCTTGGAGTGATATATTTCAAGCTCTAAAAGAAAACAGCCTCCAACCCAGATTGATGTACCCTGCAAAACTATCTTTCAAAATTGATGGAGAAAGAAGATACTTTCATAACAAAGAGCACCTTAGGAACTTCATGAATACCAAACCAGTACTCCAAAAAATTTTAGACAATATCCTAGGAAAAGACAACGAAGATCACAATCCCAGGAAGCCCAGCAGAATGAATCCACTGGGCGCAACAAGATATTAAACACAAAGGGGGAGAATCCAACAAATAGAAAAAGTCTTAACAATGACAAGTCAATACGTATGAGTTATAAATATCAATGTTAATGGTCTCAACTCACCAATCAAAAGAAATAGACTGGTAGAATGGGTCAAGAAGCAAGATCCAACAATATGCTGCATACAAGAAACACATTTAATTCAAAAAGAAACTCATACACTAAAAGTTAAAGGGTGGAGAACAATACTCCATGTGACAGGAACCTGAAAAAAAAGCAGGAATTACCTATCCTCTTTGTAGATCAAGTGGATTTCAAATGAAAATCTGAAACACTCTGGTCCCAAGAATTTCAGATAAAGGATACTCAACTTGTTTGTACAAATCTATTGTGAACATGTGTTTTCATTCCTCTCAAGTAAAAACTTAAGAACAGGAGTGTTGGTTCTTAACAGTAATACAAGAAGTTTCTATATTGTTTTCCAAAACGGTTTTATCATTTGACATTCACATTAGCAGTATTAGAAAGTTCTAACTAGTTCACACCTAAGCTGACATTTGTTCTTTTAAAACTTTTAACTTCATCTCCCTAATGAGTATATAATTCAATCTTGTTATTGTTCATGATTAGTATTTTTCTGATTCTAGTGTTGCACACCTTTCCTTGTGCCATACTGGCTATTTATCATCTTCTTGTGTCTACTTTTTAATTGGGTTGTCTATTAATGAGTTGTAAGAGTTCTTTATACGGGGCCGGGGATTTAGCTCAGTGGTTCTGCCACCTGCCCCCCAAGCGCAAGGACCCGAGTTCTATCCCTGGTACCAAAAAAAAAAGAGTTCTTTATATATTCTGGTCATAGGTTATATGCATTGTAAATATGGTCTGTTTAAGGACTACTTTTCATTTTCTTAACGATGTCATTTAAAGTTCTAAATTTTGATGGAATCTCATTTATCAAGTTTTTTCTTTTATGCATCATGTTTTTTGTACCCTAGGAAGTTCTTACCTACCCTAAATTCATAAACATTTTCCCTTATAATTTCTTCTTAAAGTTTTATAGTTTTAGTCTTTCATATTTAGGTTCATAGATCCTTTCAAGTTATTTTTATGTATGGAAATAAAGGGTTGAGGTTAATTTTTTATATATGGATACCAAATATTCTAGTGCCATTTGCTGAAAACATTATCTTTTCCTCTGCTCTTGAATTGAGTTTGTGTTCTATAAAATGTTAATGTTAAATGATCTTTCAAAACTCGGTGGACCATATATGTATGGTTCTATTTCTAGATTCTCTGTTTTATTCAAATGATCTATATGTCTTTCCTTATTCCAACACTGCCTTGATTACTGTAGCTTTAGAGGAAGTCTTAAAATTAGGTACTAAATGTCTTCCAACACTGTTTTATTTTTCTTTTTTACTTTCCTAGGTCCTTTGTATTCCTACATAACTTTTAAATTTCAATATCCAATTCTTCATTTATAGCAAGTATACATAGACCTGAATATTTATATATACCTTGTGTTTTCTAATCCTGCTAAATTCAAGTGCAAGTTCTAGGAGCTCTTAGAGATTTCTTAGTATTTTCTCTGTAGATGATATTTTCATCTACATATAAAGATTTTACTTCTACCTTGCCAATCCTATCCTAATTGTGCCATTTTATTGCCAGGCTATTTTGCTTTGGGCCTATGTTTCAAAGTTTAATGGACAAATGAAGAGTAGGCATATCTGCCCTTGTTCCCCACCTTAGGGAGAAAGCATTGTATCTTCTCCATTCATATAAGGTGTTTTTGCTGGAAGTATGGAATACATGTCTTTGATCTGCTGAGGAGGTTCTGTTCTACTTCTAGTCTCCTGATAGCTTTTACCATGAACAGCTGTAGAATTTAGTCCAATACTTTTTCTGCAACTACTGACAGGATCATATGACTTTTTCCTTTCCTCTGTTAAAATAATGATTTTTGGGGGTGGATCTTCCAATGCTGAACCAACACTGCCATCCCTATAATAAAACCACTTTCTACATACTGCCAGATCTGACTTCTAAGAGTTTGTTTTGTTAAACAAATTTCTATCTATGTTCATACTTTTTTCTTCTATTATCTTTATCCATTTTTAGTATTAGCACAATGTTGATTTCCTAAATGAGGGGAGAAGTGTTCCTTCTTTTTTCTGCTTTAATTGTTTGATATAATTTATCAGTTAAAATGTATATGAGCCTGCTGTTGTCATATAGGTAGGTTTTCAAGCTAGGAATATACTTTTTTTTTTTTTGGTACCGGGGATCGAACTCAGGACCTTGCGCTTGCGAGGCAGGCAGCGGAACCACTGAGCTAAATCCCCGGCCCAGGAATATACTTTCTTTAATAGGTGCTATTCAAATTTTATATTTCCTCCAGAGTTAATTTCATTAATTTGTTTTCCAAGGTACTTCTTAGAAGTCGTCAAATTTATTTCAAAAAAGATTTTTGTCATATGGTTTCTATATCCTTGTAAATTCTGTAAAATCTGTGGTAATGTCTCCTAGATCTTGATATTGTAATTTTAAAAATGTGTAATTGATATTGTGTAATAGGAAGTAAAGGTCTAAAGCAGTAGGGCAATTGTGAGGGGTAGGGAGAAGGAAAGAAGGGAAAATAAAAATATGAAAAAAGAAAAAATGGAAACAGAGTCTTTGCAAATAGGGAAGGGTGAAAGGGGTGAAGGGAGGGCAGGGGAAGGGGAAAAAATAAAAACCATGATACATCCTGTAAAGGTAGAAGATCCTAATGATGAATGTAACTGTATTTTGTACCTAAAATGTACCAATAAACTTAATGGGAAAAAAATGAAAAAGGCAAAATCACAGTAAATTCTGCCAAAAATCAAGATCATTTGTAACTATTTTGAGAAACTGTTCTATTATAAAATGGAAAATTCAGAAGAAATAAATTCCTAGGTACATATGCACTATAAAAGCTGAGCTAAGAACATATAAAAATCCTAAAGAATCCAATATCAATCAATGAAATTGAAGAATTTTTGAAAATTACCAACTAAGAAAAGCTCAAGTCCTGATGGATTAACTGCTGAGTTCTACAAGTACATTAAAGAAGATCTAATGCCAATACACTTTATACTATTTAATGAAATCAAAAGGGAAGCAATACTCTCAAAGTCATTCCTGGAAGCAACTATTGCCCTAATTCCAAAACCAGAAGAGGAACTGACCAAAAAGAGAGGTACAGGACAATATTCTTAATGAAAATAAATACAAAAACCTTTAACAAGATACTAGCAAACAGAAGGCAGCAAATCATCAAAAAGATCACACACCATGACCAAGTAGGCTTCATCCCAGATGTATAGGGTTGGTTCAACACATGCAAATCAATAAATATAGTATACCACATAAACAGAAGGACAAAAATCAAATGATCATTGCATAGATGCAGAAAAACCATGTGACAAAATACAACATCCATTCATGATTAAAACCCTAAAGAAAATATGTATAGAAGGTCTTTATCTCAATCTCATAAAAGCCATCATTACAAACCAACAGGCAACATCATATTAAATGGAGAGAAGCTGAAAGCTTTCCCACTAAAATCAGGAACAAGACAGGGTGTCTGCTATTGTCCCGGCCGGCGGGTAAGTCAAGGGAGACCCTAGAGGGGGGGTGAGAATGACAAAGGACAGGGGACACGAGAGATGGAGACAAGACAGGTTTCTGATCAAGTCTCGTTTATTGCAGAAGCTGTTACAACATATATACCGTAGGGCTAGAGGGAGGGAGCAAGGGGAGGGTACTGGGGCTACTTCCTTGTTGCCAGGTAGACTTGCAGCAGGCTTAGACATGCCTGTAAAAGGCACTCAAGAGTACTAGCGGGGGGGGACAAGGCCCCCCACAGGTCCTCCCTTTAAAATTATAATTTTAGAAAGGCATCAGGAGAGCCAAGCCTGTGGGGGCTGAGCCTGTCTTGGGTCAGAGCGACATACGTGTCTGCACCGTGCACCTTACCCGTCATCAGTTAACCAGAAAATCAAGGCTCTGGCACCTGTCTTAGGCAGCACACGAGGGCTCTCTCATTGCATGGCACGCTTGCTCAGTTGCCCTTCATTGGCTTGCCAGCCCACTCACCAGGTGGGGCGAGAACACTTCGCCACGGCAAGGACCTAATCAACGGTCTGGCATTCGTCCTGGTCAGCCATTGCCAATCTATGATAGTAGACTTGTATGGGTGCTGTTTTTATTGTCTCTACCCGGGCTCTAAGGAAGGCCATGATTTTGTTGTATATTATGGGCCCCAAGGAAATGAGCAGAAGTAAACCCAATAAGGGTCCCAGCAAAGGGAGGAGATAAGGGAGGAAACCATTGAGGCCAGTCCAGAGGGGATTTTGAATGAATTCTTGTCGTCGTCTGTTTAAATCTTCCTGAAGATCGCGAATTTTTCCCCTGATGATCCCAGATTTATTGGCATAGAAACAACAATGTTCATTTAGGGCTATGCAAATCCCTCCTTGTTTTGCCGTGAGGAGGTCCAGGCCCCTTCTATTTTGAAGGACCACCTCAGCCAGAGAATCGATCTGATCTTGTATATCTGTAAGAGTGTTGGAGAGAGCTTGAACATCATTAATCAACTGGTTGGATAATTTGGCATAGGAGTGTAATGCCACCCCGATGCCAGCAGAGCCAGTGGCAAGGGCGCCGGACACCCCTAGCCCCACGAGCAAGGGGACCAGTGAGACGGCCCTTTTATGTCGCCCAGCGATATAGTCAAAGCTGGGCAAGGGCACTGGCTCATCTCCAGGAATAAGGGAGATGTCCGGGAGGACAGTCGCCACCACGCACAGCCCAGTCCAATTAGTGGGGAGGGAGGTGAATGCCAAGCTCCCTCCACAGACGAGCACGTGACCCGGGGCAGGGCAAATGGCGGCAGGGCCATTAAGCACTACCGAGCAGAGAGAGAAATTTTGGACTCCAACACGTATGTCGAAGCTATTGTTGTGGCCCAAATTTAGATAACAAACTGAGGCGTTGAACTGTACTGGCTGGACCCTGAAAGGCAGAGAAAAACTGCAATTGTAACTAGAACTGTTGGCATAGTCAGTTTGGTCGACAACTGGCAAGGCGAGGGGCAGGGGTGTGCCAAGAGTCAAGCATAGCCAACAATCTGCAGCAAAGGCTGGGTTAGATGTATTGATCAAATGATAAGTGGCCTCTAGGACACTCAGGGTTTGGGCGTCAGGGTCTGGGCCTCAAGGTTTGGGAAGGGCCAGTGGATGATAATTTAGGGAGGGGTACATCTCTTGGATGATAGTCTCCAGTTGTTTTGTATTCGCTCTTCCCTGAGCTGATCTGAAGGCCCGCCACCATCAGATACATGAATTGGGGCCTGTGGCGGCCAGCAGACATCTTTGCCGGGACTGCCGTTGCAGGAGGGTTGGCCAAATTTAGGATATCCAGTGGGGCTGGGAAAATCCCAGTCACCCCCGACAGAGCCCCTGTAAGTTCTTTGTAGAACAGCAGTCAAATATATTTTTCCGTCAGAATATGTACATTGTTGGGCTTCAGTGTAACAGGTAGAATGCATCTCTGCAGCCATGACACAACCGGCAGGCCATGGCCCTGGTTTGCCATTGACAGTGGGTATGATTTTGGGCTTAGTGACACATTTCCATTTTTGGTTATATCCTCCCACTAATGCAGCCTCATAAACTAAGTAGGCAATCTTGTCACTGCAATCAGTACTACGAGTGTAACTTGTGGGTGCAGCCCTGCCAGAACCCCCAGCACAGTCACAGGGGTTACCATACAGGGCAATGAGCAATTGTTGTTTGTTAACTGGTTGAAATCCACTTTTTGTTGTCAATGCCAGGAACAGCAACAGACTATGCAACAGATTCAGGGATGTCATCTTTTTAACCTGTAAGCAAAATTTCGTCCTGCAATGTAAACAAGGCTGGGCTGTAGATAAGAGAGTTAGGCTAACCTGATTAAGCTTTTGAAGATAACCAATGTGGGCATATTACAATAACATTTTCAGAACTTAACCAATGTAAACATTTTGTAACAACATATTCAGTGCTTAAATATCAAGGACAACCAATACACTCAATTTATAACATATTTAGATAATATTCATTGTGATATGTCTCCCATAAGATTATATAATATAAAATTTACTAGGGGGTCCCTTTAATGAATTAAGACCAGAATAATCATTTTCTGGGTGGCCACTTCTATATTCATCAAAGGGAGTTCCCATCTATAATCATTTTGACAAACAATTAAGAATATATATCTTTTTATTTTATAACTGTTAATTGCAATTTGATTGTTGCGTGTGGGTGACAATGCACGTCACTTTCATAAAATAAATTTCAGTGGTACTTTGATCAATTAACAACCTGGGAAGAAAAGCATGTCTTTAGTTTAATAATATTTATCTATAGGTCAATTTAACAATAGGCGAATATCCTTTGAAGAGGAAGGGAAACATTGAGCTCAACTGTACGAACACAAACAACAGACAATAGACAAACATATGATACAGTGTATAAATTAGGGTGCACCCAAATATAACTAGCCAAATTGAATTATACTATACTCTTGATGATTATTAGATTGTAATTGTAGACACCATTATTAACTGGTTGAAATTGGACAATGTTGGATCATTGGCATCATCAACACGCTTATCAACTTGTTTTACTAAGCGTTCTGGAAGCCACCTGGCTGACTTCATTTCCTTGGAGTAAACACACACTGACCCTCTGCCCCAGATGAGTACGGGGTCAGGCCCATGCCATGAGTGGTCCAGGGGGTCTCTCCACATCACAGAGGCAAATTGTTTTTGCGTCTCTGGTTGCCAGAAACGGTTGGCTGCAGATAAACCTTTGGCATCCAAATTTAAGAAGTTAAGAATAAATAGTGCATGTGATATCAGGTTTCTAGGTGACCCCTTGATAGGGTACCATTCCCCTCTTTTTATTTTATCTAATGTAATTTTGAGTGTGAGGTTGGCTCTTTTTATAATGTCTTGTCCCTGTGGATTATATGGGATTCTCGTTATGTGTGTTATTTTTAATTGTTTGTAAAACTTTGAGAAGCCAGAACTGGTATAGCCTGGACCATTGTCTGTCTTAATTTGCTGTGGACATCCAAGTACTGAGAAGGCAACTAGAAGGTGGGCAATTACATGTTTAGTAGCCTCCCCAGATTGTAGGGTGGCAAATACAAATCCACTATATGTATTAATGTTGACATGTATATATTTAAGATTTCCAAATTCAGGGTAATGTGTGACGTCCATTTGCCATAGGGCATTTGGAATTAAGCCACGAGGATTAACTCCCAGATGAGGTGTGGGAAGATGGAGGGTGCACGTAGGGCAGGTTTGAACAATTTGTCTAGCTTGTTCTCTAGTAAGTTTATACATGAGGCGAAGCGTGTGGGCACTAAGGTGATGTAACTGGTGCGCCTTCTGTGCCTGATCAATCTGAATGGAGGCATCAATACTTAGTGAGTAGGCAAAGGCCTGAGGTCTTGTGGCCAGATCTGCTAAGCGGTTGCCTTCTGTAAGTGGGCCAGGTAGGTTAGAGCGGGCACGAAGGTGCCCAATAAAAAAGGCTGGGATCTTTTTCTGATTAGATCTCTTAATTGAATAAAAAGACCACCAGTTTGAGAAGCGTGTTTTATCAATCCACATGTCTCCAATAGGGGAACAGATTGGGCAATGTAGGCACTGTCAATAAAGAGATTAAAGGCTTGTTCAGGGAATGCAGAAAAGACTGCTATGACTGTATGTAGCTCGGTTATTTGGGCTGAAGAACAGCTGGTTTGGAAGTGGACAATGTCATTGTCCCACACATAGGCAGCTATCCCGGTAGAAGAACCATCTGTAAAGACTAATAGGGCTTCTGTTAGAGGAGAACAGGAAGTGACTTTTGGGAAAATGAACTCATGTCTATTGGCAAAGTCAATAAGTTTGTTTGGAGGATAGTGATTGTCTATTAAGCCTGTATAAGAAGCGAGAGCAACTGGCCAGGAGCCGGTAGTCTGCATAAGCCAATCGATTGGGGTGAGCCAATTTTCTGCCACTGATTCTAAAATGGCCATTGTGTAAGGTGCAGTGGCCCCTTATTGAGCTGCGGCCGTTTTAAATTTTTTAATGACCTTAAAATCGAAACCACTGTGGTGTCTCCACGCCTGTCCCTGTGCGTCAGTAGTTTTAGTTACGGGAAAGGCTTCTGCATTTTTAAGTTTCAGGGATACTCCCAACCCGGATGGCACCCTAGGGGCCGCCCCTCTAACGGGGGGTCGTGGCTTAAGTTTGTCTTCTCTACGGACATTTTCATGGGCTTTGCCTGTTCTTAAGCCTTTGAGCTGGGCAATAAGTTCTTGATGTTCCTTTTCTAATCTTATTTGTTCTTTTAGAAATTTTATCTTGTCCCGGAGTTCCTTGTGGGGATCAACAGCAGGGCATGCCAAAGCGGGCGCATTGGGAGTGTTGGATACTGGAACATAAGGAGGAGGACCTTGGACTACGGGCGGCCAGGCAGGATTATGATATCTGGTTGCCTCCTCCTCAAGATTGGCCCAGTCAGCCTTCCCCGGTTCGTTCTGTGGCAAGGGGGGGTGTCTGAGGCGGCGGAGGGAAGGGTACAAGGCCGGTTCCTCCTTAACAGGCGGGGCGGGGTCAGAGGCAGGGGCTGAAAGAGCGGGGGCGGAAGCTGAGGAGCGCCGAAGCTTTTCTTTAAAAGGCTTGGAAGAGGCAGAGCCCGCCTGTAAACCCTCATCAATAACATTTTGTTTTTTCTTGTCTGAGTCATTGTCGCTATCAAAAGACATCAAGTCTTTTTCCTCATTTTTTGAGGAAGTCCCGTCCCACAGGGGCTTGGGCCTCGGCGCCATCTTGGCGTCCCGCAGGGTATTTACAAACTCCTCACTCCGAGGGAGAGTGATTGACCCTTCCTCCGATCGGAGAGCTATCTCACCAACCTGGATGGCTTGAGCCACCACCGGATCTTTGGTTTTCTGAGAGATAATGTCATTAATATGATTCCAATAAGAAAATGTAGTGATCGGGACCTTTCCTGGTCCGCAAGTAGCATAATAATCCTTAAGGGCCGCCCCTACTCTTTTTCATCTCTTCTCGTCAATGGTACCCTCCGTGGGAAACCAAGGGCAGAGATCTCTAATATAATCAAAAAATTTTAACAACTGTTTGACTGTAACCTTTACCCCTCGTGCCTGTAAAGTTTCTTTAAGACCTTGTACAAATAACTCATGCTAGCTAATGCCCTGTCCCATAATCGCTGCTCAACTCACCGAGGTGCAGGAAAGACGGCAGGTTCACGTCAGATGCAATCCTCTTTTTTCTATTTTATTTTATTGGGCCCCCGAGCAGCGTTCTTCACTGGATCCCCCCGTTCTCTGGCCCCACGTTGGGCGCCACTTGTCCCGGCCGGCGGGTAAGTCAAGGGAGACCCTAGAGGGGGGGTGAGAATGACAAAGGACAGGGGACACGAGAGATGGAGACAAGACAGGTTTCTGATCAAGTCTCGTTTATTGCAGAAGCTGTTACAACATATATACCGTAGGGCTAGAGGGAGGGAGCAAGGGGAGGGTACTGGGGCTACTTCCTTGTTGCCGGGTAGACTTGCAGCAGGCTTAGACATGCCTGTAAAAGGCACTCAAGAGTACTAGCGGGGGGGGGGACAAGGCCCCCCACATGCTATCACCATTCCTGTTCAATATAGTTCTTGAAACAATAGCCAGAGCAATCACGCAAGAGAAAGAAATAAAAGGGATATGAAGAGGAAAGCAAAAATTTAAATTATCCTTATTTGCAGATGACATGATCCTCTACATAGAAGACCCCAAAGGTTCCACCAATAGACTCCTAGAATTAATAACCAAATTCAGTAGCATAACAGAATACAAAATCAACACTCAAAAATCAATAGTATTTCTATAGACCAATCATAAACTTAATGTCAGAGAAATTAGGGAAACAACATCTTTCATAATAGCATCAAGTAAAATGAAATACTTAACAATCAACCTAACCAAGGAAGAAAGAGACCTGTACAATGAAAAACCACAGTACTCTGAAATAGGAAATCAAAGAGGATATTAGAAAATGGAAAGATATCCCCTCTTTCTGGATAGGCAGGACCAAATAATCAAAATGGCTATATTTCCAAAAATGTTATACATTCTTAAAACAAACCCAATCAAAATACCCATAGCATTCCCCACAGAACTAGAGAAAGCAATCCAAAAATTTGTACAGAACCATAAGAGACCTAGAATAGTAAAAGCAATTCTGGCAGGGGGCGTCACAATCCTGGACTTCAAGTTACCAAGCTATAATGGTAAAAACAGCATGGTCTTAGAGAAAAAAATCACCTATAGATTGATGGAACAGAATAGAAAATGCAGAAACAACTCCAAGAACACTCAGCCATCTTATCTTTGACAAAGGGGCCAAATATTTTTGCTATAGGGAAGATAGTCTCTTTAACAAACAGTGCTGAGAAAACTGACTTTCCATATTCATATTCATGATTATAGCAGCAAAATTCATATGAGCTAAACCTTAGAAGCAGCCTAAATATTCACCTGCAGATGAATGGATAAAGAAAATGTGGCATTTATACACAATGGAGTACTACTCTATCACAAAGAAGGATAAATTTGAGTTATGGGCAGGAAAATGGATATGTTTTCAGACCATAATGTTAACTGAATTAAATCGGATCCACAAGTACAAATATTGTATGGTTTCTGTTATATGAGGATCCTAATATATAAATAAAGTGCAAACTAAAAGATAAACAATAGGAACAACTGAGATAGATTTTTGGTATATGGGAATAGAACCAAGAGAAACAGAGAGGGGAAGGAAAGATTAAAAGTTGGATTGTGAAGTACTGTGACTAAAAAAAAAAAAAAATCAGTGAATAAATAAAATAGAAAAATCCTTAATCAACCTTACTATAAAAAGGAAAGAAAAGACATAAACTAATGCAATTAGAAAGGTAAAACCTGAACTCACAATATACACTACCAAAATCCAGAAAATTATTACCAACTACTTTACAAGCATATATACCAAAATATTAGAGCATTCAGAATAAATGGAGAGATTCCTAGAGACATATGAAATATGCCATAAAAAGCTTGAACAATCCAATGACAGGAAATGAGACTAAATCAGTAATTTTAAAAGACTACCAAGTAAGAAAAGCCAAGGAGCTGATGGATTCACAGTCAAATCCTACAATAATTTCAGAGAAGCTCTAACGCCAATAATCCTCAAACTTAAATGAAATTAAAAAGGAAAGGAGTACTTCCAAAATTATTCTCCAAGGGTAATATTATCCTGATCCCAAAACCAGACAAGGATCCAACCAAAAACAAAGTACTATCAGCCAATTTCCCTGATGAACATAAATACAAAACTCCTTAACAAGATACAGCAAATAGAATGTGACAAAACACCAAAAAAATCATACACCATGACCCAGTAAGCTTCTTCCCGGGGGTGCAAGGATGGTTTGAACTACACAAATCAATAAACGTAATTCATCACATACATAGAAGCAAGTGTAAAAAGTCACATGATCATCTCAATAGATGCAGAAAAGGCCTTTGACAAGATCCAACTTCCATTCATGTTTAAAACCCTAAAGACAAGAGGTACTGAAAGACCTTCTTGCAACATGATAAAAAGCATTTATGACCAACCTACTGCCAATATCATATGAAATGGGGAAAAGCTGAAAGCCTTCCCACTAAAATCAGGAACAAGACAATGATGATCATTGCCACCATACCCATTCAACACAGTACTCAAAACATTAACCAGAGAGAGATCAAACATGGCTGAATAGAGGAGTCATGTCTGAGAGATTCAGAGAATATCAACTAAAAACACACATAATTGGAAGAAGGAGGGAGACATACACCCTGATACAAAAATCAATTTGAAAAAGACTTGTAGATCAAACAAACATATGCATAAGAGTTAAACAGAGGGGAATGGCTTGCCAGGGCCAGCCCACAGGACCTCCTGCCTTGCCCACCTTGGGAACACCCATTTTGAGAACTTCCCAAATATCTAGAGGGTTCTAAGGAGGGTAGCAGAGTTTAGCCTCCAAGATAGGCTGGGGGATATGGGATCCCTTGTCCAATTACCCCCTTTCCAAACACTGAGGAGGCTGCAGCACAGCACCATTTTCATGGGTACACACTGGGGAGGAGAGATCAGGGGTAAGAGAGATCAGGGGTAGGAGAGGCTCCCTCCCCACCTGCATAATCCCAGACTTCAAGAGGACAACCAACCAAATGCTTTTTGTGTCAGGAGTCATCAATATTGAGCCCCAGGCACATCTGAGTCACCACCAGGAGCTGGAATAAACCCAAGCCAACTGCAACATTCATCCAGCACACAGAGCTAACACTCCATACCCAGTTTGAGTCGATATCCAGCACCCCTGGCTTGCTTGAGTCTACAACCAGCTCTCACTGTCTTGCAAAAATCTTAGACCTACCACAGATTCTGTCTAACATCTAGCACCAGTCCTAGGCAGCCTGGGTTTCCTCAAGGAGTTCTAATCCTGCATGAATCTGCATCTGGTGCACTTGGACTATGGGAGTGCCAGGTGCACTGCTCCTACTCTAGGTGCATCAGAGTCTCCACCATGAATTTTGCCAGTCCCAGGCACAGTTCCTGCCTGGCACATTAGGCCAATCCTCTGCCTGGTTAGCAGCAAGAATTATGGGTCTGCCTGTTTTGCTCAGTGCTCCAGACGCCTATGAGACACCAATCAGCACCCTGCACCCTCACTGGGCCTGCCAGAATCTCTTCACATCAGTCCTGGGAACACCTAGGTTTCTACTGGGTGCCCCAAAGCAGGACAAGCCTTTACCTGGTGTCTGGAGCTGGTCTCACAAAATATACATCAGGTGCCCAGTGTTGGTTCCCAAATAGCAGGAATCCATTATGGGAGCCTCAGAATCCAATGCTCCACACTTTTCATGGGCTGCTGCCCAAATCTTGAAGAGTTACAACTGGATTTTTAGACAGAGGCCTCACTGAACTGAGAAATCTCCAAACAAACCCACAGACTGTAAAGAGGAGCAAAGAGAAATGTGACTTACAATTTTAAAAGCTGCAAGTTCTGAAAGAAAACACTCTTCTGTAAATATGTAGGAATTTCTTTCTTTTTGTTTTCTATTCTTTCTTGTTTTCCCTCTTCTCCCTTCACTTAATCTATTTTTTTTCTTTTCTCCTGGATTTTTTTTTATTTTTTTTTTTATTGGTGGAGTTTGGAGTTGTATCACCCATTTTCTTGTTCCCCCTTTTTTTTAATATATATATATTTATTGGCACATTTTAGATATAAACTACATTTACATTTATCATTGGGTGTTTGTACCAGAACATGATGTATCTTAGTTTTTATTTTTTCTCCCATTACCTGTGCACCCTTCACCCCCTCCACCCTTCCCTATTTACACAGAGTTTGATACCATTTTTTTTCTCATAATTTTTCCTTTCCCTTCTTCCCTTTCCCCTTTCCCTTCCACCATCCACAAACCCTTGGACCTTTTCCTATTTCAAATTATCAATTATTCATTTTTATCATTTTCATCCTTATTTACACTTTTAATTTCTCACACTAGAGAAACTATTCAGTATTTACACATGTGTGTCCTATTTGTTTCACTTAAGGGTATGGCCTCAATATACATCCATTTAGCTATAAATGTCTCTAGCTTATCATTCTTTATGGCTGAGTAGTACTCCATTATATAAAAAAACCACATCTTCTTTATCCAGCTTCCAGTCATTGGGCACTTGGGCTGTTTCCAAGCTTTAGCTATTACAAACTGTGCTGCTATAAACATAGGTGCACATATATTGCTGTGGTATGATTCTTTTAATTCTTTGGGGAAGATTCCCAGTAGGGAAATAGCTGGGTCAAATGGGATCTGTAGTCCTAGTTCATTGAGGTATCTCCATACTGATTTCCACAGTGGTTGCACCAGTCTGCACTCCCACCAACAATGCAGAAGGGTTCCTTTCTCTCCACACCCCCGCCAGCATTTGTTATTGGTTGATTTCTTGATAGCAGACATTCTTTGTGGGGTGAGGTGGAATCTCAGGGTTGTTTTCCTTTTTTAAAATATGCTTTTGTTTTATTTGTTTGAATAGGGCCTCTTCTCTCTTTCTTCTTCCTCATCTTCTTCTTCTTATCTCTCTTTCAACCTGTTTCCTATTTCTTATTTTCTTTTCCTCCAGTTTAATCTCTATTCCCTATTATTCATCCTTATCCTAGTTGGTTTTCTCTGTCACTCTTGTCTAATACTATTAATTTTCCTTTACTCCTTAATAGGACCTTTTACTCAATCTTACCACCTTCTTCCCATTTTCCATTGTTTAATTTTTCATTGCCTATGTCTTTTTATTCATTCTTCCATACCCACACCATTTACTCTTATCTATTTGGCGGTAGTTAAATATATCTTACTATGGCTGAATACTGTTCTATTTTGAATGGAGGTAAAATTGCTCTATTGGGTACATATTTACTGTATATAAATATCCAGTTTGTTTTAGAGTTTGTTCTATAATGATAGATCTTGTTCCTGTGGTTAAAGGTGGTACAGTGTAAGTTACTAGAGTCTGTCATCACCCAGTTTGTACTTGATTCTATTGTTATTATTGACTATAATACTTTAACCAATGGGCATTCTTATTGTGATCAATTGGTGTTCTGTTATGCCATATCCAGATTGTCTGGTGGTCATAAACAATACTACAGTCCATTATCAAGAACTGGGTAATAGGCCAACAGGCTAAACCTTTTCTCCCTAATAAATGGAGGTGGTAAGATCCTGACACAGACTCAAGGCCCAATAGCTAGCTAAGCCTAGAGGACATTTCTGAAAAGTTTATGTTGTTATAACCAGAAATAATTCTTTCAGCAAAACATAGAGACAGGCACCAAATCATATAAACTAAGTTACAGAAGTGGTAAATAATATCACTGGATATACAAAGCTGAAAAAATTTCACGGGGAGGCAACATTTCATAAAAATCTTCATATACACCACAAGCTCTCTTCCCTGTACTAAATCTCAACCCACTGTACCCAGCCCCAAAAAAAGAAAAAAAGGGAATTTTTAAAGAACTCACAAAAAAAAAAAAAAATCATACGTAAAGTTCAACCAATTAGAATTACAACAGACTTTTCAACACAAATTTTAAAGGCCAGAAGAGCTTGGGGTGAAGTATTTTGAGCTCTAAGATCAAATTACTTCCAACCCAGATTTATATATCCAGCAAAGCTATCCTTCAAAATAAATCTAGAAATAAAATCTTTTCATGAAAACCACCAGCTCAAAAGACATATGAGTGCTAAATCAGAAAATACTCACAGTGGTCACTTCAACAGCACATATACTAAAATTGGAATGATACAGAGAAGATTAGCATGGCCCCTGCACAGAAAATACTCACAAATATTCTTCACAGAAACAATAAAACCAACAGAGCTAAAATCCCAGATGAAATAAAAATTCCAACTAGGGTCAATGTGTAAACAACAACAAAAAATTACAAGAAAAGAAAAACAAAGGTGTCACCAACAAAGAAAGAAGGCAATGGTAGTAAATAATCAATACATCTCCATAATATCTCTCAACATTAATGATCTAAAGTCTCCAATTAAAAATTACAGACTGGCAGACTAGATCAAAAACCAGAATCCAACAGTCTGCTGCATTCAAGAAACTCATCTAATCCTAAAAGATATTCATATACTAAAAATTGAAGGCTAGAAAATAATATTTCATGTACCAGGACCCCAAAAACAAGCAGAGGTTGCAATTTTAATCTCAGACATGGTAAACCTCAAGTCAAAACTGATTAGAATAGACAAAGAAGGTCACTACATGCTAGTTAAGGGAACATGCCAGCAAGAAGAGATAACATTGATAAATATTTTCAGCAAATAGACACACAATCACAGTAGGGGATCTTAAACCCCACTTTCACAAAGAGACAGATCAACTAAACAAAAAATCAATAAGGAGCTGAACCACACTCTTGATCATATGAACTTACTACAGAGTATTCCACCCCTCTACAACACAGGGCATATTCTTTTCTGCAGCACATGGTACTTTTTCCAAAGCAGATCATATACTAGTGTACAAAGCCTGTTTAAGTAAATATAAAACAAGTGAAATTATTCTATCCATACTATCAAACCACTGTGCAATGAAAATAGAAATCAATGACAGAAGAAATCACAGAAAAGGCAGAAACTCCTGGAAAATTAACAGCACACTCCCAAACAACCAATGGGTCACAGAAAAAATTAAACAAGAAATTTTTTAAATGTGTGGAAGTTAATGACAATGACTGTGCAACTCATCAAAACCTCTGGGATACTATGAAAGCAATTCTAAGAAGAAAGTTCATCACAAACAATGCTCACATTAGGAAAACAGAGAAAGCTCAAATAAGTTCCTTATGAAGAACCTTAAGATACTTGAGAAACAACCACAATCCAGGTCCAAGTCAAAATTCAGGAGGGAAATTCTAAAGAAAAGAGTAGAAATCAATGAAATTTATACTAAAATACAGTACAAAAAAATTCATGACTCAAAGAGTTAGTACTTTGAGAGAATAAATAAAATAGGCCCTTAGCCAGACTTACCAAGAGAAAGAGAGAAAAGATTCACATCAATGAAATTAAAAATAAAAAGTGACTGTGGGTAGGGGATTTAGCTCAGTGGTTCCACTGCCTGCCTTGCAAGCGGGAAGTCCCAAGTTCGATCCCCAGTACCAAAAAAAAACAAAAGTGACATCACAACAGACGTCAAAATCCAGAAGATATTAACTACTTTGAAAAATTGTATTCCAACAAATTAGCAAATTTGGAAGAAAAGGACAGATTACTAGACTCATACAAATTACCAAAGCTAACTCTAGAAGATATAAATATGCTTAACAACCCTATAACAAGCAATGAAATTGACACAATCATAAATAATCAACCAACTAAAAAAAGCCTAGGACCTGATGGATTCACTACTGAATTCTACAAATCCTTTAAGGATGATATATCACCAATACTCCTTAAGCTCTTCAAAGGAATTGAAAGAGATGAAGTGCTCCCAAATTCACTTATGAAAGCCAGTATCAACCTGATTCCAAAACTAGATATAATTCCAACTAAAAAAAAAAACTTAGGCAATTCTCATAAATAAACTTAGAACTTATTAGCAAATACAATACAGCACATCTTCAAAATGATTATACATCCTGATCAAGTAGATTTCATCCCAGAGATGCAAGAACAGTTCAATATACCTAAGTCAATAAATGGAATATATGAAGTAAACAGAAGTAAAGTCAAAAATCACGTGATCATATTAACATATGAAGAAAAGGCTTTCAACAAAACCAACTTCAAGATAAAAAACATGAAGAATACAGATATAGAAAGACCATACCTGAATTTGATAAAAAGCTATTTATGACAAACCAAGAGCCAGCAGCATATTAAATAGAGGAAAAATAAAAGCATTCCCCATAAAATCAGAAACAAGACACGGATCACCACTACAACCACTTCAATTCAACATAATATGTAAAACATTAACCAGAGCAATCAGGCAAGAGAAAAAAATGAAAGGACCACATATAGGAAAGAAAAAACTCAAATTATTATTATTTGCAGATGACATACTTTATGTTATAAAATCCAAAGAACTCCACCAAAAAACTCTTAGAATTAAACAACTTCAGCAATGTAGCAGGATACAAGATCAACATACAAAAATCATTAGCATTTTTGTACACCAATAATGAACTCAATGAGAAGGAAATTATTAAAATAATAACATTCATAGTAGCTTCAGAAAAAATGAAATACTGAGGTATTAACCTAAACAAGGAAGTGAAGGAACTCTACAAAGAAAACTACAGTACTCTGAAAAAGTAGATTAAGGAGGATGTCAGAAAATGGAAAGATGTCCAGATTTCCTCCTGCTCCTGGATAGGCAGAACAAGTATTGTCAAAATGGCCATACTCCCTGAACTGTTTTATAGATTCAATGAACTCCCCAAATGCCAACAGCATACTTTACAGAACTAGAGAAAACAATCCTAAAATTCATAGGAACCAGAAGAGACTCAGAATAGCAAAAGCAATTTTGAGCAACAAGAGCAAAGAAGCAACAGTGATTTAAGAAGAAAAAAAAAAGGCATGTGAAACAATGTAGGATCAATGGAACAGAATAGTGAATAGGAAACATCCCCAGACACATTCAGTTATTTGATCTTTGTCAAAGAGGCAAAAGAGCACATATTGGAAGACAGCCTATTCAAAAATGGTGCTGTCCCATTTGATAAAAATGCTAAAAAAAATCTGGATAGAGAGTCTCTACCTCAATCTGATAAAAGGCATCTATGAAAAATCAACAGCCAATATCATACTAAATGGTGAAAAACTGAAGTCCTTCACACTAAAATCAGGAACAGACAAGGATGTCCACTATCACCACTCCTGTTCAATATAGTTTTGGAAACATTAGCCACGGCAATTAGACAAGAGAAAGAAATACAAGGAATAAAGATAGGAAATGAAGAAGTCAAATTGTCATTATTTGCAGATGACATGATACACTATATCAAAGACCCCAAGAACTTCACCAAAAGTCTTCTAGATTTAATAACCAAATTCAGTAAAGTTGCTGGATACAAGGTCAACACACAAAAATCAATAGCTTTCCTCACTCACTGAGTGAGGAAATAGGGCAAACAATTCCTTTCACAATAGTATCCAAAAAACTGAAATACTTAGAAATCAATCTAACAAAAGAAATCAAAGACCTCTTCTCTGAAAACCATAGCACTTTGAAAAAAGACATTGAAAAGGATATCAGAAAATGGAAAGACATCTCTTGTTCCTGGGTAGGAAGGATCAACATAGTGAAAACAGCCATACTTCCAAAACTGCTACATAGATTCGATGCAATGCCAATTGAAATCGCAGCAGCATACTTCACGGACCTTGAGAAAACAATCCAAAAATTCATTTGGAACAAGAAGAGACCCAGAATAGCAAAAGCAATTCTAGGTAACAGAGACATGGCAGGGGGTATTACAACCCCCAACTTGAAACCATACTACAAAACTACTGTGAGAAAAACTGCATGGTACTGGCAAAGAAACAGACCTGAGGACCAGTGGAACAGATTAGAAGATGCAGAAACAATTCCGGACACACTCAGCCACCTCACCTTTGACAAAGGAGCCAAACACCCTCACTGGAAGAAAGATAGCCTCTTTAATAAATGGTGCTGGAGAAATTGGGTTTCAACTTGTCAAAGACTAAAACTAGACCTATATCTCTCACCATGCACTAAACTAAAATCAAAATGGATTAAAGATCTAAATATAAAAACAGAAACACTGAACCAGCTGGAACAGAGGTTAGGTAGAACTCTTCAAGACATTGGTGTAGGAAAAGACTTTAAGAACAAAACCTCAGTTGCCCGTGAACCAGCACAAAGAATCAACAAATGGGATCTCTTCTCACTGAAAAGCTTCTGCACAGCAAGAGAAACCACCAGCAGGGTGAAGAGACAACCCACAATGTGAGAAAAAATTTTCACCAGTGGTCCCTCAGACAAAGGTCTACTATCTTGAATCTATAAAGAACTTAAAAAAATCAGACCTCCCAAATTTAAAAACCCAATCCAAAAGTGGGCATCTGAAATGAAAAGACATTTCTCACACAAAGAAGTAGAAATTGCAAATAAACAGATGAAAAAAATGTTCAACATCACTGGTCATTCATGAGATGCAAATGAAAACAATGCTGAGATTCCACCTCACTCCAGAAAGAATGGCTGCTATCATGAAATCAACCAATAACTAATGCTGGTGGGGCTGTAGGGAAAGAGGAACCCTGCTCCACTGCTGGTGGAAGTGTAGACTGGTGCAAGCACTGTGGAAATCAGTATGGAGATACCTCAAAGAACTGGGACTGCAAGTCCCATTTGACCCCGCTATTCCCCTGCTGGGTATCTTCCCCAAAGAATTAAAAGAATCATACCACAGTGATATATGTGCACCCATGTTCATAGCAGCACAGTTTGTAATAGCTAAAACTTGGAAACAGCCCAAATGCCCATCAACTGGAGACTGGATAAAGAAAATGTGGTTTTTTATAAAATGGAGTACTACTCAGCCATAAAAAATGAGAAATTAGAGACATTTATTGCTAAATGGATGCACATTGAGGTGATACTCAAGTGAAATAAATAGGACACACATATTTAAATACTGAATAGTTTCTCTAGTGTGAGAAACTGAAAGTTTAAATAAGGACTAAAAGGTATAATAGATAATGTGAAATAGGGAAAAAAAAGGGCAAAGGGGAAGGGGAAGTGAGAGGGGTAGGGGAAAGGAAAGAAGGGAATGGAATTAATATGAGAAAATGAAAAAAAGGAAACAAGGTCTTTGTAAATAGGGAGGGATGGAGGGGTTGAAGGGAGGGCAGGGGAAGGTTGAAAAATAAGAACCAAGAGAGATTATATAAAGGTGCAAATTTCCAATGATGAACATCATTATATCGTACATCTAAAATGTACCAATAAAAGAATATACAAACAACAACAAAATGGTGCTGGGAAAATTGGGTATCTATTTGCAGAAGAATGACACTGGATCCATATCTGTCACCATCTACTAAATTAAAATCAAAATGAATCAAAGATCTAAACAGAAACATTAAACCTACTGGAAGATAAAGTAGGTAAAACACTTGAAGATATAAGTGTAGGAGAAGATTTTCTAAACACAACTTCAATTGTACAAGAAATAACAGCAAGCATTAACAAATGGGATTATATCAGACTAAAAAGCTTCTGTACAGCAAAAGCAACAATTAGTAGAGTGAAAAGACAACCTACAGAACGGGAAAAAAATTTTTCCAGCTACTCCTCATACAGAGGCCTAATATATAGACTATAAAAATAACTCAAAAACTTCAACCACCTATAAAGACCCAATCAAGAAACGGGCAAGAGAAATGAATAGACACTTCACAGAAAAAAATACAAACGGTCAAGAAATATATTTTAAAAATGTTCAACATCTCTGGCCATCAGAGAAATGCAAATTAAAACAACAATTAATTCCATCTTACTCCAGAAAAAAGGACAATCACCAAGAAATCAAACCTTAACAACTGCTGGCATGACTGTGGTGAAAAAGGAACCCTCCTACATTGTTGGTGGGGAAGTCAGCTAGTACAACCATTATGAAAATCATTATGGAGAGTTCCCAAGAACTAAAATAAGAAATTCCATATGACTTGGCTATCCCCCTTCTAGGTATCTTTCCCAGAGAGCTTAAGATATCATACTACAGTGATACATGCGTGCCAATGTTTATACCAGTGACGGAGCCAGCCGTCACTTGTCGAACAGCACCTGAATGGGGGAGTGAGGATGAAGAAAACGAAAGACGCAGAGATAGAGTCGGGAGCCTCTCAGAGAGACTGCCGCCGCGCTTTTTTTATTCTCTTCCCCTTTTTTTCACAGTTGAGTTTGGTTATTAATCATGACCCTTATCCAAAGACACCTGCTTCCTTGTTCTCTAGTTCTTTGGAAATTCCCCACCCTCATGGGCTTTCTTATTTCTCGGGTTTACAAAACGTTCATCATGTTCCAGGACAATTTCTGAAGGTAAACATCTAATTTGGCAAGGATGCGGTTCCTCGTAACATAGTCTCC
Organism: Heterocephalus glaber; assembly: GCF_053883595.1. Classification (NCBI taxonomy): domain Eukaryota; kingdom Metazoa; phylum Chordata; class Mammalia; order Rodentia; family Bathyergidae; genus Heterocephalus; species Heterocephalus glaber. The sequence continues at coordinate 1,380,770 of NW_028258323.1, forward strand.
TTGCTCTATACAATGGAGGGTAAGATTTAACATGGAGCCTCTATGGCTAGCACCGCTCTCCACATCTCTCCGTTTTATATATTATGATCAAGGTCCCTTGATCAGGCAGATAGGCTGTGCCTGTCTTAGGTGAGGAATATAAAGAAATCCCTTACCCATCATGGAGTCAAGAGCGTCACAGTACTCTTGCTCTGTCTTAGGTTGTGATTTCCTGTATTCCTCTCACCTGTCATTGACTACCAGCCTCTGCAGGGAATTACACCAGGGGTTTAGGCGCTGTAGCATGTAATTGTAGACCATGAATACTTCCAGCCATCCTCATTAAAGAATGCATAAACATCTGTAATAGCGCCGGAAGGATCATGTATCTAAGAGGCAGCCCTCCTCCAATAATTACTATGGAAATGAGTTACCGCGCAAATGCAGATGTAGATGGCAGAACTTTTCTAATTTGTTCGATAAAATCCTATGCAGTCTGGGCTGCATCAAATGTTAGGGGTTCTGCATTTTGGAGATCTATAATATCCAAATCTAAGAACACATTCACAAAACCATTATCTGATTTTCTGTTCGGGTGATACAATTACTTATGTGACAATTGAAGTAAATTGCATTATAATTATCATAATCTTTCTGAACACTAATATTTCCTACAAGCAATATCTAAGAGCGCATGACATATGCAGTGACATTTCTTTTGGGATGACAAGAATTTTCAGACCAGTCCAAAACATAAGTATCAAATCCAGTAATAGTATATCTCACAGGGGCATCCACCACACATCTCTTCTATGGAACAGTCCCATTGGAGCATTAAAAGTTGGAGGCACTGCACCAGTGGTCTCTATACCCACAGGTAGATGTAGATGGACTCCAGTGATCCCGCCTTTGCATTGATCTACCTGCCTTCCTGCCAGGGTGCTAGCGCTCAGTCTTATACAATCAGTTCTGTTGATTTTGAAGAAACATATGGGGATTCCGGTTTCTGATCCCATATAGTTGAACAATTGGACCTCATTCTTGTCAGGTGCCGCCGGCTCATCCAACAGCCTGGTATTGTTCACCCATACCATTACTTCTCCATTTTTTCAGCTCATTGGATGTACAACAGGTGGATCAGGTACATAAGTCCAATAAATCTTCTCATTAAGTGTCATCATTAGATTTATCAGAAGGACAGTTGTCAGGCTCATCCTAAGGGGCAGGAGAATTTCCTGCAAAATGGACCAATCTTTCAGGCAGCCACTTAGCACCTTCAGCGTCCTGCGGGAAAACACAAACATGCCCTCGTCCCCATATTAATACCAGGTCGGGCCACTCCATACACCCGTGAGGGGATCTTTCCACCTCACTTGAGCATATGATGATTTAGTTTTAGGATGCCACAGCCGTTCTGCTGCAGTCAATCATAAGCATCCACAATCAAAAAGTTCAGGATGAAGAGAGCATGATGTAAATAATTCTGTGGGGATAAAGGGTATAACTCCCCCTTTTTTATTTTTTGCAATTGATTTTTTAGAGCACCATGGGCTCTTTCCACAATCCCTTGGCCTTGTGGGTTATAAGGAATACCTGTCTTATGGGCGATACCCATCTGTTTATAAAAGATTTGAAAAGCTTTACTAGTATATCCCGTCCCATTATCAGTTTTAAGAACGATAGGGAGCCCAGTTGTGGCAAAGCATGTTAAACAATGGGCTATCACATGTTTCATAGCTTCTCCAGTTTGTGCGTTGGCCATAATAAACCCCGAAAAGGTATCAATACTTACATGTATATATTTCTGTTTTCCATATTCAGCAACATGGGTAACATCCATTTGCCATAACTGACTAGGTTTAAGGCCGTGGGGATTTACCCAATAATGAGGGACAGAATGATGTATAGGACAGGCAGAACATTGCTTAACTATTTGTTGAGTGGCTTCTCGAGTTATATGGAATTGCTTCCTTAAGCTGTGGCTATTTTGATGATGTAGAGTGTGAGACTGCTGAGCTAATTCCAATTGACTGAAAGCTACTAGCCATGTAGCTTGATCCACAAGATCATTTCCCTTTGCCAGGGGTCCGGGAAGCCCAGAATGAGCCCTAATGTGACCCACATAACAAGGACAGGTCCGGGCATGTATGCACCATTGTATCTGAGCAAAGAGTTCCTGTATTTGATTACTGGCAGCATCAATATAAGCAACTGTTTCAAGCACCTGTAAAGCTTTAACAATATAATGACTATCTGTATACAAATTAAAAGAATAATGGGCCAAAAGTTCAAATACCGCAGCGATGGCACGAAGCTCAACAATCTGAGAGGAGGCGGGGGCTGTATGAACAATCTGTGGCTTTCCCTAATAACATATGCCGCAATACCATTGGAAGACCCATCAGTGAAAACCACTTGAGCATTTTTTATGGGTTCCTGTTTCATAATCTTGGGAAACACCAAAGCATGAATATTAACAAATTGCAATAATTTATCCTTGGGGATATGGTTATCTATACATCCAGGGTAATGTGCAAAAGCAATGGCCCACATGTCCACATTTTGGAATAGCCAATCTAACTGTTGTTTGGTAAACGGGACTCCAATTAAGGAAGGCTCTGCTCCAAAATATTTTCGAGATTCCTCCCACGCCATATGAACTAGGCATGCCACAGATTCATAATAGGGAGTTAACACTCTGGCTGGAGAAACAGGCAAATGTAACCAAAGCAAAGGACCCTCTTGCCATAAAATGGCAGTGGGAGCATGTGCTGTCACCAGAACATAGGCAGCCCATCCTCGAGCATAATCTATATATTGAACTTGCTGTCGTTCTATAGCTTGTTCTACCTCACACAAGGCCATCCGACCTTCTTCAGTTAATTTTCTAACAGATGTAGGATCAGAATCTCCCTGGAGGATATCGAATAAAGGTTTCAATTCTCCAGTGGAGATTTTTAAATATGGTCTAAGCCAATTAATATCTCCTAACAATTTCTGAAAATCATTCAAAGTGTGTAAATCGTCTTTCCTAATTTGAACCTTCTGAGGTAATACAGATTTGGGATATAACTTATGTCCTAAATAGGAATATGATGGTTCAGTCTGAACCTGTTCTGGTGCAATCACTAATCCTTGATCCCTCAAAGCTTGTTGTAAATGAGCATAGGCTGTTAATAAGAAGTCTTCTTGTCCATGAGCTAAAAGTATATCATCCATATAATGAACAATATAGATTTGGGGATATATTTGCCTAATTTTATTTACTGCCTGAGCTACAAATTTCTGACACAAAGTAGGACTATTAGCCATACCCTGAGGCAATACTTTCCAATGATATCTCTTCATAGGCTCCTTAAAATTTGTCGAGGGTATGCTAAAAGCAAATCGCTTACAATCTTCAGGAGCAAGTGGAATAGTATAAAAACAATCCTTTAAATCTACAATGATTTTATAAGTATTTCCAGGCAAAGCTGATGGCATAGGCAATCCTGGTTGCAAAGCTCCCATTACTTCCATAGTCTGATTGACTTTTCTAAGATTTTGTAATAATCTCCATTTCCCCGATTTTTTATTAATGACAAAGATAGAAGAGTTCCAAGGAGAATTAGAAGGAGCTACATGTCTGCTATCGAGCTGTTCCTGTACTAACTGCTCAGCAGCTTCAATTTTTTCCTCGGTGAGAGGCCACTGATCCACCCACACAGGTTCCTCACTTTTCCAAGTAATGGGATCCACGTGGAGTACAGGCTGACCAGTGGCCTCCTTTAAAAAAGCCCTAAGCCTGTTTTTGGAGGTCGTTGGATCAGCATTAAAGGCTCCTGTATCCCCTGACCTTTAGTTCCCAAGCCTTGATTAGGTAAAAGCCCTTGTTCAAACATTCGGTGGGTGACCTGTTCACTAGGACTATATAAATACACCTCCATTTCTTTCATAACATCTCTGCCCCATAAATTAACCAGCAGCCCCGGCACAATATACGGCTGGAATCTACCCTGATGACCCTCAGCATCTTTCCAAAATAACATATCACTACTCTGTTCAGTGCTTTGGCTTTGACCTATTCCTTGTAATTGTGTCATTGTTGATTGTTTAGGCCATGCCATAGGCCATTGGTCTGTAGTTAGAACTGAGACGTCAGCCCCAGTGTCCAGTAGACCCTGAAAATTTTTCCCATCGATGGTCAGGGTGAGCACAGATCGTTGGGCTCCTATAGACCATACCCAATAAACATCTAAAGAGTCGAATCCAATATCTCCTCTTTTTTCTCTTTTTGTTGCTTTATTTGTTAGTATTTGAGGGAGCAACAGCAGCTGCACTATACGTTGTTCTGCTTCTATCACAGAAATCCCAGTAGGTGAATGAGTCATGATTTTAATTTCTGCAGTGAAATCCCCATCTATGACCCCAGGAACAACCAAAATACCATTCATAGTAGCGCTACTTCGACCTAAAAGCAATCCCATCATCCCTGATGGTAAGGGCCCATAAACTCCGGTAGGTAGGGCCTGCATCCCCATTTCTGGGGTTAATACTGTGAAGACGGAGGGACTGAGGTCCAGTCCTGTGCTGCCTGTGGTTGCTCTGAAAAGGTCCTGAACGGATTTGAATTGGCTGGCGGAGTCTTACTGGGACATTGCAGCACCTGATGGCCTATTTGACCACATCTAAAACAACTCCCTGGCGGACCCGGAACCCTACCTTTGGGATTTCTCTTTTGTTGTTGGAACAACACTTCTTTAACTGTTTTTCCTTGCAAAGCTGCTGCCATGGCAAGGCCCTGAGTATAAGCAGGCCCAATGTCAGCACACATTCTAATATAGTCTGAAATGGTGCCTTTCTTTCTAAATGGTCTTAGGGCTGCCTGACAGGCAGTATTGGCATTTTCATAAGCCAGTTGTTTGACCAGTAACAATCCCACATCGGAATCTCCCAGCAATCTACTGGCAGTCTGCATTAACCTGGCTACAAAGTCTTGAAAAGGCTCATCAGGTCCCTGCCTAATTTTGGATAAATCTTCTGTCTGCCTATCTGTAGAAGGCAGCTTCTGCCATGCCTGCTTGGCAGCGTAATTGACCTGTGCATATACTCCTGCAAGAAACAATAATTGATTGGCGAGGTCCGCATATTGCCTTTCTCCTGCCAGCATGTCATAATCAATATCATTTCTATTAGCCTGATTTAATTCAGCTGTTCTTTGACACTGCTCGGAAAATTCTGTTTTCCAAAGGAGGTAATCTCCCCCAGATAGGCATGCCTTAGCAAGCTGTTTCCAATCTCCGGGAGGCAACGCCTCTGTGCTCAACGATTCTAACATAGCCTGAGTAAAAGGTGCGGTAGGGCCATATTGCGCACATGCCATTTTTAACTTTTTGAGTTGCTTAAAAGATATTGGCCAATGGATTCTGACCATATTCCCTTGAGCGTCAGCTTCCTCAAATACTGGACAAGCTAAATGAAAGCCCTGGGTATCTTCCCCTCTGTCAACCGCATGTTGCAGGGTAGCTTGTAAGACAGACAAAGGTCTGGGTCCTGGGGGATGTTTAATCATGGCTATAAGAGGGTCAGTTTTTTTCATTAATCTTGGACCTGCAACCGGCAGGGGATCAAGACCAGCAATTATACTAGGAACTATTCCTCCCTCGCCCTGAGTATTCTGGTCTTCCTCTTCCACCGTTAAGCCTGTCTGCCACTGCTGACAAAGAGACTCCAATCTCTTTTCCAATCTAGTAATCCTTTCGGTCACGTCCTCATTCGCTGGCTGTCTGGATTTTTTGGTTTTCCTGGCCACGGCTACAATAGGGAGGGGGGGAGCCAATCCTCATTGTTATACCTAGCAGCCTCTTCTTCCAAATCATCAGCATCTCCCAGGTTTAGGGGTCCCTCATCCGGAAAAAAACCCTTCCTTAGTGCAGGCTCTGCATCAGCATATACTGGTGGAACAGATGGCTTAGTTTCACTTTCCATAGGAGGCGGAGGGACAACCTCGGGAACACCAGCCTTGTCAGGCTCCTCTGAGGAAGGACTTGAGGAGGGTCCTTCAACCCTCTCTCCCTCATACCGAGGATCCAAACTATCTCTAATTAAAGCCCATAAACTAAAAGCATCTATAGGGATATTAGTGGGTCCATGACCATCGTAATAATCCTGAAGTCGCTTTCTCACCTTATTCCATACTTCAAAATCTACTGTGCCTTCTTCAGAGAACCAAGGACAAACTTTCTCTACAAATTCTAAAAAATTACATAAGTGTTGATGCCCTACCTTTGCTCCACAAGCGCAAAGCACATTTTTAAGCATATGTTCAAAAAGCATTCGGTTATTACCAATACCCATCTTGTTACTCCCGAGCGTATTCACCGGCCTTAATTTACTTATCCGAGCTCACGATCCTCGGTGTCCTTCACTATGGCCCCCTGTATTCTGGTCCCTGTTCGGGCGCCACCCATGGCAGAGCCAGCCGTCACTTGTCGAACAGCACCTGAATGGGGGAGTGAGGATGAAGAAAAAGAAAGACGCAGAGATAGAGTCGGGAGCCTCTCAGAGAGACTGCCGCCGCGCTTTTTTTATTCTCTTCCCCTTTTTTTCACAGTTGAGTTTGGTTATTAATCATGACCCTTATCCAAAGACACCTGCTTCCTTGTTCTCTAGTTCTTTGGAAATTCCCCACCCTCATGGGCTTTCTTGTTTCTCGGGTTTACAAAACGTTCATCATGTTCCAGGACAATTTCTGAAGGTAAACATCTAATTTGGCAAGGACGCGGTTCCTCATAACATAGTCTCCTTGCTCTATACAATGGAGGGTAAGATTTAACATGGAGCCTCTATGGCTAGCACCGCTCTCCACATACCAGCACAATTCATAATAGCTAAATCCTGGAAGCAGCTTGTATGCACATCAACAGACAATTGAATTAAGAAAATGTAGTATCTATATATATAATTGAATACTACTCAGCTATAAAGGACAAATTTGAGATATTTGTAAGGAAATGGATCCAAAACATAATGTTGAGTGAAATAAACCAAACACACAAGCATAAATACTGCATGATATCTCTCATTTGAGTAAGACAAAGTACAAACAATGAGATAATAAAGGAAGGATAGACAGAGACAAGGGGGTGATCTCTTGCAAATAGAAGATGTCCAAGGGACCAAGGGTGAGGGATGAAGGGCAAGGGATGGGAAAACAACTAGAATAAAGATACACCATATACAGGAACCTAATAATCTCAATAAATGTAAACATTATATGCCATAAACATTACATGCCATACTTGCTAAATTTAATAATATCAATAAGAATGAAAAGGGGGAAAGGGGAATCTGAGGAGCAGGAAGGGAGGGGGATGAAAGAGGAAGAGCATTTAAAGAAGAAACAAGCTGTATTATGTACATGTGCCCACTCCCCATGATTGTACGATTTTAGATGACTGTAAAATGCATGTACTACAAACAGGTACTAATAATGAATGATGAAATTGAGGTATTAATAATGGCTAGACCGTGACTGGGCTGGGCTGGGTCCAGCAACAGGCTCAATTTCAAGGAAGCATCAGAGGAAGCAGTTTGTTCTTATGGGTCCTCTAAATCATTTTTTTTCAACTGGAGCTCATGACACATTAATGAGCAATAAAACCACTTTGGGACAATACACTCATATTTCTTAAATAAAATGCAACAAATTACAATAAAATAGAAACTATCCATGTGTAACCTGGAGTAAAGAGGAGCATTTTTCACTAAAACTTTATTTCAACAATATTTATGTATATTTAGGTACTGAATCTTTTTTTTTTTTTTTTTTTTTTTTTTTTTTGGTACCGGGGATTGAACTCGGGTCCTTGCACTTGCACAGCAGGCGGCCAAACCACTGAGCTAAATCCCCAGCCCCTAGGTACTGAATCTTGATTGCAAATATAGATTAGACAATGGGTTATAGTCAATAATCTTTAAAGTCATCAATCTACATAACAAAGATGTGATACTATCAGATCACACATAGGTTGGGACTGAAGCTTAAATATTTAATAATGTGGTTTGCAGGCACCAGGTGACCAAAAAGGTTGGCTGGCCACTAGTCCCTTTTGCTTCCATCATTATCCTAGCTACAGAGACTCAAGGTTCCTTCAATTACATCCTTCCACCACCCAAGTTTTGGAGCAGGCCCCTAATACTATCAACTTACTTAGTTAACATTTGCTTATAACCTTATTGAGCTGAGCCAAATTTGACTAATATTAGAAACAACATCTTCTTAAAGCCAGGACTAACTAGCTGATGCAATATCATTTAAGAATCATTATGCATTTTAAATCAAAACAGTCACTATTTAATCTTCAATTTACTGATTAGATTTATACCAAATATTTACTCAAAAGGATAGCCTCACAATATTTCACTTAAAATGCCTGCATAAAAAGAAATCTAAGACCAATTTTCCTTTTACTTTGCTTTCAAGATAAAATAACTTTATAGAAAGTTTAAGGAATGTACTATTCAAAAGAGTAACCTGGAGGACATGTCGCTCTCTTCTCTCATCTAAAGAGATTCTGATGCAGAGCAGCGCCAACGCCCTCACCCTTGGAGTTTGCACTTCCACGGATCTCAGTCGCTTTGAACCTGCATATATGTGGGAAGGTCCCTGACTGAGTAACTCTTGGGAGCACAAAATGAAAGCCACAGAATCTGGGCACAGAAATCCTTTCAGTTTCATTAGGATAATTCCAACATATTTGAGGGCTACCACACACGCAGGTAATCCCCACTCCTACAGGAACCAAGGGAGGAGGATTCAAAGGCAGTTTGGGCAATTTAGACTTTGTCTCCAAATAAAAATAAAAAGGCCTAGGGATGTAGCTCGGTGACAGAGTACCCCGTAGGTTCGAACCCAAGTACTGAGAAATAACAAAAAGATAATTCTAACATAATTTATGTTTTCATGGATTTTCCAATCATAACACATTGGAGGGGAAATATTACTAAAAGAAGCTCCAGTTAGAGGCAAACTTGATAGCGGTGAACAGGGTAGCAGTCGACTCTGAGTTAATGTCTGACTGACACAAATTAACCAAGTCCTCAAAACTGTGTGCTCTTGGGACTATAAATTTCATATTTAAGTTTATTAAAAGGAACTAATTAAAGAAAATAAAAACATACATTTATATACAGGTACATACTAAACATGTAGTTGACACCATGTTGTTTGAGATATAAGAATGCTGAACGTGATCTAACTGTCCAGCAACATTGGAATACAATATTATATATCCGTAACAGTGGAGTATCATGTGGTCATCCAAGATGATGCTTCAAGTATTAATCTACTGATATTTTTTAAAAGTGTTTATCATAAACTATAAATCACAAAAAGATCCAACATATTCCTGGTTGTTTAAGACTATGTACATATGGGGCCGGGGATTTAGCCCAGTGGTTCTGGCCCCTGCCTTGAAAGTGCAAGGTCCTGAGTTTGACCCCCACAGTACCAAAAAAAAAAAAAGAGTATGTCCATATCAGTGTGTTTGCAAATATTTACACAAACAGTAGTTTGGTTTTTTTGTTGTTTTCTCCTTTGTATTTTCTGATTTCCTGGAATAAGTAGTGCTTTAGTAATGGGGAAGGGGAGGGAATAAAATCAAAGTATTACAGAGAAATTAAAACTTCATAATTAATTATTAATACTAATGGATGAATCAAGAAAAGTAAAAATACATTGGGTGTACTACTAAAGAATACATGTAGAATATCAAACTATTACACTTAAGTTTCATCTATATAAGGAAAACCTCATCCAGCAGCAACATCAGCTAAAGGAGATGGGATGGGTTTTTGAGTGCTCGTTTGCCTGTGTGAGCCGTGACTATCTTTCTTGTTCTACAAAGTAAACCTGAGAGTGCATGGGCTTTTTCACTTAGTCACAGAGAATTTTGACCCAGAGGGCAATGTTCTGATTTATCCCAAAGCCAGCACCAGAATTGCTAAAATATCCTTATCCTTATTTTGCTTCCAGAGTTGAGTTCACAGAGTAACTCACGCTTCAACAGTCTCCCTCCATTTAGAGTCAGAGACCTACTTTTTCCTTACATAGTTACAGAAGCCACTGAACCTTTCAGCCACAAACCACGTGTCCCAGAGACATGCTATGTAACAATCGAAATTTCAGGCTTCAGGCTGTGGCTTTCATAGCTCATATGGCAGTGCAGATTTCTTTTCATTTAAAACTGGAAAGATGATGCCCAGAGGACTTCATCCTTTCTAATAGTCTCAGCCTCACCAACAACCAAACACAAAACAAGCATTTTCCTAAACAGAAGGTATTTTCCAAGTCATTCAGAAGCACTGCATTTTTCAAACCACTCTCAAGCAAGGCCACAGTAAGCTGATATGCCATGAAGACACTTGTGATTTGAAAACCATGGGCTGGGTGTCAATCTGATCAGAAACCACCCACAGTAGGGAACGGAGAAGACAGGATGGACAAGCCCCTATGCAAGGAGCATTCTGGTCCCTCTGTTGTCCCTACTGAAGGTGCTCCCACTGTTCTCTGGCATTTCATTAACAAATAGAAACAGTAAAAAAATTCCACCAGGAGTTTTGCAAAGATTTTTAATTCAACCTAGGGGCACAAAAAGGGAGTCTCTTTGTGAGTTATTAAAGTATGGAGACAAAAATCAAAAAGGCTCAGCAAAAATTGTTACATTCCCTGGGAAATGCATAGAAACCAAATCAGTCTCTGACTCCTCTAGAACAAATAAAACTAATGCTTTGTTTTTCCATTTTACCCTTGACTTGTTGATCACAATGGAAAAAAAAAAAAAGATTCCTGAAATTTTTCAAATAAAATAACAGCTAGAACAAGGAGTGCTAATAAATACAGATGTGTTCTACTTTTAGTTGGATATGGCAGAACCTGCTACAGTAATAACAATGTTATTTTTCAAGCTCATTCACATTCTTCAAATATTTCATTTTTATTTCAAAATAACTTTTCTTTGCATATTTATTATGAAATTTTAAAATATGTATGTGTACATGATATACATATAGACATTTTAGTTAATTTTACAAATACAACTATCAAAGAAAACCAAAATACATATATATTAGGAGCATCCTGAAAAATCAATTATTTTCTGGTTAGGTCTTATTTTGGGGGAAATATGGTATGTATCATAAAGCAAGTACAAGATATTTTACTTTCACAGAAGTATGATCCAGTACTGTCCTACCTCTATAATGCCAGAGGGTATAATGAAAAAGGCATTATTTTGGACCTGATTCTACTTTCTCAGAAGAGAGCCCAAGGGATGTATGACACAGTTCTGTAAAGAAATGCACTGTTTTAGGTAGGATTTCCTTTCAGTAGCAGTACTCATTTTTCATGAATACTAGCTAAAAACTGTAAAAAAGCCTGGGGAAAAACCAAAACAGCAGCAGCAAAACAAAACAAAACAATAGTGTTCATGCAAAGATAATCGAGTGCCTACACTAGAGTTTTTTTTTTTTTCTGTACGGAGGATCAAACTCAGGACCTTGCACTTGTGAGGCAGATGGGGGAACCACTGAGCTAAATCCTCAACCCATACCCTAGAGTTTTGAACACCTCCACTTACCTACTCAGTCAGTCATCAATCACTGCCTAGGTTTTCCTAGCCTGGCCCTGGTTTTCACAGAGGCTTCTGGTTGTTGATATCTGCAGAGGTGAGTTGTTGATTTCCTATATCTCCCTACCTGTCTGTCTCTCCAGAACAGCATTCTGCTTTGTGATCCTACTTTCAGATGGATCAGAAGAGTTGTCAGTTTTCATCTTGTTCAGCCTTTGATGTGTCAGGGTTGAATGGCAACTTCCAAGGTCCATATAACCCCCCGGCGCACGCGCGCGCGCACACACACACACATAAATTACTGGCAGGTCGTCACTAAAGCCCTATTTACAATGGAGTTTTTTTACTTGGTGTGTCATGTCCAGATTTGAAATAAAAAATAGAAGGCATACAGCAAGATAAAAACAGTTTAAAGAGATTTAACATGCACCAGAAGAAGACTTAGATATGAATGCTGTAATTATCAGACCACAGATTTAAAACACTTATGACTAATATGCTAAAGGACCTGAGAAAAAACCAGTAACATGCAAGAAGACATGAGTAATGTAAGTAGAGATGGAAATTCTAAGAAGCCAAAAGATATACTATGGATCAAAACACTATCAAAAGAAATAAAGAATGTATTTGATAGACTGAGAAAAGAATCTCTGAACTTAAAGTATGCCAGTAGAAAGTGAAAAAGAGGGGAACAAAGGTCTGAATAAAAAACCAGAACACAATATTGAAAAACTATGAGACAATCAGAAAAGGTGTAACATATGTATAATGGGAAAGAAAAGAAGGGGGGAGGAGGGAAGGAAGGAGGAAGACACCAAACCACAGATGCAAGAAGTGTGGAAAACACCACACCAAATAAATGTCAAAAACTATTTCTAGGCATATCATATTCCAAAAGGCAGAAAATTAAAGATAAAGAAAAACTTTTAAAGTAGCTAGAGGAATAAAAATGCTTTACCTGTAGAAGAGCAAGGACGACAATTACATCTGACTTCTTGGAAACTACGCAAGCAAAAAGAGAGGGGAGTAAAATCAAGTTTTTGATTTACTGAGGGAGAAAAAGCCAACAATATAGAATGCTGTGTCCTGTGAAATTACTGTTCAAAAAAGTTAAGAGAAATAAAGGCTTTCTTCAACAACAACAACAACAACAACACAAAAAAAAGAGGGAATTTGTTGCTGTTAGACCTGTCTGGCAAAACATGTTAAAAGAAATTCTTCAGAGAAGGAAAATTATTTAGGTCAGAAACTCAGACATATATAAAGAAAGAAAAAGGTTTAGAGAAGGAGTAAGTGGAGGTATATAAAAACTTATTTTTAATATTTTCAATCTCATAGCTAATAGCTTTTTCAAAATAATAATAGCAACAACATATTTAATCACTATAGCTTATGTACAAGATGTGATCAAAAATATGGTGAATACTCACTTTTTTTTTTTAAATTTATTACACTAAGGAACATTAGCATTAATCACCCTCAAAATACCCCCCACCTTGCTTTGAACATTTATATCCCATTGTTCTGGCCACTTTCTGAAACAGTTCCAGAAGACTTCTTTCATGAGGGTCTTTAACTTCACTGTTGTGGCTGCCTTAATGTCCTGAATTGGTTCAAAATGTTTATCTTGCCAGGCACGGTGGTGAACACCTGTAATCTCAGTATTCCAGATTCTGAGGCAGGAGGATTGCCACAAATTTGAGGCCAGCATGGGCTACAATAGTAAGTTCAAGGCCAGTCTGAACTACAGAGTGAGACCCTGTCTCAAAACAAACAAACAAAAAGTTTATCTTTCAGGGTCATTTTGACTTTGGGGAAAAGCTAGAAGTTTTACAATACGAGATCAGATTAAAAAGGCAGATGATGTTTTTACTAGCCTGCGTCTGTTGGCTGGTACTCGCCAGCAGCATTCACTGTATGTTTTGATCATACTTCATAAACGCACTCATGAGAGAGGACTTCCCGAGCTGCTTCAGAAAGTGGCTAGAATGATGAAATGAGTATATCTGAAGTAAGAGGGATTAACGGCAATGTATCTTTTGCTGTAATAAAAAAATTCTATTTAAACATTTGTCTTATTTTTCAATCACAACTCCTGCATGTGAAATGAATGAGGAGGCTGGAGGGAATGACACACGGCCAGGGGAGAATTGGGGACACTAGGCTATCATAAGGCACTTGCAATATCTGTGAAGCAATTAGCTTGAATGTGTATTGAAAATTCTAGAGCAAAAAAGAAAAAGAAATACAGGAGCAATGTCGATTTCACAGATGTCACAGGTAACAAGTGTCCAGTGCTTTAGAAACTCTAAGATAAAGTATTTGAGAATTACATTAGCCAACACATCCTATAAATACCTTCTTTAAAACAAAACCAGTGCCCCTAGGGAGCCTCCTTGCGCTTGTGCCCCCAAGTACCTGGAAGGAATTTGTGAGTCACAGTCTTCGGAGACATCTTCCACTCAGCGAGGTGGCCCCATCTCATTTTGTGATTTGAGCTGGACTTCAGTTCTGGGTGTGATGTCTGCCATTTTCCTCACCCTCGCTGATACTTCTCACTGCCAAACTTTTAAATCTGGAAGTGTGGAAAGGTGTATCTTATTTTAGCCATGACTCCCCCTCCATTATCAAAGCAGCCATTTGTCAGCCTGAACTTCCTTTTCTAGGAATTACCTGTTCCTATCTTGGCTCACTTTTTCTATTGGTTTGTTGTTGTTGTTTTTTTCTTACTGATGTTTAAGAATCCTTTATATATCCTAGGTTCTATGTATTATAAATATCTTCTCTCACTTTTGTAGAACCCATCTTTTCATTACTTACGGATGCATGTTAAATTTTTATAATATAAACTACCCTTATTAAATGGAAAGGAGTTACTTACAAAAAAAATGCTATACAAACCAGACCTCGAACTACTCTTTCCTATTATTTTCTTTTCTTTAATAGACAGTATATGTGCACAGAACAAAATTCAAAAAGCACAAGTGATAAACATAAAGAGTAAATCTTCCTCTTTCTGCTCTTCCCCCAAGCCACTGAGTTCCATTCGCTCCCCTGATACAAACACTTGTGTCTATGAAGATAAGACATGTATTTATAAGCATTCATCAATATATTCTTTTTTCTACAAAAAGTAATATACTATACCTTTTCTTTTTTTATAGTTTTCTCATACAGCATGTATTTTATAAGTATATGTATGTGTTTTTAGATACACTACATTATCAGTCCTGTACACACAGAGTGGCTTCCTTTTATTTTTGTCACACATGCCTACAATTCATATCCACAGCGGAACATGAGCCTAGTGAGAACCTGTCAACTCTGGACCATGATTAAGATTTGGGTCCCAGTTCTTCTCTGTTAGGAGTAAGTTAGTCTTCCCTTTGTCTCAGCTTCCCCTTTGTCTCAGTTTCCCCTTTTGTAAAATGAGGATAATAATACTGAAATAGTCCGTGTGGGAATTAGATTACATAGGTCATGAGCTAAGTATATTGAACTCTTCCAAATGTTGCTAATATTTAAAAAAACTGTAACAGGAAACAACAAGAAACAAGATATATCATGTACAGGTACAAATTCCCAATGATGAACTCAATAGTAATGTACACCTAAGATGTAAGGATAAACTTAATTAATTAAAAATAAAATAAAATTAAAAAGCTATTATGAATATCTTGGTATAGAATCATCTTGCACATATATGAGTATATTGTAGAATCAACACCTAAGAAGTGTATTCAAGATCAAAGGCTAGGTGACATTCTTATGTCAAAGAGATTGCCACTACACTCTCAGGAGTCTGCATGAATTTCCACCCCCAATAATGTATGAGCACACATCCATGTGTCCTGCTGACCATGTGGTCATACTTTTCATCTATACCACCTTAATACACTCAAAACATGATGTATTACTGTGCTGGTATATTTCTCTTACTGGGAATAAAGTGTTTTCATCTGTTTGAGACAGTTTTACTTCCTTTTTGTTGAAATTTCCTCATTTTTATATTAGTCCATAGTCTTTTTTGCTTATTGATTTATAGAATATTTTGTCTATTTAAAAATGTATTGCTTTGCATAATATATTTCAAATGTTTTTTTCCAATTTTACCCTTTTTCTATGTTTATGTTTTTTTATTTTTAATAAAATTGAATTTAATCATTTAAATGGATTCCAGAGGTCTTATGTCATTTATAAAACAGCTTTCCAAACACCAAACTTATAAAACTATTTCCCATGATTCTTTCTGGTACTACTGTGGTATACTATTTTAATATTTATGTGTTTGACTCACCTGGATTTATTTTGAGAGACATAGGAATTGTTCATTACACTTGTTTCGAGAAGCTATCCAATTGAGCTGGGGATTTAGCTTAAAGGTTCTGCTGCCTGCCTCACAAGCAGAAGGACCTGAGTTCGATCCCTGGTACCAAAAAAAAAAAGAGAAGCTATCCAATTGCCCCTTAACTGTTTATTGAAAAAAATTTTGTTCACAATTGACTTTAAATACCATTTTATATTAAAGGCTAACATATATTTAAGTCTATTTCATAGCGTTTTGTTTTTTCTATTCCTATATCAACACTAGGCTATGCTATCAATGAATGTAGTTTTATTGCAAAATACATATACTAATGTACTCAGAAAAATTCTACTTAAATTGTTTCTTTTTTCACCTGTTAGAATTGTTCCTTGAATATTTTTCCATATGAATTTTAGAATAAGCTTCCTTAATTTTTAAAAACGTATTATTTTAGGTTAAATTTATGGATTAATTTAAGGAGAAATATCAGCTTTGTAATGTTAAGATTTTCTATCCAAGAATATGACATACCCTACCATTTGTGCAATATTCTTTGTGTTCTTAGGAATACTATAACTTTTTTTGCAGATCTTTAAATTTTTTGTTAATTTCATTCCTAGGTGTTTCATCTTTCTTGCTATTAAAAATGGGCATTTTCTTTGCCCCCCATTCCTAGCCCTCCCTTCACCCCCTCCACCCTTCCCTATTTACAAAGACTTTATTTCCATTTTTCCATTTCTCATCATTTTTCCTTTCCCTTCTTTCCTTTCCCCTGCCCCTCCCACTACCCCTACCCCTTTGGACCTTTTCTTCCTATTTTACATTATCGATTATTCATTCTAATCATTGGTACATTTTAGGTATACAATATAATGACATTGATCATTGGAAATTTGCACCTTTACATAGTCTCTCTTGGTTCTTATTTTTCACCCTTGCCCAGACCTCCCTTCAACCCCTCCATTCCTCCCTATTTACAAAGATTTTGTTCCTATTTTTCCATTTTCTCATATTAATAACATTCCCTTCTTTCCTTTCCCCTAGCCCTCCCACTTCCTTCCCCTTTGCCCCTTTTCTTCCAATTTCACATTACCTATTATACATTTTACTCCTTATTTACACTTTCAGTTTCTCACACCAGAGAAACTACTCAGTATTTACACATGTGTGTCCTATTTATTTCACTTAAGAGTATCACCTCAAAGTGCATCCATTTAGCTATAAATGTCTCTAATTTCTCACTTTTTATGGCTGAGTAGTACTACATTTTATTTGTAAAAAACAAATTTTCTTGATCCAGTCTCCAGCTGATGGGCATTTGGGCTGTTTCCAAGTTTTAGCTATTACAAATTGTGCTGCTATGAACATGTGTGCACATATATCACTGTGGTATGATTCTTTTAATTCTTTGGGGAAGATCCCCAGCAGTGGAATAGCAGAGTCAAATGGGACTTCCAGTCCTAGTTCTTTGAGGTATCTCCATACTGATTTCCACAGTGGTTGCACGAGTCTACACTCCCACCAGCAGTGGAGCAGGGTTCCTCTTTCCCCACAGCCCCGCCAGCATTTGTTATTAGTTGATTTCGTTGCAGATGACATGATACTCTATATACAAGACCCAAAGAATTCCACCAAAAGTCTTCTAGACTTAATAACCAAATTCAGTCAAGTAGCTGGTTACAAAGTCAACACACAAAAATCAATAGCTTTCCTCTACACGAATAACAGACTCACTGAGAAATAGGGCAAATAATTCCTTTCACAATAGCATCCAAAAAAACTGAAATACCTAGGAATCAACCTAACAAAAGAAATCAAAGACCTCTTCTCTGAAAACTACAGCACTCTGAAAAGAGAGATTGAAGATGCTATCAGAAAATGGACAGACATCCCCTGCTCCCGGGTAGGAAGGATTAATATAGTGAAAATGGCCATACTTCCAAAACTGCTATTTAGATTCAATGCAATTCCAATTGAGATCCTGGCATTTTCTTGAAAGTAGTCTTCTAGTTGGTTGTTGTTTATTCATTGTTCTTGGAGTCTCATTTCCTTATATCCCAATATGATCCTCTATGGAAATTTCCTACCCCTGTAATTATCAAAATCATCTGAAGCTCTGAATTCACCAACAAGTACTAACCAAAAAAGCACTACAAATGTAATTATAGTATGAAGGTAATATACACCTATTTATGTTGGAGCTTTGAGCATGAATTCAAACTAAAGAATATTTTACTCAAGACCACCAATAATTTCACTGACTCATGTGTTTCCATACTATATTTAATTGTATCTCAATTTACCATATTATGACATTAAATGTAAAAACTGTCTTGATGCTAGTCAACTTTAATTTTACTCAATATTACTCATTACATAGTTTTGGGATACAAAGTGTAGTGGACCCATACTAACATGATCCCCAATGAGTTATACATGTCTTCACAAAAATCCCCTTCCATATGAAGGAAATTAGGACTTGCTTCTCAGCCAGTGGAAAAATAGTGGGTGTTATGTTATACAGCAAAAGTGATAGTATAGTCACTTTTGTGATTATGCTACATTATATAGGACTCTGTCCTTGCAAATTGCAGGAAAAGAAAGGAACACCTGCTGGTTTTAAAGAAGTAAGTGGCCATGCTATAAAGAGCATTACGGACATCATCTGGAAGCTGAGAGTTGTCCTAGCTAATTGCTGGCAAAACAAAAAACAAAAACCAAAAACAAAAACAAAACCTGAGGCCCTGAGTACTTTAACCTTAAAGAACTGAAGTTGAGGAAGCTCCCCCGCTGCCATCCCAGGCTCCTAGCGCCAAGAAGGTGAGCTGGTCCCAGCACACGAAGGAAGCTCCCCCAACTCCATCCCAGGCTCCCAGGGCAGTGAAGCTTAGCCGGTCCCAGCACCCAGAAGGAAGCTCCTCGCCTCCATCCCAGGCTCCTAGGGCAGAGAAGCTGAGCCGGTCCCAGCATCCAGAAGGAAGCTCCCCTGCTGGAATCCCAAGCTCCTAGGGCACAGAAGGTGAGCCACGTGGGCACCAGAAGCACCTCCCACCATGAAAATGAGAAGACACATAAACAAACCTCAAAAACAGACTTCCAGATCACCTACAGCAACCCGAAAGGGAAACGAGATGGAACACTTATACTCAACAACCTGGACTCTCTGAACTGGCAACAAAAGAGGATCTGGAAAAATGAAATCAGAAATAATTACTCAGATAGCAGCAAAGATTGTGCTCATGGTGCAAGACATGATTAATAAATCTAGAGAGGACACAGATTAAAAAAATAGAGGATCTGAGGAACATGATGGAATTTCAACATAGGAAACAAATGGAATCCATAAAACAGATACAAACAGATTTCCAAGAGATTAAAAACTCCATTGAAAGTCTGCTCAGCAGAATGAACCAATGTGAGGATAGAATTTCAGATATAGAAGATAAGATTGCAATTAGTGACCAGGAAGAGAAAAATTGCTTTAAAATTGTAAGGGAACATGAGAAATCAATCCAGCAGCTGCTAGACAATGCAAAGAAGAATAACGTAAGACTGATTGGAGTCAATGAAGAAACAGGAGAGAGTGCAGATGACATAAAAAAAATCTGATAACAGAAGTGATGGCAGAAAACTTCCCAAGGAGGGGAAAAGAACTTCACATACAGATAAGTGAGGCATATAGGACTCCAACTAGCCTTGATCAAAAAAAATCTACACATAAGCATATAATAGTTAGGATTCCAGAAATCCAACAGAAGAATAAAATTCTACAAGCAGTGAGAGAAAAGAAACAAATTACATACAAAGGAAAGCGTATCAGAATCACAGCAGACTTCTCAATGCAAACCCTCAAGGCAAAAAGAGCTTGGAGTGATGTATTTCAAGCCCTAAAGGAAAACAGCCTCCAACCCAGACTGATGTACCCTGCAAAACTATCTTTCAAAATTGATGGAGAAGTAAGATGCTTTCATGACAAAGAGCACCTCAGGAACTTCATGAATACCAAACCGGCACTCCAAAAAATTTTAGACAATACCCTAGGAAAAGACAATGAGGATCACAACCCCAGGAAACCCAGCAGAATGAATCCATTGGGCGTGACAAATTAAACACAAAGAGGGAGAATCCAACAGAAAGAAAAAGTCATGACAAGGCTTTTAAAACTTTTGACTTCATCTCCCTAATGAGTATATAATTCAATCTTATTATTGTACTGATGAGTATTTTTCTGATTCTAGAGTTGCACACCATTCCTTGTGCTATACTGGCTATTTATCATCTTCTTATGTCTACATTTTAATTGGGTTGTCTATTAATGAGCTGTAAGAGTTCTTTATATATTCTGGTCATAGGTTATATGCATTGTAAATATGGTCTGTTTAAGGACGACTTTTCATTTTAATGATGTCATTTAAAGTTCTAAATTTTGATGGAATCTCATTTATCAAGTTTTTTCTTTTATACATCATGGCTTTTGTATCCTAGGTAGTTCTTGCCTACCCTGAATTCATAAATATTTTCCCTTATAATTTCTTCTGAAAGTTTTATACTTTTAGGCTTTCTTATTTAGGTTCATAGACCCCTTCAAGTTATTTTCATGTATGGAAAAGAAGGGTTGAGGTTAATTTTTTTATATATGGATACCAGGTGTTCTAGTGCCATTTGCTGAAGACACTATCTCTTCCTCGGCTCTTGAATTGAGTTTATATTCTACAAAATGCTAATGTTAAATAATCTTTCAAAACTCAGTGGACCATATATGTGTGGTTCTATTTCTAGGTTCTCTGTTTTATTCAAATAATCTATATGTCTTTCTTTACACCAACACTTCCTTGATTACTGTAGCTTTAGAAGAAGTCTTAAAATTGGGTGCTAAACATCTTCCAACACTGTTCTTGTTTTTGTTTTTGGCTTTTCTAGGTCCTTTGTACTCCTACATAACTTTAAAATTTCAATATCCAGTTCTTCATTTATAACAAGTATACACAGACCTGAATTTTTATATATACCTTGTGTTTTCTAATCCTGCTAAATTCAAGTACTAGTTCTAGGAGCTCCTAGAGATTTCTTAGTATTTTCTCTGTAGATGATCATTTCATCTACATAGAAAGATTTTGCTTCTGCCATGCCAATCCTGTCCTAGTTGTGTCATTTTATTGCCAGACTATTTTGGTTTAGACCTATGTTTCAAAGTCTAATGGACAGATGAAGAATAGGCATATATGCCCTTGTTCCCCACTTTAGGGAGAAAGCATTGTATCGTCTCCATTCATAGAAGGAGTTTTTGTTGGAAGTATGGAGTACATGTCTTTGATCTGTTGAGAAGGTTCTGTTATACTGCTAGTCTCCTGATAGCTTTTACCATGAACAGCTATAGAATTTAGTCCAATACTTTTTCTCCAACTAGTGACAGGATCATATGGCTTTTTCCTTTCCTCTGTTAAAATGATGACTTGGGGGGGTGGATCTTCCAATGCTGAACCAACACTGCCATCCCTATAACAAAACCACTTTCTACATCCTGCCAGACCTGACTTCTAAGAGTTTGTTTTGTTAAACAAATTTCTATCTATGTTTATACTTTTTTCTTCTATTATCTTTATCCAGTTTTAGGATTAGCAAAGTGTTGAGTCCCTAAAATGAGGGGAGAAGTGTTCCTTCTTTTTTCTGCTTTAATTGTTTAATATAATTTATCAGTTAAAATGTATATGAGCCTGCTGTTGTCATATAGGTAGGTTTTCAAGCTAGGAATATACTTTCTTTAATAGGTGCTATTCAAATTTTATATTTCCTCCAGAGTTAGTTTCATTAATTTGTCTTCTAAGTTACTTCTTAGAAGTTATCAAATTTATTTCAAAAAAGATTTTTGTAATATGCTTTCTATATCCTTTTAAATTCTGTAAAATCTGTGGTAATGTGTCCTAGATCTTAATATTGTAATTTAAAAAATGTATAACTGATATTTTGTAACAGGAAGAAAAGGTCTAAAAGAGCAGGGGAATTGGGAGGGGTAGGGGAAGGGAAAAAAGGGAAAGGAAAAAATATGAGAAGAGGAAAAAAATGGATACAAGGTCTTTGCAAATAAGGAAGGGTGGAGGGGGTGAAGGGAGGGCAAGGAAAGGGGAAAAAAAATAAGAACCAAGAGACTCATGTAATGGTACAAAATCCCAATGATGAATGTAACTGTATCGTATACCTAAAATGTACCAATAAAGTTAATGGGGAAAACAAAAAAGAACTGAAGTTGACCAACAATAACAAGAGCTTGAAAGAAGACCCTGAGCTCAAGAAAGAAATGTAGCCTGAATGAACTTTTGATTACAAGCTTGTGAAACCCTCGATAGAGAACAAGCTAAGTTGGGCCTGGACTCTTCACACACAGAAATATGTCAAGACAATAAAGATATTGTTAAAGCCTCCACGTTTTACTGTACTTAAGGAATTCCAGAATATCCTCAAACACTCCAAAGCTCACAACTAAGTTAAATATTATTCATTAGCATTTATGATTTGTCTTAACTGAAATCTTTTATAAGTTCCAGAGCCTATTTGAAAAAAGCAAGTATTGTATTCATTTATAATTGAAAAATGAAGGAAAAGTCTTATTTTAGAATAACTGAAATGCTTTATTCACCTCTATCTTTGCCTTTTCAGTTAGCTCTAGGACATGAATTTCAATGCTTTTCTTTTTTTATGGTCAGAAATATAACAAAATAACCTATCATAGTTATAATAACATTTCCATGGTTAGCTTGGTTTTCTGGAATTTCACATATTATGGCTATTTGAATTGAACACCTACAATCCAGCACATGGGTTCAAACTAGACATTTAATGTCCCCATGTTAAAGCACACCATTCCATCTCTTTCAAAATGAACATTAAGATGTTGGTTTATAAAACAAAATCTTGGCTGGTGAAACCCTTTTAGATTTCACAGACTTACAATTTTAAAATATTCTTCCCATTAATTATTTTTTCTCTCGCATCTTCTAAAGGCAGTGTGATTCATGTTTGACAAACTATTTGGATATAAATCCAAACCCTCCATCACTCAAGTAAAGGGATCAGATCCAAAGTGAGGTTGTAGAAAGATCCTGAGGGGTAAAGAAAAAGGTTTTCTAAAGAGGACAGGAATTCACCCAATCACAAAGACCTTGAGCCTCCTCCATGAAGGATCAGAGAGAAGCATGGGCCACAAATGAGGGAAACAAGGCTACAGATTAGTGATATTCACTAACTGGATTTTCAGCTTTTTTTTTCTATCCCAAAATCTTCAAGGAAGCCAGTGTACAACCACCTTTATTAGGAGTCCTGCAGCAAATTATGAAATAGAATGAAATTTCTACTCTGGTAATGATGCAGTGAGGAAAATGGTACCCTCACCAAACACTCTTGACTTAGAGCACCAGAGTGATAGCAGGAAAAAATAACAGCCCACATTTATATGACAGGCTATGTACAAAATACTACATACATAAACTTGAATAAACTGGTCTAAAGTGGCTTTCTCAGGGCCAGATACTGGGCAAGGATTTTTGTGAAAATGATTAAATAAAAAGGGTTTCCAAGAGGAGATGAATTGGTGGAGTGGGACTAGAAAGTGAAGGTGGCCAGAGCATCAGAGGGATAACTGACACCCATGGGGGCATGGAGTAAAGTGAACCTCAAAGCCAGGAATGTTCTAAGCATCTCATGCCTGGGAGCTAAGGGAGGTGGAATATTTGTGCTTTACAGGGGTCTGTGGTTGTTTAAAGGCTGGGGAAGTGGGAAGGTACATAAATTCCTGGGTACCTTTGGGTACTTGATGCAAAATAGCTTTTGGAAGCCCAAGACAGTTGACACAAAAGACAACACCTGGGCATAGTGGTGATGCCTGAAATCACATTTGAACCCAACCTGGTTAATTTAGCAATTTAGCAAGATGCTGACTGATGGACACCATGCTGGGTGAGCTACAAATTCATAAATTGGCTTTTCATATTAAAAGTCTGAGTCTACCTATTAGCCCACAGTGGCTTGCCTGAAGAGCCAGTAGTTGGTGTGTGGGAAAGGAACAATGCCCCACACCACTGGTTTTAGCAGAGGTGTCAGTGATCCATGATGCTGTGACATCTTGGATGACAAGACAACAGTACAGCAAAGGGCAGCATGACTCATACCAAAAACTCCTATAGAAGCAAAAATTAATTCATGGGAAGAAACAAATTTCCCATTCATCTATGAGCTGTTCTTGCTAGAATATTTCATTCCCTTGTTGCTAGGAACCTGCTCACATCAGTGGTCTCCACTTCACTGTTCTCTGCACTTCCCCTTACCCTTTCTAGAAGCTGTGTGTTCAATAAATAGTGGCAAGCTCCAGGACACAGTGTCTTAACCTGATAAGTGCTTTGACTGTCCTGGGCCCCCCATTTATACATCAAGATCTTGTCTTTTATTATCCTGCCACCATACACTTACTCAGGTGGCTGAAGGTCTGATCAGCCTCCAATAGCTGACTAATAAAGTTTTTAAGGTAATCTGGGGCTGTAACTTAGTGTGAAGGCCCTTGGTTCAATCCTCAGTGCTGAAAAAAAAAGTCACAGGGCTGGCTTGGGGATGTCACCTCATCTGGAGCAGGACTGCATAAAACATGGAAAACAAATCTGAGGAGATATGGACAGAATATCTATTACATGTCCTCACAGTGACCCATGACATAGCTAGTAGCAGTTTATTCTTCATTTTCCAGGTGAGGTACATGGAGCACAGAAAGATTAAAGTGAGCAGAGGCTCAAGGCAGAACTAAAGCCATGGCTAGGAAATGCAGAAAGAGCAAGCTATGCCAGGAATGAACTCAGATGCAAGCAAACACACTAACATGAACTTTAGTGAGGAGCTATGTGCAAGTAAATCTTTCTGTTAAGTGGTTAACACCTACCTAGACATTAGACACTTGGGTTATGTGTAATATTCACTTTCCTTCTAAGCTACAAGACAAAGAAATTATTATGGGCTTCAAAGGAAGCAGGCAGGCAGGAACAAAATGAAAATTCCTCTCCCTCTTCTTTCCATCCATAATTCCCACTTCCTTCTTCCTCTCCACACACACAAACGTAACACACTCAAGTCTAGAAGCTTTCAATGTGTTTCTCATATTTATTGAAAATAATTAGAAGAAATTGGCAGAGCCATTAAACTCAACACACCATAGCAACAAAGTCAGAGAGTTTCCTATGGGCTGAGATTGCCTATAAAAATAGCTTAGATAACAAATAGCTTTTAAATAGCTTTAAAGTCTAGTTGCTTCGATACATAATTTGAGATTCCCTGGGAGGGTGTCTGTGCCATAAAATATTTTTTATTTTTGACAATCCAGATACCACTAAATCTACCATTGGAGCCTCTCTTATTTGAATAGAGCAGATTTTCAGTTTTTCAAGGGATTTCAGCAACAGGACACCCGAGGCATAAGGACTCCCCTTAATTAGTAACATACAGAAATGAGGATAATGGGTTGAGGTGTAGCTTAGTGGCACAGCACTT
Source organism: Heterocephalus glaber (assembly GCF_053883595.1). Taxonomy (NCBI): domain Eukaryota; kingdom Metazoa; phylum Chordata; class Mammalia; order Rodentia; family Bathyergidae; genus Heterocephalus; species Heterocephalus glaber. Next base: position 1,406,189 of record NW_028258323.1, read on the forward strand.
GCCTAGTGTTATGACTTATATCGAGATGCCTTCACAAAACCCTCATAAGGGTCACAGGCAACCTGCCCCATCCAGCCCGCGCCATCATTGGACAATGCAGAGGGGTCCTGGGTCACAGGGAACCTGCCTCATCCAGCCCACACCCCTGGCAGTGGTCCACTTAGCTGCACAGGCAGCTGCAAGATGCTCCTGCCCCCACCCCTCTGGCTTCTTGGCTGTACTGCCACCTGTTTCCACACTACAAAGACACAGGGGACACCGGATCACCAGACCACCACACTGGGTAAGTTGGAAGGATCATCACCTTCCATCAGAAGTGGGACTATCTTCAGGGGAAGGGGAGCTGGAACCTGCAGTACAACCCTGCAGAGTTCAACCCTACAGGAGGACAGTGAGCTCAACTTGGGACTTGCAGCCAGAAGTCTGCCTGAATCTTATGGGTCTGCAATGGGCTTGTTGAGACTCATTGACTTATATCTGCACACTGCTATGCACATTGTCTACTGGAACAGCAGAGATATACCCTGAAGGAGGCCCTTCATTTTCTATTTTATTTTTTATATCCAAAATTAGTATTATTGGTTTGGATTTTTTTCTCCTCTTATCTTTAATTTCTTTCCTACACTTTGAAAATTTTGGGTTTTCTCTCCTTTTCTTTTTCTTCTTTTCTCTTTCCTTTCTCTCTCTCTTACACCCACTCTCTTGCAGTCCCACATTGTTCACTTCCCTATTTGCTCCCGTTCTGGCCCCCATTTGGATTTCTTCTTTATTTTTCTATTATTCTCTTTTTCCTTCTCTTGCCTGTGTCCTCTGGACTCACTGCTAACCTTCCCCTATCCTTTTACCTTTCTATCCCTCCCTCCCCAAATCCTTCTAACTCTCCATCCTGAAGGGTAAAGTTGTTATATTGAAGAGTTTATTCACTATAAGCATATGTTGGGTGGGTCCACAATTTTTATTTAATTTACACAGTGAAAGGTGATAGATTAATAACTACCACAAAATGTCATTTTCTAAGATATGCTTGATGCTATGGTATTCCTGGTTGTATCATTTGGGCTAAGGTGTTGTTATTGATCTAGTCAGTGGTCCTTCCTGGTATAATGAAAATAAGATAGCCTCAGAGTCAATAGAGACTCAAAACTTAAAGACCAGTTATATCCAGAAGACACCTCTGAGAAGCAATGATTTCATAAGGGTTCTAATTACAAGGAAAAAAGATACTTACAATAAGCATTTTCGAAGTATCAACTCAGGAATTAAACCAAGGACAGTACCAAACACAAAAATGAAAAGACATTTAAGCAAGGCACAAACTCAGGCTTCCACCCCACCAAGGGTAAACCCCAGGGGAAATGAGGTGGAAAAGTCTGATAATCAAACACCTGGACACCCTGAACGGATAGCACAGTAAGTAACAAAACAGATGAATGAGGCTCTAGAAAAATTCAAAGCAGGAATAATCTCCCAGATATCTACAGAGATGGTGAGCAAAGTGAAAGACATGATTAGAGGCTCTAGAACAGAAACATAAAAAAAAAATAGATGAGCTCAGAAACATGCTGGAAGCCATGAATACCCAGCATAAGAAAGAAATAGAAACCATGATTGCTCAACATAAGAAAGAAATGGGATCCATGAAACAGATTCAAACAGATATTCAGGAGATTAAAAACTTTATTGAAAGTATTCACAGCAGATTAAGGGAATCTAAAGATAGAATATCAGATATAGATGGCAGGATCACAATTAAGGATCATGAAAACAGAGGTCTCTTGAAAATAGTAAGGGACCAAGAGAAATCAAACCAACAGCTGCTAGACGATGCAAAGAAGAATAACATAAGACTGATAGGAGTCCATGAAAAAACAGGAGAGAGTACAACTGACATAAAAAGAGTTCACAGAAGTAATAGTAGAAAACTTCCCAGACAGAGGTAGAGAATTGGACATACAGAGAAGTGAGGCATATAGAACTCCAACTAGCCATGATCAAAACAAGTCTACATCTAGACATATCATAGTCAAGATCCCAGAAACCCAACAGAAGAACAAAATCCTACAGGCAGTTAGAGAAAAGAAACAAATCACCTACAAAGGAAAGCCCATCAGAATCACAGCAGACTTCTCAACACAAACCCTCAAATCAAAGAGAGCCTAGAGGGAAGTATTTCATGTCCTAAAAGAAAATAACTTCCAACCTAGACTGTTGTATCCTGCAAAATTATCTTTCAAAATTGATGGGGAAATGAGATACTTTCACGACAAAGAACACCTGAGAAATTTCATGAACACCAAACAGGACTCCAAGCAATTCTAAACAATATCCTAGAAAAAGACAATGAAGTTCACGACTCCATGACACCCAACAGAGGGAAGCTACCAGGCAAGGTAGGAAACTAAAGGGAAAGAGGGAAAAACATGAAATAAAAGAGCTAACAACAGTAAAACATCATGACAAGGATGAATCAATATCTATCAATTATAACTATCAATGTTAATTGTCTCAATTCACCAATCACAAGAAATAGACTGACAGAATGGATTAAGAACCAAAATCCAACAATATGCTGTATACAAGAAACACACCTAACTCAAAAAGAAATTCATAACTCAAAGTAAAAAGATGGAAAACAGCTCTCCATGCCACAGGAACCCAGAAAAAAGCAGGGGTAGCAATCTTATTTGTAGACAAAGTAGATTTCAAACCAAAACTAATTAAGAGAGACAAAGGTGGTCACCACATCCTTGTGAAGGGAATAATCCAAAAGGAAGAGATGACAATCATACATATACATGCACCAAATACAAATGTCCCCAACTATACAAAACAAATATTAATGGACACAAAAAACCAAATAAGCACTAATACAGTTGTAGTGGGGGACCTCAATACCCCTCTATCACAAATAGACAGATCATCTAGACAAAAAATTGACAATGAAATTCTAGAACTGAACCAAGCTATTGAAGAAATGGACTTAATGCTTACAGACTGTTCCACAAACAAAATCAGAATACACATTCTTTTCAGCTGCCCACAGGCCATTCTCCAGAAGAGACCACATGCTAGCTCATAGGACATATCTAAGTAAATGTAAAAGAGTTGAAGATACCCCCTGTAAATTATCAGAACACAGTGCAATAAAACTGGAGATCAGTAACATAAGAAACCACAAAACTCCCACAAACACATAGAAACTGAATAACACCCTCCTGAACAACCAATGGGTCAGAGAGGAAATTAAAGAAGAAATTAAACACTTTCTACAAGTAAATGATAATGACAGTACAACATACAGGAATCTATGGGACACAATGAAAGCAGTTCTATATGGGAAATTCATAGCAGTGAATGCTCATATTAGGAAAAAGAGAAATCAAATAAATAACCTAATCCAGAACCTCAAGCTCCTAGAAAAAGAAGAGTATAACAACTCCAAAGCTCATACAAGAGAGGAAATTATAAAGATCAGAGCAGAAATCAATGCAATGGAGATTAAGAGAATGGTACAAAAACTTGATGAATCAAAGAGTTGGTTTTTTGGATGAATAAATAAAATTGATAAACCTTTAGCCAACCTTATCAAAAAAAGAAAAAAAAGGCACAAATCCATGCAATTAAGAGTGAAAAAGGTGAAGTCACAAGAGACCCAGCAGAAATCCGGAGGATCATCAATACCTACTTCGAGAACTAGTACTCTAATAAAATGGAAAACACAGAAGAAATGGACAGATTCCTAGACACAAACGAATTGCCAAAGTTGAATGAAGATGATATAGAAATTCTAAACACCCCAATTACAATGAGTGAAATTGAAAATGTAATAAAATATTTAGCAACAAAGAAAAGCCCAGGTCCTGATGGTTGCACTGCTGAATTCTACAAGACATTTAAAGAAGAACTATTGCCATTACTCTCTAAAGTCATCAAGGGAATCAAGGCTACCAAACTCATGCCTGGAAGCAAGTGTTACTCTGATTCCAAAACAAGGGAAAGACTCAACCCAAAAAGAGAACTACAGGCCAATCTCCCTAATGAACATAGATGCAAAAGTCCTCAAAAAGATACTGGAAAACAGAATACAGAGGGTCACCAAGAAGATCATACAGGTCACCCAGAATAGGCCGAATCAGCCCTCTGCAGACAGGCAGGCCTGCGCATGCCCTACCGAGGTCCCAAGTTGCACAGAAGACGCCAAATCACCTCACTGCAGACAGGTAGGTCTGCCGAAGCCCTACTGAGGACCTCAGTCATGTGGAACACGCTGAATCAGGCCTATGCAGACAGGCAGGTCTGCGCACACCGTACCAAGGTCCCAGGTCACAGGGAACACACCGAATCAGCCCACTGCAGACAGGGGGTCCGTGCACGCACTATCGAGGTCCCGAGTCATGCAGAAGATGCCTAATCACCCTGCTGCAGACAGGCAGCCACATGGATCCACACTACAAAGATGCAGAGGACATCAGACCACCAGACCACGGTACTGAGTCCTGCTGCTCCCGGCCCAGAGGTAGGGGCTTCTGAGCCACCATCCCACTGCTCCTGGTCCAGAGGAAGGGGCTTCCCGGCCACCATCCCTCCCACTACTCCCAGCCCACAGGAAAGGGCTTTTGGGTCACCATCCCTACCCCTGCTCCTGGCCCCTGTCCCACCTCTCCCAGCTCAGAGGAGGTAATCTGTACAGGTACCAACAGTACCCCACCCCAGTCAAAATGAGAAAACACGTAAATAAGTCTAAAAACCAGACTTCCAGATCTGCAGCAACCCCAAGGGGAAATGAGATGGAACACTCTGGTACTCAACCACCTGGACCCACTGACTGAACTGGCAACAAAAGGGGATCTGGAAAAAATGAAATCAGAAATAATTTCTCAGATAACAGGAGAAATTGTGCCCCTAGTGCAAGACATGATTAATAAATCTAGAGAGGAGCTGAGGAACATGATGGAATCTCAACATAGGAAACAAATGGAATCCATAAAACAGATGCACACAGATGCAAATAGATTTCCAGGAGATGAAAAACTCCATTGAAAGTCTACATAGCAGAATGAGCCAATGTGAGGACAGAATTTCAGATATAGAAGATAAGATTGCAATTAGTGACCATGAAAAGAAACATTGCTTCAATATTATAAGGGAACATGAGAAATCAATCCAGCAGCTGCTAGATGATGCAAAGAAGAATAACATAAGACTGATTGGCCTCAATGAAGAAACAGGAGAGAGTGAGGATGACATAAAAAATCTCTTCAAAGAAATAATGGCAGAAAACTTCCCAAGCAGGGGAAAACAGCTTGACATACAGATAAGTGAGGCATATAGGACCCCAAATAGCCTTGATCAAAAAAAACTACACATAGGCATATAATTGTTAAGATTCCAGAAACTCAACAGAAGAACAAAGTTCTAGAAGCAGATAGAGAAAAGAAACAAATCATATACAAAGAAAGCCCATCAGAATCACAGCAGACTTCTCAACACAAACCATCAAGGCAAGAAGAGCTCGGAGTGACATATTCCAAGCTCTAAAAGAAAACAGCCTCCAACCCAGATTGATGTACCCTGCAAAACTGTCTTTCAAAATGGAAGGAGAAATAAGATACTTTCATGACAAAGAGCACCTTGGGAACTTTGTGAACACCAAACCAGCACTCCAAAGAATTTTGCACAATATCCTAGGAACAGACATTGAGGATCACAACCCCAGGAAGCAAAGCAGAATAAATCCATCTGGCATGACAAGAAATTAAATGTAAAAGGGGAGAACCCAACAAAAAGAAAAAGTCATGGCAATGACAAGTCAATATGTTTCAGTTATAACCGTCAATGTTAATGGTCTCAATTAACCAAACAAAAGAAATAGACTGGCAGAATGGCTCAAGAAGCAAAATCCAACAATATGCTGCATACAAGAAACACACTTCATTCAAAAGGAAACTCATAGACTGAACGTTAAAGGGTGGAAAACAATACTCCATGTGACAGGAACCTGAAAAAAAGCAGGAGTAGCTATCCTCTTTGCAGATCAAGTAGATTTCAAACCAACACTGATTAAGAGAGACGAAGAAGGACACTATATCCTTGTAAAGGGAACAATCCAAGAGGAAGAGATGACAATCATAAATATCTATGCACCAAACACTAGTGCACCCAACTATATAAAACAAATACTAACGGACATGAAAAGTCATATATGCACTAATACAATTGTAGTGGGGGACCTCAACACCCCACTGTCACAAATAGATAGATCCACTAGACAAAAAATAAGTAATGAAATACTAGACCTCAATTGAACTCTTGAACAAATGAACTTAACAGATGTTTACAGAGTCTTCCACCCCACAAAATTAGAATACACATTCTTCTCAGCTGCACATGGGTCATTCTCCAAAATAGACAACATACTCACACATAGAACATGTTTAAGTAAGTGCAAAGGAATTGAAGTTATCCCCTGTATATTATCAGACCATAGTGCCATGAAATTGGAGATCCATAGCAAAAGAAACTCAAAAAATTTCATAAACACATGGAAATTGAACAACACACTTCTGAATAACAAATGGGTCATAGAGGAAATTAAAGAAGAAATCAGACATTTCCTTCAATTAAATGACAATGACAATACAACATATTGGAATCTATGGGACACAATGAAAGCAGTCTTACAAGGGAAATTCATAGCAGTGAATATGCTTATTAGGAAAACAGAATGAGCCCAATTAAACAACCTGATGCTGAACCTCAAGCTTCTAGAAAAAGAAGAGCAGGACAACCCCAAAGCTCATACAAGGGAGGAAATTATAAAGATCAGAGGAGAAATCAATGCAATGGAGACTAAGAGAACGATACAAAAAATCAATGAAGCCAAGAGTTGGTTCTTCGAAAGAATCAACAAAATTGACAAACCTTTAGCCAAACTTATCAGAAAAAGGAAAGAAAAGGCCCAAATCCATGCAATTAGGAATGAAAAGGGTGAAATTACAACACACCCAGCAGAAATCCAGAGGATCATCAATATCTACTTCCAGAACCTGTACACCAATAAGAAGGACAACACAGAAGAAATGGACAGATTCCTAGATACATATGAATTACCAAAGTTGAATGAAGAAGACCTAAAAATTCTGAACAACCCAATATCAACCAATAAAATTGAAAACATAATTAAAAACTTATCAACTAAGAAAAGGCTGGGCCCTGATGGCTTCACTGCTGAATTCTACAAGACATTTAGAGAGGAATTACTGCCACTACTGTTTAAACTCTTCAATGAAATTGAAAGGGAAGCAATACTCCCAAATTCATTCCTGGAAGCAAGCATCACCTTGATCCCCAAAGCAGAGAAAGACCCAACCGAAAAGGAGAACTATAGGCCAATCTCACTAATGAACATAGATGCAAAAATCCCTAATAAGATACTGGCAAACAGAATGCAGAAGATCATCAAGAAGATCATACACCCTGATCAAGTGGGATTCATCCCAGGGATTCAGGGATGGTTCAATATATGCAAATCAATCAATGTAATACACTATATCAATAGAGCCAAGGACAAAAACCATATGATTATCTCCATAGATGCAGAAAAAGCATTTGACAAAATCCAACATGCACTTATGATAAAAACCCTACAAAAAATTGGAATAGATGGTCTCTACCTCACACTGATAGAAGCCATCTATGAAAAATCAACAGCCAATATCATACTAAATGGTCCAAAACTGAAATCCTTCACACTAAAATCAGGAACAAGACAAGGATGTCCACTATCACCACTCTTGATCAGTATAGTTCTGGAAACATTAGCCACAGCAATTAGACAACAGAAAGAAATAAAAGGAATAAAGATAGGAAATGAAGAAGTCAAATTGTCATTATTTGCAGATGACATGATACTGCATATACAAGACCCAAGGAACTCCACCAAAATTCTTCTAGACTTAATAACCAAATTCAGTCAATTAACTGGATACAAGGTCAACACACAAAAATCAATAGCTTTCCTCTACACCAATGACAGATTCACTGAAAGAGAAATAGGGCAAATAATTCCTTTCACAATAGCATCCACAAATCTGAAATACCTAGGAATCATCCTAATGAAATAAATCAAAGACCTCTTCTCTGAAAACTATGGCACTCTGAAAAGAGAGATTGAAGATGATATCAGAAAATGGAAAGACATCCCCTGCTCCTGGGTAGGAAGAATTAATATAGTGAAAATGGCCATACTTCCAAAACTGCTATTTAGATTCTATGCAATTCCAATTGAGATCCCAGCAGCATACTTCATGGACCTTGAGAAAACAATCCAAAAATTCATTTGGAACAAGAAGAGACCCAGAATAGCAAAAGCAATTCTAGGTAACAGAGACATGGCAGGGGGTATCACAATCCCCAACCTGCAACTCTACTACAAAGCTACTGTGATAAAAACAGCATGGTACTGGCAAAGAAACAGACCTGAGGACCAGTGGAACAGATTAGAAGATGCAGAAATAATGCCAGACACACTCAGCCATCGCATCTTTGATAAAGGAGCCAAATACCCTTACTGGAGGAAAGATAGCCTCTTTAATAAATGGTGCTGGAAAAATTGGACTTCAACTTGCCAAAGATTAAAGCTAGACCTGTATCTCTCACCATGCACTAAACTAAAATCAAAATGGATTAAAGATCTAAATATTCAAATAGAAACTCTGAACCAGTTGGAACAGAGGTTAGGTAGAACTCTTGAAGACATCAGTGTAGGAAAAGATTTTATGAACAAATCCTCAGTTGCCCATGAACTAGCCACAAACAATCAACAAGTTGGATCTTCTTATTAAAATGCTTCTGCACAGCAAGAGAAACCACCAGCAGTGTGAAGAGACAACCCACAATGTGGGAAAAAATCTTCACCTGCTCTTCCTCAGACAAAGGTCTACTATCTCGAATCTATAAAGAACTTCCAAAGATCAGACCTCCCAAATTTAAAAACCAAATCTGAAAATGGGCATCTGAAATGAACAGACATTTCTCAGATAAAGAAGTAGAAATAGCAAATAAATACATGAAAAATGTTCAACATCACTGGTCATTCGAGAGATGCAAATGAAAACAACACTGAGATTCCATTTCATTCCAGAAAGAATGACTGCTATCATGAAATCAACCAATAACAAATGCTGGCAGGGCTGTGGGGAAAGAGGAACCCTGCTCCACTGTTGGTGGGAGTGTAGACTGGTGCAACCCTGTGGAAATCAGTATGGAGATACCTCAAAGAACTAGGAGTGGAAGTCCCATTTGACCCCGCTATTCCCCTGCTGGGGATCTTCCCCAAAGAATTAAAAGAATCATACCACAGTGATATATGTGCACCCATGTTCATAGCAGCACAGTTTGTAATAGCTAAAACTTGGAAACAGCCCAAATGCCCATCAACTGGAGACTGGATAAAGAAAATGTGGTTTTTTATAAAATGGAGTACTACTCAGCTATAAAAAATGAGAAATTAGAGACATTTATACCTAAGTGGATGCACATTGAGGCGATACTCTTAAGTGAAATAAATAGGACATATGTGTAAATACTGAATAGTTTCTCTGGTGTGAGAAACTGAAAGTCTAAATAAGGACTAAATGTATAATAGGTAATGTGAAATAGGAAGAAAAGGGGCAAAGGGGAAGGAAGTGGGAGGGCTAGGGGAAAAGATAGAAGGGAATGGCATTAATATGAGAAAATGGAAAACTAGGAACAAAATCTTTGTAAATAGGGAGGAATGGAGGGGTTGAAGGGAGGTCTGGGCAAGGGTGAAAAATAAGAACCAAGAGAGACTATGTAAAGGTGCAAATTTCCAATGATGAATGTCATTATATTGTATACCTACAATGTACCAATGATTAGAATGAATAATTGATAATGCAAAATAGGAAGAAAAGGTCCAAAGGGGTAGGGGTAGTGGGAGGGCCAGGGAAAGGAAAGAAGGGAAAGGAAAACTGATGAGAAATGGAAAAAATGGAAACAAAGTCTTTGTAAATAGGGAAGGGTGGAGGGCGTGAAGGGATGGCTAGGAATGCGGAAAAAATAAGAACCAAGATGCATTATGTAAAGGTACAATTCCCAATGAGAAATGTAATTGTGTTATATACCTACAATGTACCAATAATAGAATTTAATTTTTTTAAAAAATCATACCACAGAGATGTATGTCCACCCATGTTTATAGTGGCACAGTTTGTAATAGCTAAAGCTTGGAAGCAGCACACGTGCCCGTCAACTGGTAACTGGATAAAGAAGATGTGGTTTTTTATAAAATGAAGTACTACTCAGACATAAAGAATAAGAAACTAGAGTTATTTATAGCTAAATGGATACATACCAAGGCCATAATCTTAAATGAAATAAATAGGACACACGTGTAAATACCAAATAGTTTCTCTAGTGTGAGAAACTGAAAGTGTAAATAAGGGTAAAATGATTAAAATGAATAATTGATCATTTGAAATAGGAAAAAAGGTCCAAAGAGTTAGGGGAAGTGGGAGGGGTAGGGTAAAGAAAAGAAGGGAAAGAAAAACTTATGAGAAAAGAATAAAAAATGGAAATGATTTCTATGTAAATAGGGAAGAGCAGAGGGGGTGAAGGGTGCCCAGGTAATGGGGATAAAATAAGAATCAAGATACATCATGTACAGGTACAAATACCCAATGATAAATGTAAATGTATTGTATACCTAAAATGTACCAAGAACTTAAGAATAAAAAAAAAAACCCTTATAAGTGCGGCTTTTCAGAGGTGGCTGGATCTAGGGTGTGCAAATATGGATTAAGGGTGTGTGATATCTGGATTAGTCCACTAAGTGGATTAACATGGTTTTGGGTATGGCTAAATAAATTTATTGGAGAGGGAAGCCCCACTCTAGGTGTGGGTGGTACCAATCAATAGGCTTGTAGCCTGGATGGAATTTAAAGGCACACAAAGAAGGCATGTTTTGGTGATTTCTATCTGTCATTCCATGGACTGTTTCTCCTCTGCAATGCCCCTCTGCCATGCCACCCTGCCTTGGAGCCAGCCAACTATGGACTGAAATCACTACAAACTATGAGCCAAAATAAACCTTTCCTCCTTTAATTTGTGGGTGTCAGGTATTTTGTCCCAAATAAGACACTTAGCATATAGCTTAGTGGTAGAGCATTTGTGTAGCATGTGATCTCTGTATTCAGTCCTCAGCACCTCAAACAAAAAAGAAATGATGGATAAAATACATCCCCCAAGATTTTTCTAAATACATGCCTGGCTGATAGTAATGTATCAGAAAGGTAATCTCAGTTGCCAGAAATGAAGCTGGAACTCAAAGCTCAAGAGGTGACCAAAGAGGGCCAGGGATTTAGCTCAGTGGTTTCACAGCCTGCTGAGCAAGTGCAAGGACCCAAGTTCAATCCCTGGTACCAAAAAAAAAAAAAAAGATGTGACCAAAGAGGCCAATGTCATAGATCTGGAGGGCAAGTCAAGGAGACAGCACAGAAAACTAAGTCTGGAATAGATTCTCTCCATTATAGGAACCTGCAGAGGTGGGTGATGGGCTTCCCATCTACATGGGAACTGAATGTGCAACAGAGATCACAATTAAAAGTCAGAGGAGCCTGGATGTGGTGACACACACCTGTAATCCCAGCACTCAGGAGGCTGAGACAGGAGGATAGCCTCGAGCAGAGGCCAGCCTAAACTACGTGTGAGTTCAAGACCAGCCTGAACTACAGAGAAAGACCTTGTTTCAAAAAAAAAAAGTAATAAAAAAAAAAGTCAGGGGAGAAGGGACAGAGTAACCCATGAATGCTGTAAGGGTATTTGATTGACCAAAAGAATAATTACCATCATCATCATAACAATCATATTTCCATCTCATATTGTTACCAGATTCTGGGGACCCACAGACTCTTTTCTGCAATCCTTTCCAAATTCTTCATATTCTGAACAAAGAAGGGGACAAAATACGAAAAAAAGGTAGGAAAGATTTACATTTATTAAGGTAGGAAAAGAAGCAACAGTCAAAACATGACATTCTCAATCCTTTGTTTGAATCTGGTGCTGTTGACAAGACCAATCAGAGAAGTGCTACTTTCAATCCTTCATTTACATCCATTAGAAGCCAAGTGAGTCTTTCCATAGAGCAGTTCAGACCTGACCCAAGGCCAAGTGAGTGTCTGATAAGACAGTTGTCCTGATGCCTTATTTGCATGAGGGGGAAGTGAATCCAAGAATTCTGCATATAAAAAAACCTGCTTCCCTTATCCTCTGGGTTGCTCTAAACCTGTTCAGTGGCCCATTTCTGCCCTACAAATTGTACCTTTTTCACTTTCAGTAAATGTACACATTCTCTGCCTGATATATTCCTGTGTGATACCACTTAGTAAAATTAAAACACATCAAACAGGGATTAGGGTGGAGTTCAGGGGTAGAGCACATGCTTAGCATGCTCGAGGCCCTGGGTTCAATCCCCAGAACCATCAAAAAAACTTCTTTAAAAGCACATTTTAAAATACCGTGCATACATGAGTGTATGTGTGTGTTGTTGTAAGTGATTCTGTTAACATACACTGAACACTTCTGTCTTTTCATAGTCATAATTTATTGAACAACAATAAATTTCACAAGGTACATCAATTTTGTCAGCTTAAAGTTACTAAGTACTCTTGATTTAACATGGAGGCTGGACCAAGGCAATAACTGAATAAAGTTTTATTCCATCCCAATCATATTTACTAATGTCACTAGCACTCAAGTCACACATTGTGCTTCACGCAATATATATGGTAGGTTACAGAAGGCTAAGGCTAAGAAAGGATTAAAAGGGTGACAGGATTTAAAGAGGCTATATAGACACAAAAGACAGACAGCTGATACAGGTACAAAAAGAGTCCCTGATGGTAGCTAGAGAAAGATAATAATGAACTGAAATTTAGGTGATCATAGAGATGAGCTATCAAATTAAAGGGGGTGTCCAGAGACTGGGCAGTTTCAAAGTGTCAGCTTGAAGTAGGCTATACATGTGTCACCTTAGTGAACTGATGCGCTCAAACAGGTAGAGGCTATTGGCCCGGTGATTTTCCTGAACAAGGCTTGTGGCAAGTCGCCAAGTAAGAGGTTATTATGAATTAGATTTAAATGTTCCCCTAAAGTCTCATTTGTTTGGATGGTGATTGAATATGGGAGTGCTTCACTCCTCATTGAATTTATTCATTGATGAGTTCTGTAACTGAATGTGCCATCAGGAAATGGGGCCTGTGGTGGTGGGTCACTAGGGGTATGACCTAAAAGGGTGCTCTTTTGTCCCCAGCTCCTCCCTTCACTCTCTGCTTCCTGGCTGTCACAGGCTGAGCATCTTTTCTTCTGCCATGCCCCTCTGCGATCCTCTTTCTGCCTTGGAGTCAGGGGGCCATAGACTGAGCCTTAAAATTCTATAAGCAGACTAAGCAGAGATTGGTTGGATATTCTACCTAGAGCTTAGAAGATCAGAATGCTGGTAGCAATGCAGAGGCTAAAGGCCAGGCTCAGAAGATTTCAGTTGGGAATAAGGACTCCCTTGAGAATTGGACTAGAGGCCATGTGTATCACATACTGGCAGAAAGTTTGTCTTTGTTTTGTCCATGTCCTGAGACTTTGTAAGAGACTGACATTAAGGGTGGTAGATTAGTGGGGTGAAGGAAATTTCAAAGCAGCCCAATACAGTGGTACCTCAGTTCATAAATTTCATTCTTTCCACAATTCTAGTCACAAACTAAATTGGATGAAAACCAAATCACATTTTCTCATAAGGTCAACATTGAACCTAACCATTGAATTTGATTTGGTTCTTGCCCAATTCAGGTTGTGACCAGAATCATAGAAAGAATTAAATTCATGAACCAAGGTACCTCTGTATTAAAGCTGCAGCATAGGTACTGCTGGCTTCTTTATCCAGATTTACAGTGAAAATCAGGAGCAAAAACAAATGTAAAAAATTTTCAGTTTCATCAGAAAGAAGTACCTGAAAAGCTGAGGGCATGAAGTGCCTCATTGCTGAGAAATTTAGCATTACAAAGAAGCCAAGACAGAGGCCCACCATATCATCAGTAAGTGTGCGCAGATCCCAGGGAGCAGCTGTGTGGACCAGAGTGGTGCAGCTGCAGGCAGATCCCAGCCAGGACTCTGCCCCAACCCTAGAGGCTCAGGAATACCCGGCCAAGCCAAAAGCCCACCCAGAAAAGAACTGCTCAGGTGCACAAGCTTCAGCCAGAGGCCCACCATACCATCAGCCACAGCCAAGGGCCCACCTGAAAAACAGCTACACAGGTGCACGAGCAACAGCCAAAGGCTCACCCCAATACCATTGATAAGTGTGTGGAAAACCTAGCCAGAAGCCTGCACAGACAACAGGAACTGGGGTGCACAGCCCCCAGCCAAAGGCCCTCCCAGACAACAGCTACATATGGGCCCCAGTGAGAGGCACACCTAGATACCATCCAAAGAGTGCACAGACCACAGCCAGAAGCTCGCCAAGACAACAGGTCAGCTCAGGAATCCAGAAGGCCACCACTCTGAACCCAGAAATTGGTGCACTGGTGAGCACCAGAGTAAAGGCTGCTCAGTGGCTTGCTGAGACATGAACACCACTGGGTGAGCAAAAAGTTGCCTCAACAAAGGAACACCAGGCTGCATGTGTTGAAATGAGAAGACATGTAAATAAGTCTCAAAACCAGACTTCCAGATCACCTAAGCCAACCCCAAAGGGAAACAAGATGAAACAATCTGATACTCAATCACCCAGACTCCCTGAACTGGCAAGAAAAGGGGGACCTGGAAAAAATGAAATCAGAAATAATTTCTCAGATAACAGCAGAGATTGTACCCATAGTACAAGACATGATTAATAAATCTAGAGTGGACACAGATAAAAACATATACAGGAGCTGAGAAACATGATGGAATCCCAACATAAGAAACAAATAGAATCCATAAAACAGATGCACATTTCCAGGAGATTAAAAACTCCACTGAGGGGCATGGGATGTAGCTCAGTGGTTTCACCACCTGCTGCGCAAGCACAAGGACCTGAGTTCGATCCCCGGTACCAAAAAAAAAAACTCCACTGAAAGTTTACACAGCAGAATGGCCCAAGGCAAGGACAGAATTTCAGATATAGAAGATGGGATTCCAATCAGTGACCAGGAAAAGAAAAATTTCTTAAAAAGAGTAAGGGACCACGAGAAATCAATACAGCAGCTGCTAGATGATGCAAAGAAGAATAACATAAGACTGATCGGACTCAATGAAGAAACAGGAGAGTGCAGATGACATAAAAAAAAAAAAACTATTCACAGAAGCAATAACAGAAAACTTCTCAAATAAGGGAAAAGAACTTCACATATAGATAAGTAAGGCATATAGGACTTCAACTAGCTGTGAACAAAAAAACTACACATAGCCATATAATAGTTAAGATTTCAGAAATGCAACAGAAGAACAAAATTCAACAAGCAGTTAGAGAAAAGAAACAAATCACATACAAAGGAAAGCCCATCATAATCATAGCAGACTTCTCAACACAAGCCCATAAGGCAAGAAGAGCTTGGAGTGATGTATTTCAAACCCTAAAAGAAAACAACCTCCAACCCAGATTGATGTACCCTGCAAAACTATATTTCAAAATTGATAGAGAAATAAGATACTTTCATAACAAAGAGCACCTTAGGAACTTCATGAATACCAAACCAGCACTCCAAAAAATTTTAAATATTCTAGGAAAAGATAATGAGGATCACAACCCCAGGAAGCCCTGCAGAATGAATCTATTAACCATGACAAGAAATTACATGCAAAGGGGGAGAATCCAACAAAAAAAAAAGTCATGACAAGGATAAGTCAATACATTTCAGTTATACCCATCAACATTAATGGTATCAATTCACCAATCAAAAGAAATAGACTGGCAGTATGGGTCAAGAAGCAACATCCAATGATATGATGCATACAAGAAACACACTTAATTCAAAAAGATACTCATAGGCTGAAAAGTTAAAGGGTGGAAAACAATACTCCATGAGACAGGAATCAAAAATTCAGGAGTAGGTCTCCTCTTTGCAAATCAAGTGGATTTCAAACCAACATTGATTAAGAGAGACAAAGAAGGACCCTACATCCTTGTAAAGTAAACAATCCAAGAGGAAGACATGACAATCATTAATATATATCCACCAAACACTAGTGTGCCCAATTGTATAAAACAAATACTAATGGACCTGAAAAATCATATAAGCATTAATACAATAGTACTGGGGAACCTCAAAACCCCACTGTCACAAATAGATAGATGAACCAGACAAAAAATAAACAATGAAATATTAGAACTCAATCAAACTCTTGAACAAATGAACTTAACAGATGTTTACAGTGTTCCACCCCACAAAATCAGAATACACATTCTTTCCAGCTGCACAAGGGTAGTTCTCCAAAATAGACCACATACTCGCTCACAGAACATGTTTAAGTAAGTGCAAAGGAATTGCAGTTATCCCCTGTATAGTATAAGAACATAGTGGATGAAACTGGAGATCAATAGCAAAAGAAACCACAAGAATTTCATAAACACATGGAAATTGAACAACACACTTCTGAATAACAAATGGGTCACAGAGGAAATTAAAGAAGAAATCAGGTCCTACAATTAAATAACAATGACAATACAACATATCAGAATCTATGGCACACAATGAAAGGAGTCTTATGAGGGAAATTCATAGCACAGATATTCATTAGGAAAACAGAGCAAGCTCAATTACACAACATGATGCTGAACCTCAAGCTTCTAGAAAAAGAAGAGCAAGACTAAGTCAAAGCTCATACAAGGGAGGAAATCATAAAGATCAGGGCAGAAATCAATTCAATGGAGACTAGGAGAATAACACACAAAAAAAAATCAATAAAGCCAAGAGTTGGTACTTCGAAAGAATAAAAAAAATTGACAAGCCCTTAGCCAACCTTATCAAAAAAAGGAAAGAAAAGTCCAAAATCCATGCTATTAAGAATGAAAAGGGTGAAATTACAATGGACCTAGCAGAAATCGGAGGATCATCAATACCTATTTCGAGAACTTAAACATCAATAAGATGGAAAATACAGAAGAAATGGACAGATTCCTAGATACATATGAATTACCAAAGTTGAACAAGGAAGACATAAAAATTCCAAACGACCCAATATCAATCGATGAAATTGAAAATATATTTAAAAACTTACCAAGAAAAGCCCAGGTCGGTCCTAATGGCTTCATTGCCAAATTCTACAAGACATTTAGAGAGGAACTGCTGCCACTACTATTTAAACTCTTCAAAGAAATTGAAAGGGAGACAATACTCCCAAACTCATTCTTGGAACCAGAGAAAGACCCAACCAAAAAAGAGAACTATAGGCCAATCTCACTAATGAACATAGATGCAAAAATCCTTACTAAGATACTGGCAAATAGAATGCAGAAGATCATCAAGAAGATCATACACCCTGATCAAGTGGGATTCATCCCAGGGATTCAGGGATGGTTCAATATACACAAATCAATCAATGTAATACACTATATTGATAGAGCCAAGGACAAAAACCACATGATCATCTCAAAAGATTCAGAAAAAGCATTTGACAAAATCCAACAAGTATTTAGGATAAAAACCCTACAAAAAATTGGAATAGACAGTCTCTACCTCAATCTGATCAAAGCCATCTATGAAAAACCAACAGCCAATATCATACTAAATGGTCACAAACTGAAATCCTTCACACTAAAATCAGGAACAAGACAAGGATTCCACTAACACCACTCCTATTCAATATAGTTTTGGAAACATTAGCAACAGCAATTAGACAGAGAAAGAAATAAAAGGAATAAAGATAGGAAGTGAAGAAGTCAAATTGTCATTATTTGCAGATGACATGATACTGTATATACAAGACCCCAAGAACTCCACCAAAAGTCTTCTAGACTTAATAACCAAATTCAGTCAAGTAGCTGGATATAAGGTCAACACACAAAAATCAATAGCTTTCCTTTACACGAACAGCAGACTCACTGAGAGAAAAATGGGGCAATCAATTCCTCTCACAATAGCATCCAAAAAACTGAAATACTTAGGAAACAACCTAACAAAAGAAATCAAAGACCTCTACTCTGAAAGCTATAGCACTCTGAAAAGAGAGATTGAAGAGGATATCAGAAAATGGAAAGACATCCCTTGCTCCTGGGAAGGAAAAATCAACATAGTGAAAATGGCCATACTCCCAAAACTGCTATATAGTGTCAATGCAATTCCAATTGAAACCCCAGCAGCATACTTCACAGACCTTAAGAAAACAATCCAAAAATTCATTTGGAACAAGAAGAGACCTAGAATAGCAAAAGCAATTCTAGGCAATAAGACAACTTAGGGGTATCATAATCCCCAACTTGAAACTATACTACAAAGCTACTGTGATAAAAAAAACAGCATGGTACTGGCAAAGAAACAGATTTGAGGACCAGTGGAACAGATTAGAAGATGCAGAAACAACGTCAGACACACTCAGCCACCTCATCTTCAATAAAGGAGCCAACCACCCTCTCTGGAGGAAAGATAGCCTCTTTAATAAATGGTGCTGGAAAAATTTGGTTTCAACTTGCCAAAGATTTATAAAATGGAGTCTACTCAGCCATAAAAAATGAGAAATTAGAGACATTTATAGCTAAATGGATGCATATTGAGGTGATACATTTAAGTGAAATAAATAGGACACACATGTGTAAATACCGAATAGTTTCTCTAGTGTGAGAAACTGAAAATGTAAATAAGGAATAAAAGGTATAATAGATAATATGAAATAGGAAGAAAAGGGGCAAAGGGGAAGGGAAAGTGTGAGGGGTATTGGAAAGGAAAGAAGGGAATGGAATTAATATTAGAAAAACAAAAAATGGAAACAAAGTCTTTGTAGATAGGGAGGGGTGGATGGGTTGAAGAGAGGGCAGGGGAATGGGGCAAAAATAAGAACCAAGAGAGATTATGTAAAGGTACAAATTTCCAATGATGTGTGTCATTATATTGTATACCTTAAATGTACCAATAAAGTTAATTTTTATAAAAAGAAGCCAAGTACTTTGCATCATAACAATAAGAAAAATGGCTTGAAGGTATCTCAGGAATCAGCAAACTCCCACCAATCAAAGACTCAGAGGTACAAAAGTGTAAAGCTTTCATTTGAGAAAACAGTCCCTGAGCCCCCTGCTGGAGAAGAACCACTTGGATAATTGGTTCCTTGGTATTTATTTCATAGTACTCAGCCATCCAGACACTCAGAGTTTTCTTCAGCCATGATGCAAGGGGGCCTGGATGCTGCTCAAGTCAACAGCAGAGATTGGCATCATCTGTGTTATGTTGATTTTTCAGGCAGGGAGGATGCAAGATTTATGGTGTCATGGAGAGTCCACCTAAATTTCAGAAGAAAGTCTGAGAGGCAAGGCAGTTTACCCCTGAGTAGGTGATGCATTAAACTGTGATAGTGAAGCCAAAAGTGCAATGGAGACCCCAGAAAGTTCCAGATACTAGAAATGTGGGATGACTATGAGGAAAACTGAAGGCAGTGAGTGGAGCCACACCAAAGAAGAAGTCATGATGGCTGCAACCAGCAACGCCATAGGGGTAGGGGCCCTCAAGTCCTTTGGAGCTCACATTTCACCACTACCTACTCTGCTACAGAATTTAATGTTTGCCCTGCTGAGGTTTGGCCTTGCTTTGGACCTATTCCTTTCTGTTCCCTTATTTCTCCTTTTTGGAATGGGAATGTTTAATTCGTGTCATTGTATGGTGAAGTATTTAACTTTCTTTTTAATTTTTACAGGGGTTCACAGCCCTGCATCTTAGAGTAAACTTTGGACTTAGACTTTTTTAGCAATGCTGGAATTGTCAAGACTTTGGTGACTCTTAGAGATGGACTATGAATTTTGCATAATGAGATGGACATGAGCTTGTTGGGGGCCAGAGTCAAAATATTTTAGTTTAGATCTAAAATATTCCCCAAATTTTTCATGTGTTTCGAAGCTGATTGGATTATGGTGCTGCTATACTACTATTCTTATCGGTAGATTCAGTGGTCAGTGTTGCTTCTGTGCCAGTCTTGAGGTGGTCCTCTTTTCAGGAGTCTCAGGTGAGGGGTTTGCATGTGATGTGTTTGATAAGCTCGTACAACTGACTTTTCTTATATGGCATGATATACCCTTATATCCACATGCTCCTTATTTAATTTGATAAGTTAATTTTCTATGGCACAAGTACATCATCTTTTTATTTCTGTGACTGTGCTGGACAGTGTTGTTTACTTGCCCAGACAAGGCATACAGTCATCCTATCTTGGCACATGTATTCAAAATGGATTAACTTAGGTCAAACTGCTGCTTTATCAAATGGAGTAACTCAGATCTAGGCAAAGCCTGAAAGTTACCATTGTATACAAGACACAGCAGCTAAAGCAGGATACACCCTGCCCTTCATAAGTATGCTGGGTGGATCACACATTAGCAGCAAAGTCTAAAACCATTGAAAAAAAAGATACATATGCATGTCAGTATAGGAATTAATTTGGGAAAGACAAAGAAATAAAATACATTGAAGAGGGTCAGTTATTATCCACAATGTACATTTCTTTTTTGAAATATTTCTGACTCACATACAGAAAAAAAAAAATTAACGTTTGTTAAATTGGGTGGTAAATAAAGACAATGTTGGTTTACCTAAACCGTGTAATCTTGGAAAACAGCAGTGATTGAAGAAGTTCCCCACAACCACCTTTCTGTGTTCCAGAAAATGGCTTACTGAAAAGAACCACCTGTCCCCGCATCAATTACATAAAATAAGATCTGCTTCTTGTTTACTTTGTGAGGAGGCCAGGTATGATACTCCAAATTTCCACTCTTGCCTCATAAACAATTAGCTGAACTTCCTGTCCCCACTTGGAGTCAGAACAAAATGCTCATTAACCAAGATTTGGATTAGATGCTCTCCTTCCCTTAGGTCTCTGAGATTCGGGCAGTGTTGGGAGCAATGCTACATAATTTTAGGGGAAAACCATTTGATTAGGCCTAGTTCTCCTGCCTACAGGTCAACTATGGCATTTTGAGACATAATTCCATTTTGGCCCCTGGTCACAACTGAGACGTCAATGATCCAATGATGCTGTGATGCTCCAGGACAAGATTACACCAGCTAAAGACATCCTGGGAGGAACAAAATCTTCATCTACTCAGTTCCTCATTGTCCTTGGATTGCTACGCTTTGTTTATCCTGATGTACTAAACTCTCTGCAAGTCATTTGTTACATCTGTTTCTCCTGGTGTACTGAATAAAAGGTGTGGTAAGCTGGGGAATTTCATCTTTGCTACCCAGAGCAGCACTGATCAGACCCAAAGCTCAGCTTCTTCTCCAAGTCTCATTTTTCTACCTTTCCTGTATAATAGGTTAATTTTCCTTGTGCTGCTGTGGCTCGCAGGAGACTAGGACTTACTGCAAAGGTCCTAGTAATGTCCCCTTTCCCTGTTCCCTACATTTGATGCCCAACCTAGATGTGAATTGGATCCAGGGGCGAACTCCCCTGTGAGACAAACTCAGAGTAAAAGAGACAGCACACAGATCTCCCAAGACGATTTCTAGACTCAGATGAGGGGCACTGGTGGTAAGTGTGTCCAGCTGGGGGTAATTTTCTATCTTTGCTGAGTTACAAGTATGGGTCAGTCTCTGTCATCTGAGCAGTGTAACTTTGCCAAATTATTTAACTCGCTGTTAAACCAAACTATGTATCCAGTACCAAAGGATGCTGTGATAGATTTGTTAAAAGACGTACAAATGTACATCCCATCTTTTCCCCAGGAAGGGACAACTAACTTAATAGCATGGGAAAGTGTAGGTACCATTCTCTGCAAGGCCCAGCAAAGGGGAGAACTCTCCCCACTTGGGCCTTAGTCCACTCTGCTCTCAAATTCTCTCAGTCAGTTCAGGAGACCTTGGCTATCCTTTCCCCCACCTGTCCTTCTGTCCAGGCTTCCCCTTGTTCAGCTTCTTCTCCGGTTTGCTTTCATCTCACTGCAGCTTCTGCTCTACCACCGCAGCATGCTGAGGAGGACCCTAACTCTCTAGCCCCTCAGCCTCCTCAGGTATCTTGCAGAGGTCTAGTTGCCCCTCTTGTGAAGCCCACTTCTGGGGCCACTCCCTATCACCGTATCCTGCGAAAGGCTGTGACATCAAACAAGGCAGTTGGAGACCCTTTGTGCTTTCCTATCTCAATTTTGCCTGATCCTGACAAGTCAGGGGTGGACATGTATGTTCATGCTCATTTGATTTTAACATCCTAAAGGACCTCAGGCAGAGCGTGCTAACTCATGGCGTCCAAAGCCCCTATACAGTGGGTTTGTTGGACAATGTACTTCAGACTTATTCTCTGGTTCCACATGCTGTTTTTCACCTTGCAAAAATGTGCCTGTCCCCCACTCAGTATCTCCACTTTGAGGTGGAACTTTGTTCATTAATCAGGGAACAGGCTCATAAAAATTCTCAGTGAGATGCTCAGCCGAGAGAAATTACTATTGACATGTTATCTGGCATGGGTGACTTTTCGGATTTAAGCAGGCAGGCCTGTTGCCCAGCATTACTCTTTCACCAGCTAGAGGACCTCCTACAGAGGGCTTGGGATTCTGTGCAAGTTGATGGTGTGCCGATGAAATCTTTTACTCAAATCATGGAATGGCCATTGGAAAATTTCACAGAATTTGTAGTGAGATTACAACAAACTATTAGGAGACAGATTTCTAATTCCCAGGCAGCAGACATCCTGATTTTACAGCTAGCCTATGAAAATGCTAATATATGGGTTGCAAACAGGCAATAAATCCTGTTTGCTCCTCTAAAGATCTTGGAGCATATATTAAGGCATGCCAAAATATTGGGTCTCCTTTATACAGTTCAGCTCTGATGGCTCAAGCCATCTCCCAACATTTACACGGTACACACAGTGATTTAAAATGTTTTAATTGTGGAAAATCAGGGCATCTCAGAAAAAAACTGCAAAATGAAAGTGGCTTTACAAGCTGACCCAGAGCCACTAGGTCAGGCATCCAGAGAAAATAAGTTACCGCCTGGCCCTTGCCCTTGCTGTCAAAAAGGCATTCACTGGGCTAAAGCCTACCACTCCAACTATGATAAGGATGGCACAATGCTGCCAGGAAAATGGAAATTGGGCCCAGAAAACTATAGGAGATCAGGGCCAGGGGGCTCCAGTCCCCCTAAGTCAGCAGTACCCAGTTCAGACCCATGCACAAGTACAAAATCAGATGCCATGGGTGTCCGGAGAGACATTTCTTCCCTCATCAGGGGAACACTTGGGAGCTCAGGAATAGATCTTCCTGCTGCTCAGAGAGTTCACCTGCTGGGAGGTGAGACTCCGGTATCTGTCCCCACAGGAATTCATGGACCCTCCCCCCCCACCACCCCCTGGAACTATTGGTTTGATACTTGGAAAATTCTGTCTAACTTTGAAAGGCATTACTGCTATTCCAGCCATTGTTGATTCTGATTGTACCTCTGAATTGTGTGTTCCTGTTAGCTCCACAGGACTTTGGTAATAGAATAAGATTATATTGCACAATTACTCCTTTTGCCTAAACCAAAATTAAATAATGTTAGCTTTAAAAATTCCTGAGAGGATCCTCCACCAGAAATTCTGCAAGAAGAGATTTCACTCAAGAGATTTCCAAAAACTGCCCCATGTGCAAAATTAAATTGAATGGCAAATTATTTACAGGACTAATAGGGGTGCAGATGTGTCCATGATTGGCACATGTTTTTTGCCATCACCTTGGGGGAAAAAAACCAACTAAAACATCTCTGGTAGGCCTTGGCACCCCGCCAACAAGTTTTGCAAAGCTCCATTCCCCTGCCTTATGAAGAGCCTGATGGTCAATTGGGACATATTTGTCCTTACATAGCTCCCATACCTGTAAATTTAGCAGAGATTTATTGGAAGAATGGAGAGCTATAGTGACTACTTTGCCCCCTGAAACCTCAGTGGGTCAACACATGATGTCTAAAATGGGATATGAACCAGAAATAGGATTAAGCAAGCAACTTCAGGGTGGAATGCAGCCTATAGAACCGCAACAGAAAATAATCACCTTGGAATTGGATATGATAAAAAATTTTTAGTTGGAGCTATTGAAGTTTCTCTGCCCAAGGCAGTTTTGCCTTTACAATAGAAATTGAATGACCCCATTTGGGTTGATCAGCGGCCCCTACCACAGGATAAACTAACCATTTTAAAGAAACTTATATTAGAACAACTTAACAAAGGGCATTTAAAACCATCCATGAGCCCTTGGAACACACCTCTTTTTATTATTCCAAAAAGGTCAGGGAAATGGCATTGGCCTCAAGATTTATGGACAGTTAATACCAGCCTCATTCCCAGGAAGGCATTGCAACCTGGCTTACCAAACCCAGTGGCATTTCCCCAGAAGTGGCCACTTATAGATTTAGAAGACTGCTTTTTCAGCATTTCTTTGTGGCTGACTGACCAACCTTGATTTGCCTTTTATTGGATTAGGCCTAAAATAGGGATAACAACTTTTCAATTGCTGAATTTATATGAAATATCACAGGGAGATTCTTATCTTAATTCCCCTCAAAAATTAACTCCAGAGACACAAAAGGAGTTAAAATTAATAGAACAAAGCATACATAATGTTCAGGTCTTTCATATAAACTCTAATTATCTGGTTCATTTGTTTGTGCTTAATACCCCCCACTCACTTACAGGTTTAATAGGGCAATGGTATGAGAAGCAGGTCTTTTCCACGGAATGGTTGTTTTTGTCTAACCACTTAGTGAAATCTCTACAATTATATCTAGAGAAAATTGCAAAAATAGTTTTCTTGGGACATAATTGAACCTGACAATTATTTGGTGCTGACTCTCATTTCATCATTATCCCAATTGATAAGGCTCAAGTGCAGATGCTGCTACAAACTGCTTTGTATTGCCAAGTAGCCTTTGCATATTTCATTGGACAAATAGATAATTATCATCCTAGTGATCCTCCATTTCAGTTTTTTGCACAACATGAATTTATTCTCCCCAGGGTTACTCAATTTCAGCTGTTGCAAGGTGCCTCGACCTATTTCACCAAGAGCTTCTCTCAGGGCCAGGCAGCAATTTGGAGCTCTTGCTTTAGCTATGTTTTGCCTACACCTGGTCTTTCTGCTTAGAGGTCAGATTTGCTAGCCCTTTTATCTGTGATTGAAAACTTCCCTTCCCAACCTGTAAATATTTTAAGTGATTCCTCTTATGCAGTTTGGTTGACTCAAAGACTGGAAGGAGCTATGGTATCTCTACCTTAGAACCTAAATTATTAAACTTGTTTTTAAGATTACAAAAGGCCTTATGTCAAAAAATTGCTCCTGCCTTAATAACTTGGGGGAGAGATTTTGCCTGTGTGCTGACAGATAAGGATGAAACCTTGTGGCTGCCCTCCTGGAGTGATCAATCATGGGTCACACTGGTGAAACCACCAACATCTCAGAGACCAGGAATAGCACCCCCACTGAGAGCGATGAGCCAGCTGCACCTGAACAACCCACCTCACCGTCAACAACCAACAAATCCATGGAGGGGTAAAGGACTGAGATGATGCCCCTGGAGGAATAATAATTATAGATTTATGGTAAAAAAAAATTTTAAGAAGGGGGGGACAATTTCAAAATGTTCTTTTTACATTTACAGGTATAAAAGCACTTGCATTCCTTCTGATTCTAAAGAGATCTCTGTTAACTGACTACAAAAGTTTTTGACCAGTCTTATATACAATTATAAACCTAAAAATCATAAAAGGGATATTATGTCAATTTGGCCAAATATATTTGAGTGCACTCTAGTTTTATAAATTGTCATATATGTTTGTCTGTTGTCTGTCGGTTTGTACAGTTGAACTCAAATTTTTTTTCCTCTCTTTTCCTTTTTGCCTTTTGAAAAATAATTTCTTTTCCTTAAAAGACATTCACCTATTATTAAATTGGCTTACAGATAAAAGTTATTAAATTAAAGGCATGCCATTCTTCCCCCAAGTTGCTAACTGATCAAAGTGCCATCAAGATTTATTTGTCAAGGAAGAGAAGGTGAGCCAATCCCAGTGCCCAGGAAAAGGCTCTGCTGAAGCCATTCCACGATCCTAGGGCAGAGAAGGTGAGCCAATTCCAGCATCCAGGAAAAGGCTGCCCCACCGCCATTCCATGTTCCTAGGGCAGAGAAGGTGAGCAGCATGGGCACCAGAAGTGCACCCCCCCCCCAGCCTGTGGAAATGAGAAGACACATAAACATGCCTCAGAAACAGATTTCCAGATCACCTAAGCCAACCCCAAAGGGAAACGAGGTGGAACAATCTGATACTCAACCACCTAGACTCCCTGAACTGGCAAAAAAAGAGGATCTGGAAAAATTGAAATCAGAAATAATTTCTCAGATAATAGCAAAGATTGTGCCCATAGTGTAAGACATGATTAATAAATCTAGAGCAGACACAGGTTTTAAAAAACAGAGGATCTGAGGAACATGATGGAATCCCAAAATAGGAAACAAATGGAATCCATAAAACAGATGCAAATGGATTTCCAGGAGATTGAAAACTCCATCAAAAGTCTACACAGCAGAATGAACCAACATGAGGACAGAATTTCAGATATAGAAGATAAGATTGCAATTAGTGACCAGGAAAAGAAAAATTGCTTCAAAATTGTAAGGGACCACAAGAAATCAATACAGCAGCTGCTAGACGATGCAAAGAAGAATAACATAAGACTGACTGGAGTCAATGAAGAAAGAGGAAAGACGGCACATGACATAAAAAAGCTGTTCACAGAAGTGATGGCAGAAAACTTCCAAGCAGGGAGAAAGAACTTGACATACAGATAAGTGAGGCATATAGGACTCCAACTAGCCTTGATCAAAAAAGAATCTACACATAGACATATAATAGTTAGGATTCCAGAAACCCAAGAGAGGAACAAAGTTCTACAAGCAGTGAGAGAAGAGAAACAAATCACATACAAAGGAAAGCCTATCAGAATCACAGCAGATTTCTCAATACAAACCCTCAAGACAAAAAGAGCTTGGAGTGATGTATTTCAAGCCCTAAAGGAAAACAGCCTCCAACCCAGATTGATGTACCCTGCAAATCTATCTTTCAAAATTGATGCAGAAATAAGATACTTTCATGATAAAGAGCACCTCAGAAACTTCATGAATACCAAACCAGCACTCCAAAAAATTTTAGACAATACCCTAGGAAAAGACAATGAGGACCACAACCCCAGGAAGCCCAGCACAATGAATCCATTGGGCATGACAAATTCAACACAAAGGGGGAGAATCCAACAAAAAGAAAAAGACATGACAAGACTTTTAAAATTTTTAACTTCATCTCCCCAGTGAGTATATAATTCAATCTTGTTATTGTTCATGATTAGTATTTTTGTGATTCTAATGTTGCGCACCTTTCCTTGTGCTGTACTGGCTATTTATCACCTTCTTATGTCTACTTTTTATTGGGTTGTCTATTAATCAGCTGTAAGAGTTCTTTATATATTCTGGTCATAGGTTATATGCATTGTAAACATGGTCTGTTTATGGATTACTTTTCATTTTAACAATGTCATTTGAAGTTCTAAATTTTGATGGAATTTCATTTATCAAATTTTTTCTTTTATACATCATGTTTTTTGTATCCTAGGAAGTTCTTGCCTACCCTAAATTCATAAACACTTTCCCTTATAATTTCTTCTTAAAGTTTTATACTTTTAGGCTTTCATATTTAGGTTCATAGATACTTTGAAGTTATTTTCATGTATGGAAATAAAGGGTTGAAGTTAATTTTTTATATACGGATACCAGGTGTTCTAGTGCCATTTGCTGAAAACACTTTTCCTCTGCTCTTGAATTGAGTTTATATTCTATAAAATGTTAATGTTAAGTAATCTTTCAAAACTCAGTGGACCATATATGTGTAGTTCTATTTCTAGATTCTCTGTTTTATTCCAATGATCTGTATGTCCTTCCTTACACCAACACTGCCTTGATTACTGTAGCTTTAGAGGAAGTCTTAAAATTAGGTATGAAATGTCTTCCAACACTGTTTTTTTTCTTTTCTAGGTCCTTTGTACTCTTACATAACTTTTAAATTTCAATATCCAAGTCTTCATTTATAGCATGTATACACAAACCTGAATATTTATATATACCTTGTGTTTTCTAATCCTGATAAATTCAAATACAAGTTCTGGGAACTCCTAGAGATTTCTTAGTATTTTCTCTGTAGATGATCATTTCATCTACATATAAAGATTTTGCTTCTACCTTGCCAATCCTATCCTAATTGTGTCATTTTATTGCCAGACTATTTCGGTTTGGGCCTAGGTTTCAAAGTTTAAGGGACAGATGAAGAGTAAGCATATCTGCCCTTGTTCCCCACCTTAAGGAGAAAGCATTTTATCTTCTCCATTCATATAAGGCATTCTCGCTGGAAGTATGGAGTATGTCTTTAATCTGTTGAGAAGGTTCTGTTCTACTTCTCCTTCTCTGTTCTACTTAGTCTCCTGATAGCTTTTACCATGAAAAGCTGTGGAATTTAGTCTGATACTTTTTCTCCAACTAGTGACAGGATCATATGGCTTTTTCCTTTCTTCTGTTAAAATGATGACTTTGGCAGTGGATCTTCCAATGCTGAACCAACACTGCCATCCCTATAATAAAACCACTTTCTACATACTGCCAGATCTGACTTCTAATTTGTTTTGTTAAACAAATTTCTATCTATGTTCATACTTTTTTCTTCTATTACCTTTACCCAGTTTTAGGATTAGCACAATGCTGATTTCCTAAAATGAGGGGAGAAGTGTTCCTTTTTTTCTGCTTTAAATGTTTGATATAATTTTTCAGTTAAAATGTTTATGAGCCTGTTGTTGTCATATAGGTAAGTTTTCAAGCTAGGAATATACTTTCTTTAATAGGTGCTATTCAAATTTTATATTTCCTCCAGAGTGAGTTTCATTAATTTGTCTTCCAAGGTACTTCTTAGAAGTTGTCAAATTTATTTCAAAACAGATTTTTGAAATATGCTTTCTATATCCTTTGTAATTCTGTAAAATCTGTGGTAATGTCTCCTAGATCTTAATATTGTAATTTTAAAATGTGTAATCGATATTGTGTAATAGGATGTAAAGGTCTAGAGGAGCAGGGGAAGTTGGAGGCATAGGGGAAAGGAAAGAAGGGGAAAGAAAAAATATGAGAAAAGGAAAAAAATGGAAACAAAATCTTTGCAAATAGGGAAGGGTGGAGGGGGTGAAGGGAGGGCAGGGGAAGGGGAAAAAATAAGAACCAAGATACTTATGTAATGGTACAAGATCCTAATGATGAATGTAAATGTATTTTATACCTAAAATGTACCAATAAACTTAATGGAGGGAAAAAAAGATTTATTTGTCAAAGTAAATAGAGACCATGGGTACTCCCTTTGGTGAATAAAGAAGCAGCCAACCAGAAAATAGTTATTCTGTTCTTAATTCACTAAAGAGACCCCCTAGTAGTTTTCATAGTCTTATGGGAGACACACTGTAATAAATATTGTCTCAATGTTATTATAAATTAATTACATTGGTTATCATTGAAGTTTAAGTTCTAAATATGTTATTATAAAATGTTTATATTGGTTAAGCTCCAAAAATGTTACTGTGATGTGTCTGCATTGGTCATCTTCAAAAGACTAATTTCTGGGGCATAAACAAAAGAGTGTTATTAGAAAGATGCTTTTGGTACCAAACTACATTGAAGAACATAAGGTTTTATATAACTGTGATATTTATTACTGCTCCTTTTCTGGTGTACAAAACGTATTCATGCCCTCTAATTGTATGGGTCTTCCAACATATTGTTTATGGTAATAACCTTTTGATTCAGATATTTGCCTTTCTCTTATGTTCCAGCCACCTATGATAATAAGCACACTTGTAGGCTTATATATATTCCTTAGATGACATCCTATAGAAAGATAGCTACTTAGGGATTCAACCACAAGAACAACCATAATTGGCAATAATAATCTTTTAACTATATTTTTATTCCAAAATGCTTAATATCTGGGTAAAATTATAATAGTTGAGTTCCTTTTACAATGCTAACGTTATTAATCTTCTCTTCTGGGTGTTCAACAACCAAAGTTTAGAGCCCAGAACTAAAAAGGTATCTGGGCTAAGAAGGCAGCCAATATTTTGGCCCTGGCCCTCCAAGGTCAACAACAATAACAAAAAGATCCAGGTCATGAGGGAACCTTCTCCAAAACCCTGCATCTTTGGTGAGTCACCCAACCTCCTGAGCAGGGAGGTTGCTGAACACCAAAACAGTAAAGATCCAACAAAAAATGTGCCAAAAGAATGTCACCTGGAGGAAAAAATTCTCCCATGCTTTCGCAGGAAGCAACATGGTCAAGCAAGGCTGTGACATATCCTGATGGCTGACACTGACAGAGGAGCTAAGAGGCTCTATGCATGGTTTCAAGACAGTGCCTGTAGAGACTTAGTTGACCTTGTTAGACAGCAAGAGGTTAATTTTATTTAATATAGATCTCATGGTAACTTGGTCTTAAACACCCAGTAGAAAAGTATAACAGAAGATAATATTTATTTGAGTTCAACAAAAGTTTTAAGTTTTTTAGCCAACATTGCTTTAAAAAATTATTAGATTTTTAATCCTTTTACAGCCCCAATTAAGAGAAATTATGCTCATTGTAGACAGGTGAGCCAGTCAAACACTATAGATCCTCACAATACATAGGGACAAGCCATTGTCGGGTGTGCTCACTTCTCCTAAAAACACCCTCACATAAACAAAAAGAAAGGGAGATATGTCGGGAGCAATGCTACATAATTTTAGGGAAAACCCATTTGATTAGGCCTAATTCTCCTGCCTATAGGCCAGCTATGGCATTTTGAGACATAATTCCATTTTGGTCCCTGGTCACAACTGAGACATCAATGATCCGATGATGCTGTGATGCTCCAGGACAAGATTACACCAGCTAAAGACATCCTGGGAGGAACAAAAATCTTCATCTACTCAGTTCCTCATTGTTCTTGGATTGTTACAGCTTGTTTATGCCGATGTACTGAACTCTCTGCAAGTCATTTGTTACATCTGTTTCTCCCGATATACTGAATAAAAGGTGTGGTAAGCTGGGTGCTTTCATCTTTGCTGCCCAGAGCAGCACTGATCAGACCCAAAGCTCAGCTTCTTCTCCAAGTCTCATTTTTCCTACCTTTCCTGTATAATAAGTTAATTCACCTTGTGCTGCCATGGCTTGCAGGAGACTAGGACTTACTGCAAAGGTCCTAGTAACGTCCCCTTTCCCTGTTCCCTACAGGGCAGAACACATGTGCTCTTTTAAAGAACCTCCCAATAATGTTCTGGCCTCAAGGTAAACATTCTGTCTTCTACATCTGATCTTGCTACTCATTCATCCCTCTTTCCTGCACTTGGCTATTTCTAGCTGTGTTGCTCCTCTTTATACAATATGTTTTTTTGCCAAACTCTTGAAGTAGTTGCAGATCGTCTCATGAAAACATTCTCCCCATTGCAGTAGTCCTTTTTCTCACCTTATAATAATCCTTTCAAATAAAGTCTTTCTTTTCTAAACCTAATTTTTTTTTGAATTTGACAATAGGGGCATACATACTTGTTGCATTTGGAAATATTTCATAATACAAAATACATTTTAATTAAACCCTCATTAAATAGAAATAATAGCCATTTAAATAGCTGAAATAATAAGGTTTTTCAGAATGTCATAATATTAGGGGAAAAAGTAGATGACAGTATTCTTAGTGGTACAGGGCATACTGAGCATGCACAAGGCCCTGAGTTTAATAACCAGCACCAAAAATGTAACAACAGAAATAAACTACAAAGTGACACAACTCAAGTTATCTTAACCTTCTCCCAGAAATAGGATTGGAATTTTCTATTAACCAAACAGCTAGTGATTCATGTGAATGCAAACGAAGGAATTAGAATGTAAAATCTGGTTAAGAAAAGACTAAAAGGGGTAAAGCAGCCAACTTCAGATATGAGGGGTTGTTATATAGAAATGGAATAGAAATCTTCGGTATGTGATCAATAAATGCAAGCTTCAGAAAGACTTCACCATAATCTAATAAAGAACTGACTCACAAAGTTGTCCAAAGGTAGAATAGACAACCTTGCATGTCACAAATTCTTTACCAGTGTCAGTGTACAGATATGATCTGCACTTAAAACAAGAATATTGGACAGGTTGTTGATCCAAATAATCAGACTGCTGGATTCTATGGTACTGTCTAGAAGACAATCCAGAAAGCACCTAAGTAAATTTTTATTTTGAGAACCAGGCAATCTTTTGTTGCCAAAATAATCCCAACTATCAATAATTTTCCACTTAGATTAAGTATAAATGGCAACAGAGGATACCAAATACTTCCCATTGTGACATACATACTTAAACAAATTTTTTTAAAGTTGAATGAGCAAAATGAAAATCACCAATAAGAGAAAGGAGGCATTCTCTCACCAAAATCTGCACACAGGAAGAAACAAAACTCTTAACTCTCAAACAGCAGATGTAGTTTAATACTTCTGTCTTTGCTGTTACTGCATCCTAAAAGACTAAGAAACCTAAGTTCTTCACCAAAGTCGTCTTTGATAGCTGAACATTAAACAGGACAATGAGAGGCTTTCATAAGAAGAACGTCTGAATAGATATACCAATGGATCCAACATGATCTAGACAACACAAGGTTTTGGAAGACAAAAATAAAATGACAGCTGGTTTAAGATTTGAGCAACTTCTTTAGACAAAAAAATAAACACTGTTTTGCAGATTTGTTTGCCAGTTACTTTCCTACTCCAACAGCCATGACTGTGAAAGTCACAGAGGGATATAATTATATTTCACAGAACCTGTTCTTGTTTTAAATCTGCCCTTAATATAAAGCAGCCAATGGAGGAAATGAACTTAATAAGACATCTGGCTTCCAAATGAAGATGCATCCCATTTTTATTCTAAAACAATTTTAATTTGGTTTGTTAGGGAAACATGAAGTTGATGTCATTTGGAGTTTCCTGTCCCAGAAAATTATATTTTGAGAAAAGTAAGAATATTAGAATGTTTTCATGGTATGAGATTATGCATTTATCTAAAGTGTGACAAGTCTGAACAGATATTTCAGCAATAACATCTTGTAAGACATTCAACTTCTTTTTACTCATGAAATTATGTTTGATTTAACTAAAATGAGTAACAGGATATTTGCTTTATCCTATGCTTTTTACTTTAATGTTCATCTATTTCCTTCTTTTTAATTCATTCATTTTCTCCAAAATTAATCTTTTTACTTACACCTCCATCTGTTAAATGAAATATATTTGCCTTGTTATTTCATCTCCCCTATTTTTTCTCCTCCTTGCATTTTCTCTCATCTTGCATCTTGTTCCTTCCTTACTCTATCTTTGCAATAAAAAGGATTCATAAATGTCTGATATGAAAGGAAAAACTGAATGTTAGGTGAAGGAATTACTTTGTGGAGAAGACCCTTTTTTAGGAAGAGGTTTCTATAAAAATTTCATTGAACAAAAAAGTTAAAAAGGTATGTGAAAAACTAATAAATGAATGTCAAAATAAATGGCAGGGGTACGGGGGCTCAGAGATATAGCTCAGTGATATAGTACAGGCTTTGCATGCACAAGGCTCTGAGTTCAATCCCCAGCATCACAAAAAACAAAAATAAAGTAAATTTTTTTTAAATGTCAGGTTACTCAAAATCTAAAAATTAAGATCAGTGACCCTTGCATTTACCAAGACAGAGCCAGTTATAAGGCCTATTCTTACTAAAATGTTTACTAACAGTTTATTAAGAACTAAAATATTTAGTACTTATAAAAAGCAATAAAAATGTGATACTAGGGGAAAGTTATCATTATGTAAATTTTATTTTATAAGTGTTTAATGTATCTATTCTTAAAAATAAGAGATATACTTATAAAACTGAATCCAGAATGAGCCTATGAACAAAGCTAACTCTTCTCAAAATAAATGGCTTCTTGTGTCTTCTTTAAATTATACATAACTACTTCTGAGTTTAACTTTGAACAGTAGAAATATACTTATCATTTAAAATAAAATTGTTTATATGAAAATCATGTTTCCTCAAAATAAAAAACACCATATTATCATTATTACTGTACATGCCATAGTATAGATTTTATAAAAATCAAATAGGGTATATTTGCTAACATTCTGTAAGCAAAGCTGGTTTCATTAAAATGCCTGAAAGATGTCTTTGCCTGAAGCAAGAATCACTATATAATTACTGTAACATATGTGCTATGTTTTGTTTTTTAAAAAATGAACTCAGTTTATTTCTGGTCACCTGTCCAAAATGAAATTAAGAAGGATGTTTGTAAAAACTGAAAGTGTAAATAAAATATGTTTCACTTAGAAATATTTGAGAATCTTGCCTTCAGGTGAAAGTACAGTCATTTTCTTTTTAAGAGTTTAGAGAGTAAAAAAAAAAAGAGTTTAGGGAGTGGTTGTGATTATTGAGAAAATTTCATAGCAGCATTCATCAGAAAAAAACTAATTGTCATGATAAACTTACTGTTCATACCAAATTGAGTTGCAGTACAGGAGACTGAATGGATCATATATCAAATTTTAATATTATTTCAGCCTCTTTATTCTTTAAATTAATGAATGCTCCAAGTTAAAGAGGTTTCCTTTGTAGAAAAATAGAACTCTAGAAAGTACAGAAATTTATCTTGACAACGTTTGTTTTAATTCATTTAAATATCTTTTTTAATAGACTGTTGTGTCTTCAATAATTTTCTTTTTCTATATTATTTTTAAAGCTAGAGAAAGCAATTTTATGTGGCATTTATGGCTTTTGTTAAAAGAATTTCAAATACTTATAGTATTTGATTATTAATGGCTCATTCAATTAATCATCTGAATTAATTCTGATTATCTGAATTAATTGCTTGGCATTTTACTCAAACAAAGAGGTTAAAAAGAAATAGACCAAAGAAAAAGAGGAAAGCTGTAGATTGGCAATACAGGGAAGGATTTAAAAATATGTAAAGGCATTACACAAGAAGTAGTATCATTTCTTATTCACTTAAAATTGACAATGAAAATGTGATTTCTTCAAAAGTTCTGTGTAGAACTTGTGAAAACTTTGAGAATCTAAAACTCTTTGCTTAGAAATAGTGGTCTTAAAATATCTTAAAACCACAAATTTTGCATTTCTACTTGGAACTGGCCATTACTGAATAGATATCACATACCAATCTTAGAAGATGCTACCTTAGAGCAGCAAGACAATTTTTCCAAAAGAGGAAAATAAAGGCCTACTATGATGATTTTCTGAATTAACAAAAATTCTACTCAAACTAGATTAATTATAGTGTTTTTTAATTTTAAAAAAAGAAGCATATCAAGGCATTCAAGGGCAGAAAGTATAGTCAGATTCACATAGCCAAATCATAGAATTGGAAAAAAATCAGGAGTCCTTCTCTCTACACTCCCTTAGTTCTCTCTGTTCCTCACACTTAAACCCCCACACACATACATGTACATGGTCATTATGCCTCCCAGCTCCAGCAAACTAATCAATTCATCTGTGTTTCTCTGTTCCAATTCTGTAGAGATCTACAAGAATCTACTAAAAATGATCATTGTCTTGACTCTCACTGGTTCTGATGTTTATGTCTTGCCTACTACAGAGGTCAGGTAGAGGCAAGGACTTATAATAGATCTATGACTGCAGGAACTTATTCTTCCTTTGAAAAAACTAAATTCCCAGCAAAATGAGGTGCCTTAGTCACTTTCCCATGGCTGGGACAAAATACCAGACCCCTACAATTTAAAGAGGAAAGATTTACTTTGGCTCACAATTTCAGAGGATTCAGTCCATGGCCAACTGGCTCCAAAGAAAAAATTGCATGGCGGAAGGGCCTGGCAAAGGAAAATTGCTCAACCCACGGTAGCTAGGAAGCAGAAAAAGAAAGCAGCTGGGGACAAGAATATACCCTTCCAGGTCATGCTCACAGTGACCCACCCACCCCTTCCAATTAGGCTATGCTCCTAACAGCACATTTATATATAAAGCATGAATGGATTAATCTACTGATGGGTATTGTACCTCATGATCCAATCGTCTTCCAAAAGCTCCACCTCTGAACATATGAGATTTGTGGGAGATATTTTAGATTTAAACCAAATTTGAGGTGATTAATAGCATGCCTGTTTCCATGTATATATGTTCCCTTTATGGTTTATAAATGGGATAATGTACTACATAATATTTAGCAGCTTATTTTTTGTAACTTTACAGTATATTGTACATAGATATTTCCATCAGAGCTTTAGTTTCATTCATCTTTTTTTATTAATCTTTTTATGTTTATGGCGTATCATAGGGAATGAGTTATCATTTCAAGTGAATAAATTATCTGTAAACATACATACTTTTCTAGTTAATATGGAAAATTTTAGAGGTTGTTGGGAATAATTTCTGGCAAAGAATCAGTGTTAAAATATTTTGCATACACATTAATTTACATGTGCTAAGGATAAGTTCATACATTGCTTTAAAAAAACAAATTGATATACCTATAATTATGTAATGAAATAAACCCAAATGAAATATTTAAATTGGAGTTATTATTAACAGAGACTAAGAAGTTACCTTCGGAAAGCATAGATATATCCCAATGTTTTTTAGTAATTTCCATTATGTATCATCTCTGGCAAACTATATTGAGAATATTTTCATAAACCAAACACTCCACTAGTTTCTGAAAATATTTCTTTTCTTCCTTCATCACCACCATGGGCCACCATACCACTCTGCACCTAGTTTAACCTACAAAGCTAGAAAGTGTGCTTGCTGAAGGCCAAGTCTTGACAGTCGCATCTGACAGAGATGAGAATTCCAAAAGAGTGACTGGGAACAAAGAAATAAATAAATGAGCACATTTCAGTGGATCTTCAAGAATCTTTGTAAATATTCCCTTCCATCCTGACAGAAAAGGAAAAAAAGAAACAATAAACATTTGAAAATAATGGTAATGAAATTTGTAGCCATAAGTTTTTAAATCTTATTCCCATAATCCCTGCAGTAGTTCAACATATCATAGACAGTTTTGAGGGCAAAGATTTTTTACTATGCAAGTTGTGAAAGTGAAGAAATTAAACGTTTTAATAATGAAGAATTATCATTCCCACCCTCTACAATTCTATTTCTACAACATGAAGCCTTGCTATTCCTCTTGGCTTATCTCCTAATTTGTATCTATTAAAAGTATTCAGTGTTGTTCTCATGCATTATTTCAGTGTTGACCCTTGCTGTGACATTGTGAACCCTTCCAGAAGTCTGTCTCCATAGTGAGCTAAGTGCTTAAGGAGATTTACTTGTTCTTAAGGCTAAGCAGCCACTTATCCTATTATAATGGCTGGAGAGATTTAAAGACAAGCAACACTGCTAGAAACAGGTGGCTAAGAGTGTGGTTATATTACAGTTTTAGAAGGCAAGAAACTCAAATTAACCCCATGAAGCCATCAGTGAGAAACCACCAATTGGACAAGTAAACACATAAGTACTTTCTGTTCAGCCCTGGATTGCTTGATTTCCCTGAGTTGGTGGCACATTGAGTTATTTCTCTTTACTATTTAAAGTCAAGTGGAAATAAATCATGGAGTTTAGTAATTCTAACAGAAACCCATGGGAAAGAACAGTAGTAATGAAAGAAAAGTGGAAACATTTGTTAGAAATCAAACTTTCCAAGAAATTTAGAATTTCTTTCATAGTACAATTACACGTGATATCCTGAGGACAGGGTTCATTTTAAAAGATTTAACGCTAACATTTTGTACTCACAAAAATAATCTTACTAGTTGAACAAATTATCAAATAGACATTTTATTTGCAGATTGATACACATCTGCCTAATTCATTTGCAGGGAGATAGGGAATGTGTTGTTTTGTATCTCTTAAATTCTCCCTGTGCCTACCACAGCAGGAATTGAATATGGATTGGGAGTTGAAATTTAATACTGCCCAAAGCTTAGAGCTACTGGATTTCATAATAGCAGTCAGTCCAGTATAAATCCTGCTTGCAGAATGAAATGCTGTAAAAAGTCGGCTCCCCAAATACCATATTCCTCTTTTATTCTACTCTCCTTGCACCCCTCTAATTATGCCATGTTTTGAGAGGTAGCAAGCCCGGAGTGAGCTGCAATGGGGGAGGGGGGGGACCAGAAAGACAAAGACAGGGTGGCCCAGCCATTCTCAAAGACCATTCCTTGTTCCAACAATAAGAAATATTTATTGTTTGACTTCCCGCTTCCAACAGCATTGCTTTGACAAAACAAATGACCAAAGGATTAATTATGATTGTGAAAAACAAGCTCAGTGAACTTTTACACTAAATTGTATCATATCGCATCATACTCCTCACCATTAAATTTGCTGATGCTGCCAGAATACACTGAAATTTTACACAGAGGCCCACGAGAATAAGACACAGTGCCCGGAAATCTAAGATATGCCTAAGGAAAAATGAAAGCAAGAAAATTAAAATGAGCTAAATCACTGCCAATTAACAGAGACCTGAATATATTACTTGCTCACTTGATTTTTTCCACTTTATTTTTTCTGTGTCAAGAACATGAGGTTCCACTTCCCAAAGAGCTGATTCTGAGATTTATACAGTGCAAGAAAGAAGTGTAGCTGTTACAGCAAGGGTTAAAATGTGCACATGCCTGTGGCAATTCACTTTTTTGACTAAGCTGTCAAAACATTTCAACTGAGTCCCTGTCATTCCTTCCTTCCTTGGCAGCAGGGGCTCCCAGCACTGACTCTTTACCAAAAGAAAAGATGCTGTCAAATTGGCAAACTGTACCTTTCTAAAAGGATTCCCAGCCTGCTTTGTGTTGATTGTCATGTTTATTGCTTTATGTCTTTTTTTGCAGAATCCTTGCTGACTCTTTTTCAGTTTGACTTAGTGAAAATGGCCCATATTTTAGGTCAGTTAACAACTTAACAAAAGACATTACATTTGGCTATAACTGTGGGGTTTTTTTAAATCCAAATAACTGGATTTTGTCATTTTGTGTGTGGACAATGAGGAACATAAGCCCACTGCAGAAAAGCAAGACTACAGAATAACGTGTAGCAGAGAGGCATCACTAATCCTGCTTCTGAAATTTTGAATGTGTACAAGGCAACAAAGGATAATCTAAAGAGTGCCAAACTATAAACATCACCCTAAGATTTAAAAAAATCAATCAATAAATAGTATTAAAATAGAATATATTAAATAATATCTTTTATCTTATACAAATATTATTAATATGTTGAAAAATATGTAAGGACCCAGCTTTATAGCTCTCCTTCATTTAATCCTCACACATAGGCATTCATGGAGTGCCTGTTAAGACTTGGAGTAACAGATAAAAAGCATACTAGTTGCCCTCTGACAGTTCACAGTCAAGTGAGAAAACAAAAAACAGTAAACATATGTGAAATGAAATCAGTTAGACAAATGCACATTTACAGAGACCATTAATTATGTCAATTGGATTGGATGAGGAAACACCTAGAGGATTAGTGGACCACACTTCTGGGTGTGTCTGAGAATGTTATGAAACCTGACCTAGGGTACTATATCTGGTCCCTGGTCTCTTCCTCTCTGGCACTGTTCCCCTGTTCTGCTTCCCTGCAGGTGTGAACTAAGCAGATTTGCTCTGCCATACCCATCCACCATGAAGTTTTGGCTGTGGAACCAGCCCACCATGAACTGAATCCGCAGAAACTATGAGCCAATTTAACCCTCTACTTCTTTAAGTTGTGGACATAGGTCATTATATTCCAGCAACTGGAGAACTAATACACTTACAAAGGCATCCAGAAAAGAGCATCCAACCATGACTGAAGGAGTTGGGGATGTTAACCAAATATGACTTTGTATATTAAAAAAAAGTATGGAGAATCAAGTTAGCCAGAAGATAAAATAAAATGTTGGGATGAGAACAAGAGAAAAAAAGGCAGTTTTCCAGGTCAAGACAGCAGCCTTACAAAGGCAGGGAGTTATAAAGTTATGAGCAACCAGTGCACTCCAGGGGAACAGCCAACAGTTGTGTAATTGAAGCTCAAATGAGGGAGGAGATGGAATGCAAGGCTTAGGATGCCCTGCTAAAGAGCTTGAGCTTTATCCTTGAGGCTCAGGGAATAAAACAGGAGTTTTAAGAAGAGTGGCTAATGGATTATATTTTTTAATCCAGAAAAAAATGATTGTATTCTTAATCTAGAACAGTAATCACAGACATCCTCTATCAAGTGCTCCTGTCTGCCATCACTTTATATAATCATTCTTCTCTAACTCTCACAATATGTTACACAAAGGTACTATTATCCTCATTTCGTAGATACAGTAAATAATGCTCAGAAAACTCTAACTTGCCAAAATTTATTTCACAACCAAGAACTGAGGTTAAGTTTCATACTAATCTCATTTTCCCATCCTATATTCCGTAGCAATTGAGGTTATGTGGTCAAGAGCAGGTATTTTGGAGGTGTTGGGGCTCAGAAAACAGTATCTCCAAGTGAAGGCCTCAGAAGGAGCCTCAGAAATACAGTGTCTCTCTGACCTTCAAAGCTAGAAACTAAATAAACCTCTATCCTCTACAAGTCAGCTTGTCTCAGGTACTTTATTATACCGACAATAACAATAACAACAACAAAAAATAAGTACTACAGACAGAAAATAGAGAGTAGTATATTGAAGAGGTGTTGTAGAAATTTATGAGGAAGCAGCCAAGAAACTGATGAAATAAGTAGTTGTGTAGAGTAAGAGAAGTTAGATAAGAGACACTGATGTGGTTGAAGTTTGGGGGTTCAGGAAATGATACCCTAAGACTGGCCCTTTGACACAGTGAGAGATCTTGAAGGCTGCCTCAGACTCCAGGTCCCACTGACCTTCCTTTGTCTCTTCCCTCTCCATACCCACTGTGCATGGTGAGGTCTTCTGCATTGTCCCTTTAGCAATCTCACTGGATCCGCCAAAAGAAGAGCACTATAAATGTCAGTATTCTTGTTGAAATTTCATTCCCCAGAGAAGATTAAACATATCCAGGAGGGAAAACTGAACATCACACATCACATCTAGAGGAAATTTGTCCCAGGCTATTGTCTGCTATTCTGGGCCCATTCATCTCCCCTAAACATAATTTGCTATCGCTCTAAAAATCTCCTCTCTCTTTATGAAGAGGGTGTTTTAGCTTCAACTATCTGACTTTTCCTTTGAGTCTCATACTTTGTATATGGTTCCTGTTTCTGCACGTTAATAAATGCATACTTTTTCTCATTAATTTACCTATTGTCAGTGTATTTCATAAAATAAAATTATCAAACCTCCAAAAGAAAGAGAGAAATTTTTAAATTTTAAAAGGAATAGGTGGCAGATTTGATGATGGAAAGTAAGAGAAAGAACTTAGGAGGACTTTCTGGTTTGGGGGTTTAGGTCACTAACCACGTTAGCCCTGAGAAAAGGAGCAGAATGAGAAAATAAAAATTAGGACTGTCTTGGATAACTTCTATTTACCAAGTAAACAAAAAAATGGCTATTTCAATTTAAGATATGTTAAATTCATGGTCTCTGTCCAACATCCACAATATTAT
This sequence comes from Heterocephalus glaber, assembly GCF_053883595.1. Lineage (NCBI taxonomy): Eukaryota > Metazoa > Chordata > Mammalia > Rodentia > Bathyergidae > Heterocephalus > Heterocephalus glaber. The sequence continues at coordinate 1,448,031 of NW_028258323.1, forward strand.
CCAGTAGCCTTTAAAATACTGGTCTAGACCTTTGGAGAAAGTTTGTGCTAGTGAAAAAGAAAATATTCCTAGGTACCTGAAACCATGTGTCATAACATAGATGTCATTGCTAGAGAGACTGGAATGAAAATAGATGAAGATCAATGTTAGGGGAACTATTTGAGAACTAGCTAACTCCACACATCTGGGAACCCAACACTAAAGCAATAGGAAAAAAGAAAGGAATCCATAAAAAAAAAAAAAAAAGAAGAAGAATGTAAGGTCAAGGAAGTAGGAATAAAACGAAGAAAGAGTACTGTTATCAAGATCAAAGGAAACAAAAAGTGGAATGGCTGATAGTGTAGGCTATGAAGACCAGCAATATAGGACCAAAAGAAGAGTCCACTGCACCTTAGAATGAGGATCAGCTTTGAGGAAATAATGAGAGCACAAGTGTAACACCATGAAGAATATGACAGATGACTGAAATGGATGAGATGGCACTCGTTTCTTTATGCCTCCTTGTGTCCATGCCCTCTGGCAATGTCCCCCCCAACTGAATCTTAGCCTAGTCACATGATTTGCCTTGCCTCTATTAGGAAACATTATGCAAACACAGACCTGAAGAAGTGCTTTTGTGTTTTAACTTTCTCTCTGGGATGCTTCCTGCCACAGCAAAAACATGCCCAAGATAGCCAGTAAGATGGATGTGAGAGTCATCTTCACAGAATCAGCTCAGTTGCCTAATCAAGACCATGCTAGACCAACAACTGGAGCAAGCTCAGCCAAAATCAGCCAGCCCAACTACCTACTGCCTCATGAGAAACAACCAATGGTTGCCACTTCAACACACTAAATTTTGTGATGGCTTATTATACAATGATAGCTAACTGATACAAACCAAGGTACATAAACACAAGCCATATGCAACAAACTTATCTCAGAAATCCAACCGGCATAATTATCTTGCTTTTACATCCATCTTTTTAATATCTTGTATCTATAATAGAGTTCTCCAAAGCAGACCCCCTCATTGCTTTAGTAGCCATCATGAACTTGTTTCTACCTCTCCAGCCAGGTTTTCTTTTCACTCCTGCAAATTCAGACTGTACAAGCCCGTGACTGCAAAGAACCTTCAGTCTGAACCCTGATCTCTGCTTCCTCCTCAGCTAAAGAATTACATCAGGGAAACAAAACACAAAACAGCTCTTTGACGGACATAATAGGAGTTCAGGGAGGAATAGAGAAGATATAATTGGTGCTGATGGTGAAGGAATTCGAAAGAGAGCATTAAATTACTCAGCACAGGAGATAATTAGTATTTAGGGTATTCTCATAAAATAGCTTCTATTTGCTATGTTAGGAAATTCATTCTGAGAAAGAGGTAATAGAACAGAAGTGCTCAAAGAAAGTGAGCCTGGCTTGAAATAGCTGTTGAGCAAGAGCAATAGAAAGGGTTGCCCAGAAACAGAAACATCAGCAAGCAGGCAACTGGTAGTGGAAATGATGAATCTGCCGGGGAACTAGCTCACATAAAGCTGTGACTTACAGCAACACTGTCTGAAAGACACAGTGACATCTGGTTGGAGATGGGAAAAGTGTACAGTGCAGGACCTTTGCCAAAAGAATCAATGGCATTGGAGTAGATTCTTAAAATGATAGTCCATGGGACAGTGATGGCAAACCTTTTAGAGATGAGGGCCCAAACTACAATCCAAAACCCACTTATTTATCACAAAGTGCCAACACTGCAATTAAACCTAAATATTGAGGTTTTAGTTTAGAAAAAACAACTCAGACATTAGCCTCTTTTATCTTAAAAGCAAAATATAATAACACACATGCCATAGGTTCACCACCACTGCCATAGGGTGTTCCATTACCTGGATGCCGGGAACTATCATTTCTCTACTACTACCTTTCCCGTTCTCTTCCTTTATTCCTTTGCCTAGGTTAACTCTTAGCCTTTCTGTTACATCCCATAATGAATACTGTTTTCTTGAAGATGACTTCCCCAACTGTACCAACAAGGTCAAGTCCCACCTCCTTACATTTTCTTATACATATTCTTTGGAGCACAATCATATTTTAATTTTTCATGTTTAAATAATTAAAGACAAGATTAATCTCAGACTTCCTCAGCTCACTATTAGCTTCAGGAGCATATATCTTTTCTATTTTCCTCCCCACCATTCCTTTTCCTATGTCTAGCAAAGTGCCTCATTCTTAGTAGGTGTTCAATAGATAGCTTTTGAATAAGTAAATTGATGAGTGATTGGATGAATTATGAAGGAATGAGTAATCCAATAAGTAAATGAAGTAAATAAGTCAAAAGAAGTCAGGACCTCAATGAGTTTCAAAAGAAATTTCAAGAACTTCATTGGTAAAACAATGAAAAAGCTGGAAGGATAGTAAGTGTTAAGGACTGAACTGTGTTGTTGTGAAATTCACTTGTTGAAGCCCTTACACCCAGTGTGAGCATATTTGGAAACAGGGCATTAAAGGAGATAATTACAATTAAATGAATGTATGAGGGCTGAGCCCCAATTCAATAGGACTGGTGTCCTCACAAGTAGAGGAAAAGACTCCACAAGTGTATGTGCAGAGAAACGGTCACGTGAGGGTTCAGTTAACAGCAGTCAACTGCCAGTCAGGAGACAGGTGACACCAAATGTCAACTTGCCAACATCTAGACCAGGAGCTTCCAGCCTCCAGTACTGGGAAAAGTGAGTTTCCTTTCTTTAAGCTGCCAGTCTGTAGTAGTCTTCTGTGGCAGCCCTAGCAGACTGATACAGGAGGCCACAGATATAAGGTCAGGGAAAGTAGCATGAGAGAAGAGAAACATCTAAAAGTTAAAGTATACAGAAGCGAACCAATTCTACTGGATTTTGAATTATTTTGAATGAATAACCATATCAGAAGGTGGAGACTAAATATTATCCACAAAAGGGGAAAAAGGACAACAAATACAAGTAACTTTTGAGCACCATATTTTGACAATATACCCACATTCTAGGGAATAAGCACACTGCAAATGAATCTTCAACTCTTACTGGTAGGCATATTTTTCATTTGCAGATACTGTAATATTGAGAAAATGAATAATGTGATAGTTACTGGGAGCCAGATTCCAACTGTGGAAAAGAAAGATAAAAATATGGACAAAGTATACAAACAAAAAAAAACCTTGCAGCTATCAGGGAAGACAGATTTCATACAGACAAGAATTATCAGCAGATGCAAAGTCCAGGCGGGGGATACTGATGAGCAAGATACATACAAAGTCCTGCAGATGACATGATACTCTATATAGAAGACCCCAAGAACTCCACCAAAAGTCTTCTAGACTTAATAACCAAATTCAATCAAGTAGCTGGTTACAAGGTCAACACACAAAAATCAATAGCTTTCCTCTACACCAACACACTGAGAGAGAAATAGGGCAAACAATTCCTTTCACAATAGCATCCAAAAAACTGAAATACCTAGGAATTGACCAAACAAAAGAAATCAAAGACCTCTTCTCTGAAAATCATACCACTCTGAAAAGAGAGATGGAAGATGATATCAGAAAATGGAAAGACATCCCCTGCTCCTGAGTAGGAAGGATCAACATAGTGAAAATGGCCATACTTCCAAAACTGCCATATAGATTCAATGCATTCCCAATTGAGATCCCAGCAGCCTACTTCACGGACTTTGAGAAAACAATCCAAAACTTCATTTGGAACAAGAAGAGAGCCAGAATAGCAAAAGCAATTCTAGGTAACAGAGGCATGGCAGGGGGTGTCACAATCCCCAACCTGCAACTCTACTACAAAGCTACTGTGATAAAAACAGCATGGTACTGGCAAAGAAACAGACCTGAGGACCAGTGGAACAGATTAGAAGATGCAGAAAAAAATCCAGATACACTCAGCCACCTCATCTTTGACAAAGAAGCCAAACACCCTCACTGGAGGAAAGATAGCCTCTTTAATAAATGATGCTGGAAAAATTGGGTTTCAACTTGTCAAAAATTAAAACTAGACCTATATCTCTCACCGTGCACTAAACTAAAATCAAAATGGATTAAAGATCTAACTATTCAAATAGAAACTCTGAACCAGTTGGAACAGAGGTTAGGTAGAACTCTTTAAGACATCGGTATAGGAAAAGATTTTATGAACAAAACCTCAGTTGGCCGTGAACTAGCACAAACAATCAACAAGTGGGATCTCTTCTTATTAAAAAGCTTCTGCACAGCAAGAGAAACCACCAGCAGGGTGAAGAGACAACCCACAATGTGGGAAAAAATCTTCACCTGCTCTTCCTCAGACAAAGTCTATTATCTTGAATCTATAAAGAACTTAAAAGAATCAGACCTCCCAAATTTAAAGACCCAATCTAAAAATGCGCATCTGAAATGAACAGACATTTCTCACACCAAGAAGTAGAAATAACAAAGAAATATAAGAAAAAATGTTCAACATCACTGGTCATTCGAGAGATGCAAATGAAAACAATACTGAGATTCCACCTCACCCCAGAAAGGATGGCTGCTATCAAGAAATCAACCAATAACAAATGCTGGCAGGGCTGTGGGGAAAGAGGAACCCTGGCTCCACTGCTGGTGGGAGTGTAGACTGGTGCAACCACTGTGGAAATCAGTATGGAGATACCTCAAAGAACTAGGACTGGAAGTCCCATTTGACCCAGCTATTCCCCTGCTGGGTGTCTTCCCCAAAGAATTAAAAGAATCATACCACAGTGATATATGTGCACCCATGGTCATAGCAGCACAGTTTGTAATAGCTAAAACTTGGAAACAGCCCAAATGGCCATCAACTGGAGACTGAATCAAGAAAATGTGTTTTTTGTATAAAATGGAGTACTACTCAGCCATCAAAAACAAGAAATTAGAGACATTTATAGCTAAATGGATACACATTGAGGTGATACTCTTAAGTGAAATAAACAGGTCACACATGTGTAAATACTGAATAGTTTCTCTAGTGTGAGAAACTGAAAGTGTAAATAAGGACTAAAAGGTATAATAGATAATGTGAAATAGGAATAAAAGGGGCAAAGGGCAAGGGGAAGTGAGAGGGGTAGGGAAAGAAAGAAGAGAATGGAATTAATATGAGAAGACAAAAAAATGGAAACAAAATCTTTGTAAATAGGGAAGGATGGAGGGGTTGAAGGGAGGACAGGGGGAGGGGGAAAAATAAGAACCAAGAGAAATTATGTAAAGGTGCAAATTTCCAACGAGGAATGTAACTATATTGTATACCTAAAATGCACCAATAAATTTTTTTTTGAAAAGATATATACCAGTCCTAAAGTTCCTCCCCACAGAGTGTTTAAAAGAGTGAAGTAATAACTCTGCAGTGGACAAATCAGAAAATACTTGAGAAGATGATCAAATTAATGTCTCCATTAAGGAGCAGACCAGACACTGTGCCCAAGACACCATCGTCTGTGCAGGACATGTCACCAATGTCGTCTGTAGCCAGAGAGGCATGGTTTTCATCCATTCATCAGGAAATGTGAGACAGACCCAAGCGAAGGACGTTCTACAAAACAGATACCCTATCCACTTTGAAAATGTCACTGTTGTGAAAGATAAAGAAAAGCTAGGGAAATCTTCCAGATTTGGATATACCAAAGACATGAGACAACAAATTGCAATACAGGATCCTGACTTGGATTCTGTGTCAGAGAAAGGAAATGCAGCAGCAGATATTATGAGGAAAAATGGCAAGTTGGACTGTAGACTACAGATTGTATAAAAGTGCTGTTTTCTATGTTAAATGTTCTGAACTATAAGTATACTTCAGAAATCCAAGAGATTATTTTTCTTAGAAAACACACCAAAGTACTAAGAGATAACAGTGAATGATACAGCAAGCTATTATAAGAGTTCACAAAATACATAAATAAAAATGTGTATGAAGATGGGGGAAGAAACATAATAAACCAAATGAGTCACTGCTAAAAATTGTTAAATCTAGGTAAAGAATAGATGAAATTCTCCCATAGTCTTTCATACTTCATGTCAGTTGGGTGTTATTTCAAAATAAAACTTTTTAAAAGAAAATCAAATAAACATAAAAGAGCAGAGTAGTAAAGGAGCTCTGGGTGATGTAAGGTACAGGCCTAGATTTTAAGGTAAATTTCTCCGTAGTCTGGGAGACAATAGGAACTCAGTGGGAGAAGGGAAACAAGGACTCAGAGGCCTCTAGATCTGAATCTCCCAGGGAAGAGGAGGAGAGGATGAGGCAAGTCCTTCCCTGGGCTCTACTTGCATCTTAATCCAGTCCCTTGGTAGATGAGCTCACTGCAGGAAAGGCAGCTCCCTCACACCGATTATCTCCTCCTGCATAGCTGAAATGATGCTCTGCTGAGCCCATTAATCATCTAATTAAAGTTCTAGGCTGCACAATTCAGTAATAAAAGTACAAGAGGTCATAGACATTGTCCTTTTATTCTCTGATGAAAAAGAACCCATGGTAAGACCTCTATCCTTACCACAGTTATCTATAAACAATAAGGAAATGATAGTTTTTCATCAGGTATAGTTTCAACTTTAATAAACAGGCCTCCTGTTTGTCGTAAGCTCTGAGCACACAATGTTAGGAGCTCAGCGTTTCCACCCAGGTGATGGGAGGACAATACCAGCTCTTGATTACTGAACTGAGCTAAAATAATATCTAGGGCTGTCTTGTGCAACGTTTTAAAATATTCTTACAATGTATATCCTCCAAAAAGCCACACTCTTTTTCTCTATAAGTTTCCCATTTCCCAGTAATTTCTGTTACTAATTTTGGTTTCTGAATCTTCCTACTCAGTGTCTCCAGAAGTTTTGATACTATACAGTGGCACTTAGACCAAGTGAGGGGCAGCCACAAGAAGAGCCACAACTGGACCGAGAATATCTTTCCTTTCCAGTCTTCCCCCTACTCTACCTCTCTCCCATCCACTCCAGCCTGCAGCCTCACCTCAACCTAGAATCCTGCAGGGATCCTCTTGGGATCTTCCTCTCCCCAGGGCATGGAGCTCATTTCATGAAGAGACAGACTCCACTTCTCTACCCTTTGAGTCCTATTCTGACCGCTTGGCCCACCAAACAGGATGTAGCAAACAGGAGTCTTGAAAGGTGTGCGTGCATAAAGGCTTGCTCTCTTGCTGCAGCTTGAAAGCTGAGACCAGCAACTCTCTACCCAACACTAACCCACTAGAGGATGAGAAGCCATTAGAGAATAACCTAGATACCCCAGGCAATAGCTAGCCAACTGCCAGATACATGAGGGAAGCCAGGCCCCAACTGACCCATCAACTTATCCCAAAGAGACAAGTGACGACAGTCTCATGAGTTAATCAGCTGAGATCACCAGGCAAACCACCAAGCTAACCCATACCTAAACCGTGAGGTAAACAGTGATTGCTGGTATAGGCTGCTACGTCTTGGGGCAGCTATTCATGGAGGAAGAGACATCTACTATAGACTCCAGTATATCAGTGTAGATACCTAGTTATCCAACTCCAGCACATCTCACCACTAACCAGCCCAATGATGTCTTTTCTCACCATCCAAATTCATTTGCTTCATGTATTTTAAGACCTTAAAATATTTGACCAAACTGATAAGCTAATATAAATTAGTAGTGTAACTGAAATGTAGTAAACCATGCACAGAGACCCCAAAAAGGCCCAAAAATAAGCCTCTTCATTTCCTCTGTTACTAATGGGCTTGTCCTTTTATTCTCCTGAAGAGGTATAAAATGTAACCACCATTATATCCAGTAGATAGAGTCTGTTCAAATGTACTCCGGATGACAAATCACTGCTTTAACTCTTTGCAGCCTCCTCTCCTTCTATGTAGTTAAATTCAAATTGTTTCCCAATGACCTGACTAATCTTTCTCCATGCATTTAAGTCCTTCTGCTGGTCCCTTTCCTATCCCTCTATTAGTGGTCACCCCCTCACCTCCAACATTAGGGATTAGCAAAGCCATCCGAAGAACAAGCCAAAATCTATGGTTTTCATGCTCCTGATACATTAAGTTGTAAAACTCATTTAGCCCACAAAACTGGTCTCTTGGTTACTCTATCATTGTTCCCCCCTAGATATATTAACAAAATAAACGGCCTACATTTCTGTTAATTTCTTCCCTACTCTGGCTTCTTGTTACACCATGGGCTCTCTTCCTCTCCCACATACTCCACCCATGATGCCACCTGCCATAATGTGACACCACCTAGAAGGCTCTCACAAGAAGCTGGCCCAAGGGGGAAGCCTGATCCTATAATTTTCTCTCTAAAACTATAAGCTAAATAAGCCTCCTTCTTTAAAAAGTACTTAACTTCAGGTATACTGTTATATCTTTTTTTTAATTAAATTCTTTTATTGGTACATTGTAGGTGTACAACACAATTACATTTCTCATTGGGAATTGTACCTTTACATGATGCATCTTGGTTCTTATTTTTTCCCCATACCTAGCCCTCCCTTCACACCCTCCACCCTTCCCTATTTACAAAGACATTATTTCCATTTTTTCCATTTCTCATCATTTTTCCTTTCCCTTCTTTCCTTTCCCCTGCCCCTCCCACTACCCCTACCCCTTTGGACCTTTTCTTCCTATTTTACATTATCGATTATGCATTCTAATCATTGGTACATTTTAGGTATACAATATAATGATATTCATCATTGGAAATTTGCACCTTTACATAGTCTCTCTTGGTTCTTATTTTTCACCCTTGCCCAGCCCTCCCTTCAACCCCTCCAGTTCTCGCTATTTACAAAGACTTTGTTCCTAGTTTTCCATTTTCTCATATTAATCCCATTCCCTTCTATCCTTTCCTCTAACCCTCCCACTTCCTTCCCCTTTGCCCCTTTTCTTCCTATTTCACATTACCTATTATACATTTAATTCTTATTTACACTTTCAGTTTCTCACACCAGAGAAACTATTCGGAATTGATTCATGTGTGTCGTATTTATTTCACTTAAGAGTATCGCCTCAATGTGCATCCATTTAGCGATAAATGTCTCTAATTTCTCAATTTTTTATGGCTGAGGAGTACTCCATTTTATTAAAAAACCACATTTTCTTTATCCAGTCTCCAGTTGATGGCCATTTGGGCTGTTTCCAAGTTTTAGCTATTACAAACTGTGCTGCTATGAACATGGGGGCACATATATCACTGTGGTATGATTCTTTTAATTCTTTGGGGAAGATTCCCAGCAGTGGAATAGCGGGATCAAATGGGACTTCCAGTCCTAGTTCTTTCAGGTATCTCTACATTGATTTCCACAGGGTTGCACCAGTCTACACTCCCACCAGCAGTGGAGCAGGGTTCCTCTTTCCCCACAGCCCCGCCAGCATTTGTTATTGGTTGATTTCATGATAACAGCCATTCTTTCTGGAGTGAAGTGGAATCTCAGCATTGTTTTCATTTGCATCTCTCGAATGACCAGTGATGTTGAACATTTTTTCATGTATTTATTTGCTATTTCCACTTCTTTGTCTGAGAAATGTCTGTTCATTTCAGATGCCCATTTTTGGATTGGGTCTTTAAATTTGGGAGGTCTGATCTTTTTAAGTTCTTTATAGATTCAAGATAGTAGACCTTTGTCTGAGGAAGAGCAGGTGAAGATTTTTTCCCACATTGTGGGTTGTCTCTTCACACTGCTGGTGGTTTCTCTTGCTGTGCAGAAGCCTTTTAATAAGAAGAGATCCCACTTCTTGATTGTTTGTGCTAGTTCACGGGCAACTGAGGATTTGTTCATAAAATCTTTTCCTACACCGATGTCTTCGAGGGTTCTACCTAACCTCTGTTCCAACTGGTTCAGAGTTTCTATTTGAATAGTTAGATCTTTAATCCATTTTGATTTTAGTTTAGTGCATGGTGAGAGATACAGGTCTAGTTTTAATCTTTGGCAAGTTGAAGCCCAATTTTTCCAGCACCATTTATTAAAGAGGCTATCTTTCCTCCAGTGAGGGTGTTTGGCTCCTTTATCGAAGATGAGATGGCTGAATGTGTCTGGCACTGTTTCTGCATCTTCTAATCTGTTCCACTCATCCTCAAGTCTGTTTCTTTGCCAGTACCATGCTGTTTTTATCACAGTAGCTTTGTAGTAGAGTTGCAGGTTGGGGATTGTGACACCCCCTGCCATGTCTCTGTTACCTAGAATTGCTTTTGCTATTCTGACTCTCTTCTTGTTCCAAATGAATTTTTGGATTGTTTTCTCAAGGTCCATGAAGTATGCTGCTGGGATCTCAATTGAAATTGCATTGAATCTAAATAGCAGTTTTGGAAGTATGGCCATTTTCACTATAGTAATCCTTCCTACCCAGGAGCAGGGGATGTCTTTCCATTTTCTGATATCATCTTCAATCTCTCTTTTCAGAGTGCCATAGTTTTCAGAGAAGAGGTCTTTGATTTCTTTCATTAGGATGATTCCTAGGTATTTCAGTTTTTTGGATGCTATTGTGAAAGGAATTATTTGCCCTATTTCTCTCTCAGTGAGTCTGTCATTGGTATAGAGGAAAGCTATTGATTTTTGTGTGTTGATCTTATAACCAGCTACTTGACTTAATTTGGTTATTAAGTCTAGAAGACTTTTGGTGGAGTTCTTGGGGTCTTCTATACACAGTATCATGTCATCTGCAAATAATGACAATTTGACTTCTTCATTTCCTATCTTTATTCTTTTTATTTCTTTCTCTTGTCTAATTGCCGTGGCTAATGTTTCCAGAACTATATTGAACAAGAGTGGTGATAGTGGACATCCTTGTCTTGTTCCTGATTTTAGTGTGAAAGATTTCAGTTTTTGACCATTTAGTACGATATTGGCTGTTGGTTTTTCATAGATGGCTTCTATCAGTTTGAGGTAGAGACCATCTATTCCAATTTTTTGTAGGGTTTTTATCATAAATGCATGTTGGATTTTGTCGAATGCTTTTTCTGCATCTATGGAGATAATCAAATGATTTTTGTCCTTGGCTCTATTGATACAGTGTATTATATTGATTGATTTTCGTATATTGAATCATCCTTGCATCCCTGGGATGAATCCCACTTGATCAGGGTGTATGATCTTCTTGATGATCTTCTGCATTCTGTTTGCCAGTATCTTATTAAGGATTTTTGCATATATGTTCATTAGTGAGATTGGCCTGTAGTTCTCCTTTTCGGTTGGGTCTTTCTCTGCTTTGGGGATCAAGGTGATGCTTGCTTCCAGGAATGAATTTGGGAGTATTGCTTCCCTTTCAATTGCATTGAAGAGTTTAAACACTAAGTAGTGGCAGCAGTTCCTCTCTAAATGCCTTGTAGAATTCAGCAGTGAAGCCATCAGGGCCTGGGCTTTTCTTAGTTGATGTTTTTAACTACATTTTCAATTTCATTGGTTGATACTGGGTTGTTCAGAATTTTTAGGTCTTCTTCGTTCAACTTTGGTAATTCCTATGGATCTAGGAACCTTGTCCATTTCTTCTGTGTTGTCCATCTTATTGGCGTATAGGTTCTGGTAGTAGGTATTGATGATCCTCTGGATTTCTGCTGGGTCTGTTGTAATTTCACCCTTTTCATTCCTAATTGCATGGATTTGGGCTTTTTCTTTCCTTGTGGTGATAAGGTTGGCTAAAGGTTTGTCAATTTTATTGATTCTTTCAAAGAACCAATTCTTGGCTTCATTGATTTTTTGTATCGTTCTCTTAGTCTCCATTGCATTGATTTCTCCTCTGATCTTTATAATTTCCTCCCTTGTATGAGCTTTGGGGTTGTCCTGCTCTTCTTTTTCTAGAAGCTTGAGGTTCAGCATCAGGTTGTTTAATTGGGCTCGTTCTGTTTTCCTAATATGCATATTCACTGCTATGAATTTCCCTTGTAAGACTGCTTTCATTGTGTCTCATAGATTCTGATATGTTGTATTGTCATTGTCATTTAATTGAAGGAACTCTCTGATTTCTTCTTTAATTTCCTCTGTGACCCGCTGGTTATTCAGAAGTGTGTTGTTCAATTTCCATGTGTTTATGAAATTTTTTGAGTTTCTTTTGCTATGGATCTCCAATTTCATGGCACTATGGTCTGATAATATACAGGGGATAACTTCAATTCCTTTGCACTTACTTAAACATGTTCTATGTGTGAGGATGTGGTCTATTTTTGAGAATGACCCATGTGCAGCTGAGAAGAATGTGTATTCTGATTTTGTGGGGTGGAAGACTCTGTAAACATCTGTTAAGTTCATTTGTTCAAGAGTTCGATTGAGTTCTAGTATTTCATTACTTATCCTTTGTCTAGTTGATCTATCTGTTTGTGACAGTGGGGTTTTGAGGTCTCCCACTACAATTGTATTAGTGCATATATGACTTTTCATGTCTGTTAGTATTTGTTTTATATAGTTGGGTGCACTAGTGTTTGGTGCATAAATATTTATGACTGTCATCTCTTCCTCTTGGATTGTTCCCTTTACAAGGATGTAGTGTCCTTCTTCATCTCTCTTAATCAGTGTTGGTTTGATCTGCTTGATCTGCCAAGAGGATAGCTACTCCTGCTTTTTTTCAGGTTCCTGTCACATGGAGTATTGTTTTCCACCCTTTAACGTTCAGTCTATGAGTTTCCTTTTGAATGAAGTGTGTTTCTTGTATGCAGCATATTGTTGGATTTTGCTTCTTGAGCCATTCTGCCAGTCTATTTCTTTTGATTGGTGAATTGAGACCATTAACATTGATGAGTATAACTGAAACGTACTGACTTGTCATTGCCATGACTTTTTCTTTTTGTTGGGTTCTCCCCCTTTACATTTAATTTCTTGTCATGCCAGATGGTTCATTCTGCTTTGCTTCCTGGGGTTGTGATCCTCAATGTCTGTTCCTAGGATATTGTGCAAAATTCTTTGGAGTGCTAGTTTGGTATTCACGAAGTTCCTACGGTGCTCTTTGTCATGAAAGTATCTTATTTCTCCTTCCATTTTGAAAGATAGTTTTGCAGGGTACATCAATCTGGGTTGGAGGCTGTTTTCTTTTAGAGTTTGGAATATGTCACTCCAAGCTCTTCTTGCCTTGATGGTTTGTGTTGAGAAGTCTGCTGTGATTCTGATGGGCTTTCCTTTGTATGTGATTTGTTTCTTTTCTCTAACTGCTTCTAGAACTTTGTTCTTCTGTTGAGTTTCTGGAATCTTAACAATTATATGCCTATGTGTAGATTTTTTTTGATCAAGGCTATTTGGAGTCCTATATGCCTCACTTATCTGTATGTCAAGCTGTTTTCCCCTGCTTGGGAAGTTTTCTACCATTATTTCTGTGAAGAGATTTTTTTATGTCATCTGCACTCTCTCCTGTTTCTTCATTGAGGCCAATCAGTCTTATGTTATTCTTCTTTGCATCATCTAGCAGCTGCTGGATTGATTTCTCATGTTCCCTTATAATTTTGAAGCAATTTTTCTTTTCCTGGTCACTAATTGCAATCTTATCTTCTATATCTGAAATTCTGTCTTCACATTGGCTCATTCTGCTGTGTAGACTTTCAGTGGAGTTTTTCATGTCCTGGAAATCTATTTGCATCTGTTTTATGGATTCCATTTGTTTCTTATGTTGAGATTCCATCATGTTCCTGAGCTCCTCTCTAGATTTATTAATCATGTCTTGCACTAGGGGCACAATTTCTCCTGTTATCTGAGAAATTATTTCTGATTTCATTTTTTCCAGATCCCCTTTTGTTGCCAGTTCAGTGGGTCCAGGTGGTTGAGTACCAGAGTGTTCCATCTCATTTCCCCTTGGGGTTGCTGCAGGTGATCTGGAAGTCTGGTTTTGAGACTTATTTACTTGTTTTCTCATTTTGACTGGGGTGGGGTACTGTTGGTGCCTGCACAGATTACCTCCTCTGAGCTGGGAGAGGTGGGACAGGGGCCAGGAGCAGGGGTAGGGATGGTGACCCAAAAGCCCTTTCCTGTGGGCTGGGAGCAGCGGGAGGGGTGGTGGCCGGGAAGCCCCTTCCTCTGGACCAGGAGCAGTGGGATGGTGGCTCAGAAGCCCCTACCTCTGGGCCGGGAGCGGTGAGAGGGATGGTGGCCCGGAAGCCCCTTCCTCTGGACCAGGAGCAGTGGGACAGTGGCTCAGAAGCCCTTACCTCTGGGCTGGGAGCAGCGGGACTCAGTACCTTGTTCTGGTGGTCTGGTGTCCTCTGCGTCTTTGTCATGTGAAACCAGGTGGCTGCCTGTCTGCAGCGGGGTGATTCGGCATCTTCCATGCAACTCAGGACCTCGGTAGGACGTGCACAGATCTGCCTGTCTGCAGCGGGCTGATTCAGTGTGTTCTGTGTGACCAGGTATTTTGTTATAGCAACAGTAAACAGACAAATACAAAAAACTGGAACCAAAGAGTGAGGTTTTTCTATAACTCTACCTGAAAATGTGGACATGGCTTTGGTATTGGCTTGTGGGAAGAGGTTGTAAAAGTGTGGAACAGCAGGCTAGAAAATACCTACAATGATGTGAGTGGGGGGTTAAGAATTATTTGGCATGGAGGGATTTTTAGAAGACAAAGATACTAGGGAATTAGTCTTAGATGGATATGAGTATCCTACTGGAAACTGGAGTAAAGCCCATCCTTGTTACAAAAACTTGGCTGGATCATACACATGCCCTAGGACTTTGTAGAAGACCAAATTTAAAATTGATGAACAACTATTGGAAGAAATTTCTAAACAACAAGGCATTCAGACTGTTGCTTTGTTACTTTTTTTGCTACTAGAAATTGAACCCAGGACTAAGCTACATCCCCATTCCTATTCCCCTATATTCATACTAAACTACATCCCCAGCCCAGCCCTTTTTCATTCTGAGACAGGATCTCACTATGTTGCTAAGTTGCCTAGGCTGAGCTCAAATTTATGATCATCCTGCCTGAGGCTCCCAGAGTCCTGGGATTAGAGGCATGTGCTTCCACATCCAGCATTTAGTTTTTAAATGCTGTTGCTCATATGGGGAGTGGGGCAGGAAACAGAGGAGAAAGGAATCTTTGCAGCCTGGGGAAGAGCAAAGAGAAAGTGTGCCAGGATACAGCAGGCAACCAACCCCTTGCTAAAGAGATGAGCACCAATGCTAATCATCTGGACTAGAAAAAGGCCTTGAGGGCATCTCAGGAATCCCCAGGACTACACCTCCCATCACAGGTCCAGAGATCCAGAAGAGCAGAATTACCTCAGGAAAGGGCCTCAGGGGTGCTAACCACCCAGGGTCCCCTCAAGATTCTGCACCCTGCCTTACAGTAAAGTGCATTGCAGCTGCAGCTGTGGTTCAAGAGGGTCCAGGCACCACCTGCAGAGGCGGGAAGGCTCTGTGACATGTGTGTGATGCTGGCTCTGCAGGTGAGTGGACACAAGATTCCTGTGGCCTAGCAGTTTCCAGAGGGACTTCAAAGAGGCAGGCAAAAGTTTGCTGCTGGAGTGGGGACACCACAGGGGGCCATGCTGAGTGCAGCCACAGCTGGGACCCCAGAAAAGTGGAGCCCCCAAAGCCTGCAGTGCTCTGGAAAGCCACAGGCATCAGTTGCCTCCTGAAAGGACAATAATGGGAGCTGTGGCCAGCAAATCCCTAAAGCAGGGCTGCCCAAGGCATGGGGACCCACACACCCCTACTGCAGTGGGCACAGGAATCCAGGTTGGGAACTGTATTGCCCTGCTGGGCTTCCATTTTGCTAGGGACCTGTGGCCCTTTCCTTAGGGATATATCTAGAAATATTGGCATTGTGCCTGTCCTGCCATGGTGACTTGGAATTATGTAATTTGTTTTTAATTTTCAGACTCACATTGGAAGGAGGCTGCCTTGAGTCTTGGATAAGACTTTGGACTTGGACTCCTCAGAAATGCTAGAATTATGAAGTCACAAGAATTGAGTGCATTTTGCACTATAAAAAGGATATAAACTTGAAGGCCAGGAGCCAGATGCTATGGTTTGGATATGTGTTGAATGGGACCCCAAAAGTTCATGACTGGAATCTTGGCCTTCCATGTGGCAATGCTGGGAGGTGGGAGAAACTTTAAGAGGTTTAAATACAAGAAATACAAGAAAATTAGGGTACTGGGGCACTGCTCCCAGGAGGGATTAGTGTAGATCTCAGGGAACCCTAGTTCCTTCCCTGAAGAATGGGTTCTTATAAAAGAGCAAGACTGACCCCTTCCCAATCTCTGACTTCCTATCTCACCATGTGATCTCTCCCTTTTGCACACATTCCTGCCATGATGTCATCCCATATGTGACACAGCCAAGGACACCCACTAGAGGCCAAACCAATAGGATCACCTGGTCTTGGACTTTAGCTTCCAAAACTGTGAGATAAGTTGAAAAGAGACATAAAAAATTTTTTTAAAAATTGTCCACTCATTCGAGAAACACTTAATCATATGCTTATGTCATTGAGAACCTCCTTTCACTTGGTCTTATGATTCCATGAGTAAAAACTCTGCAACAGTAAAACCCCTAGCCACTCTCCCCACTTTTTCACCTACTCTTCCCAAGGGAAAGAAATGAAATATATTACTGCAGACTTTGGGAGAAAAAAGTGAGCCAGCTTGGCATTCTCTTCTGGGCCTTGCTTTTTCATATCTGTTCCTCTAGGAAGGCAACATCTTGGTTGACTCTCTGTCATATGGTAAGTACAGTGGGTCAAATTCTATCCCTGCAAGAAGAATGTTATGGCTTGTATATAAATGTCCCCCCAAACGCACATCCACTCATAAGAGAGGCTTTGGAAAGGTGGCTGGAGCAAAGGTGCGTGAATGTGGATTAAGACTGTGTGAATATGGATTAAGGGTATGATAATTAAATTAGTGCACTGATTGGTTTAACATAGTTCTGGGTGTGGATAATGGGAAAGCCCACCCTGGGTGTGGGTGGCACCATCCAATAGGCTTCTGACCTGGAGAGGATAAAAGGAAAAGTAAGACTGCTGCTTTCTGCCTACCCTGCCATGGACTGTTTCTCTTCTGCGATGCCACTCTGCCATGCAGCCCTGCCTTGGAGCCAGCTGACTATGGGCTGAAACCTCTACAAACTGTGAACCAACATAAACATTTCCTCCTTTAACTTGTGGGTGTCAGGTATTTTGTTCCAGCATTGAGAGTGTGACTAAGACAGAGAAGAATCCTACTACTTTGAAAATTAAGTTCAATTAATGAAAAGTTGTTAGCCCTTGTGATGGCACACCTAAGCAATATACTCTAATTCAACCATTACTAATTTTTAAAATCCTCCTTCTTATTTATCTCCAAAGTCACCCCACATAAAGGACTTGGCCCAGGCATCACTAAAATCCAGCCTGCTTTCCACACTGACCAGCTCCCTGGGACCTTTCTTCCAGCTCATCCATCCAGAAGCAGTCCCTCCTTACCATCATCCTGCAGGAGTGGACGTTTTCTTTGAATTCATATGTTCAAGGAAAGAAAAGAGGTTCCTTTACTAATCCAAACAAAGGCAACATACGTGCTTGTAACAAATCACCTACCTGGTGTGTTTACTTCTCAACTGGTTGGCAAAAAAAAAAAAAAACCAATTTTTTTTAAATTATTTGGCTCCTAAAACTCCAATACTTCCACATGGCAGACACTGTGCTGGGGGGAGTGGGAGGGAAGTAGGACTATGAGTAAGATTGAGTCCTTGACATTGAAACCTTGCTATCACACTAAACTTCCTAGGTCCTCAAAACTACAGTGACTTGCTCACTGTGGGTTTGGATAGAGGGAGAGATGGAGACTACTGCCTGAAATGTCTTGATTCTTGGCTCTGCTATCATACTCTTGAGGGCTATGTTAGGCATGGCTTGAGTTGTATGGCCCAGGGACTGGAACAGAGCACAGAGGTCACCAGCTTGATAGTGCTGCCACTAAAGAAAACAGACGGAGCCACAGGCAAAGGACACAAGTTCCTCAACCTTAGGCATGACACAGTTTACCCACCAACAGCTGCAAAAGGCAGGCAGGACAGTGGTGCCCCTAGACCAGGGGGTAAGTGTGGCTGCACAGTGAACACATCACATGACTCACAACACCAAATACCTGCTTAGGGTTAGACCTTCTGACTCCACTCAACCTCTGGGTGCTAACTAGAAACTGCATCCATAGCAGTTGAAGGCCCCAGACATGTCCATGGACTAGGCTGGGTGACACAAAGGCCAATTTCCTAGGATACTCTCTCCTAGCAGCTCTGGCTTGGGTGCTAGCCAGGTCTTCTACTGCTCAGTAGGAAGACCCCTAAATGACAGGGGAACACAGCTGCAGCACAGCAGGGTGAGCTAGGGCCTGAAACAATGGAAAGACTGCACTTCAGGGTTCCAAAATCTGAAGCAGCCAGAAGCAATTTTAAATGGAGTAGACTCTAGAACCCAAGACCAGGTAAAAGAAATCCCAAACTAAAATCTAGGAATCAATGAATGGGAAAAGAGAAATGCAAAAAAAGAAGAGGATCATGGGTAAACTACTTAGGATATACAGTATTAGAGACCTTTTCAAATTGTTTTTTTGTGCAGATCAGTTGATCAACATAAGGAGTTGAGACCAAATGAAAAAATAGTAACTTACTATGATGCCCCTCATAGATAACATTCAGGTGCCCCCATTCTTAGAAGTAATAGGTTTGTTGACATAATCTTACAGTGAGCTCAAATTGCTTATAAATCAAGTCACTTTGGGAAATTTCATCTGCCATATTATTTTATTTCTCTGATGATTCGATTGAACCTGGGGCCTCACACATGCTAATATGCACTTTATCACTGAGCTACACCCCAGTCCCACCATAGCCATTTTAGGTACACGAAGAGCACATGCTACTATCAAGCACCTAGAGTGTTCCTGGCATCCCTGTTAAGCATTTTAACCCTTATTTCATCTCCTCCCTAGAGTATAAGAAAAATTACCCTCACTTACCAAATAAGAAAACTGAAAACTACTGAAATTAAGTGATTTGCAAAGGTTACGGAGTTCACAGGTATTATAGTGCAAGGTTTTGAATTCATGGAGTCTGGTTCCAAAGCCTAGATGCTACAGAGCCAACGTGGATAGAGAAGGATTTCTATTTGCCAAGAGGCATAGGGCATGTGTATTCTACCCACATAGGATGCCAGGAATCAGGTGAGAAGAAGAGAAGGAAAGCACTGACCACAGGTCTTGAGTTACATGGTTTCCTAAAACTCTGTGACTGCACTGCCTGTTGGTGTTATAGGACTCTCTCTCTCTCTCTCTCTCTCTCTCTCTCTCTCTCTCTCTCTCTCTCTCTGGTGGTGGTGGTGGTGGTGACAGAAGCAGTGGTGCTTTGAGATAGGGTCTCACTATGTTGCCCAGGTTAGTCTCCAAGTCACAAGCTCAAGTGACTTGCCCACCACAGCACCCTGCTGGGACACAGGCAGGGTCCCATGATTGGCTAGAGTCCCAGTGCTTATCATTCCCTCTCAAAACCTAATTCAGTGTCATCTGTATGACCATCTTCGACTATTTTAGCAATTGCACCTTGAATCAGAAGACAATATTCTCTCACTCTCAGAAGGAAGCTCACATAACAGTGTTATGAACCAATTTGGTCAATTTCATATCTGGATATCTAAATCAGACTTTTCTAACGTTAGAAAAAACAGAGGTGTAACCATTAACAAACCACTGTTTGCAAAAAAAAAAAAAAAAAAAAAAAACAAGTAATAGGGCCATTTGCTTGGACCATATTATTTTTTTCTTTTTATTGTTAAGAATCCTTGCTGAAAAGGAAGAGATGAGAGACCCAAATTAGAAAATTGAGAGGACACTCTCACCTAGTCATAGCCCCTATCCACAGTCTATGTGTGAATGCTAAAAAAGAAAAAGATTGGTTCTCGTCTGCCGTGAAGAAAAAAATATTTGCATATGCTTCAAAAAAACCATAGAGTAAAATAAGTAGCAACAACCAACAAAAAGATATTTTTAAAAGTTTAAACATTAAAAAGATGCCCTTTCCTACTGAGAAAAGTAGATTTTTAAATCGCATTGACTCACACATTCCAGTTTAGGGCTGTTCTCCCCAGGTGACAAGATGAAGGAATCCCATTATCAGAGCCCTGTTCCCTTGCCCTCTTTTCACTGATCCTGTCTAGGTGAGGCTCCTGGCAAGGAAACTCCACTTCTTCATGGTTTTCTCTTCATGTCTAAGCGTCTGCCTGTGAGTGGTTGTTGTGTTTGAAGACACAGTTTTATTGGCTGACTTGCTTGGCTGGGGATTTTTACATTGTTAAAAAGGAAAGGGGTGTGTGTGTGTGTGTGTGTGTGTGTGTGTGTGTGTGTGTGTTCCCTTCATTCTCTCTTCTTCCCACCCCAGGAGAAGTCAGCATGATCTTAAGCCTGTCCTTCCTGAGACAGCCCAATTATCTTTCATCCTCCCTGTTTCTCCCTGGCATACGCCGGCTCTGTCTCTTTCCCTCCACTTGGCTTGGTTTGAATATGCCACCTACATCACCTCTCCACTAGGTTTTCAGAAAAATGTTCTCATTCTCAGAAAAATGTAATCTTAGACACTGCAGTGTCTTCTCTGCAAATACAGAACAATAGAAATAAGACTTTGATCCATGCTATGAAGTAGAAAGGGTGAAACAGTTATTTAATACCCTTTGGTCCTAAACTGCTCAGCTTAACATAGTTTATGCTAAGGAATTCCTAGTTATACCACTATCTAGCTCATGCAGTTCTTTACTAGACACACATACACACACACACACACACACACACGCACACTAAATGAGATATTCGTACATTTTCTTCATGTGTATGTTTCACATATACGTGTTTCAGGACCTTGTAAAGAGGAATCATTGGTGAAGGGCTGAATCCAGTTATTCCTGGATCTCAAACCTAATATCAAAATGTCATCTAAATCACTAGCAAGAGGCCCAGCATCCTATATCAAGAAGAAATTTTCAGAACCAGTACACAATTCTCAAATTTCTCCTCAGTCATGCTACTTGACATTGTTTTGGGTGGTGACTGTTTCATTAGCATAGATCCCAGAGTGAAAAAACTTGAGCAGAACTTCAGCCAAGCCATGGTAGGCATGTGATGTCAACTGAGAAATAAGCCTCTATTGTCATAACCCACTAACATTTTGCAGTTGTTTGTTACCCAGCTAATCCAGCTTAACTAATATGGTGGAGGCAGTGGAGTTATTTCAGGAAGATCCAGACTTAAGTGGTAAAAGTCCATTGCATTTGGTGTACCAAAGCTTGTGAATGGCACTGAAGGACAGCCCACAAGACACTCAGACTCTCGTAGATATCTTGCAGACTTCTGTCAGATAACGACACTTTGGGAACTTCTGTGAAGACTGTTCTTGGTAAAAGAATCAGCTCCAGGCTCTTTGTGAATGCAGAACCCATAGCAAATTATTTCACCACAGCTCTTACAACCCAGGGACAGTGCTCAGCCATCAACACACATGATAAACCTGATGCTAAACTCAAGATCTATACTCATCTTACAGATAACCAGAAAGTATGTTATCTGATTTTAGGAATACGAGGAAGAAGTCTCTGCCCTGAAATTCCTCTCCTTTCCTAATGTTAAAGTGTCATTCACATTCCTATTTTTATTACACAAATAGTCAAAATACTAGTAATTAAGCAGGAATTTGGGCTATCTAAATTTAAATTTCCATTTATTAAAAATTTCTCCCCTATATCCCTGAAATCTAGCCTGTTTACATTTCCAAGGACAACTTTCCAAGATAACTTCTTTCATTTTTGACAGTAAAAAACTGTTAGAAAATTCTTGCTCACAAAAGGTTGAATTGTGCCTCCAGAGTCCTATCTCTTTTCTTTTAAAGCTTTAGACTATCTACCTATCTTGAAATTCTATTTTTTCCAAGGGTCCTGGGAAGAGGTCTTGTTCTTTGTCACTACTCTAAAATACCAGACACAGACACATTTTAGGCAACAATAACTCTAAATGTTCCCTCATTTATTCTTAAATTGATCTTGATTCAATCTCAAGCCATTGGGTAATCTGAGTTTATCCCATACTATCTTCCCTAAGAAGCCTGGAACTTTAGCCTACAGTCTTTTTCACTTAGATTAGAATTAAGGTACAGAATAAAAGAAAAAAATGAATCCCATCTCTTAGAGATGAAAAAAAAAAAAAATCAAGTCTTATTTTGGACCAAGCCAGATTTCTCAGGGCTACTCTAACAAGTTTAGATACCTCTAATACAAAATGAGGCCTAAAGGCAGTACAGCTTGGGTTAAGGATAGTAAAGAGAATTATTTACTAGCCTGCAAAACAATGGTGTTTAATGATATGATACAACAGGCTGTGTGTTAGTCACCTTTATGTTGCTGGAACAAAATACTTGACAATTTAATGATGGAAAGATTTATTTTGGCTCATGGTTTCAGGACCTCAATCTCTGGTAGCTGGCTTTAAGGCAGAAACATCATGGTACAAGGGCATGGTGGAGGAAAGCTGCTCACCTGATGCCTAGGAGAAAACAGAGAGAAAGGAAAGGGGTAGGGACAGGATATACCTTTCAAAGGCACACACCTCCAGTAGCCTCCTTCTCTCTAGTGGGCCCCAGCTCCTAAAAGCCCATTCTACTGTGAACTCAACAATGGATTAACCCATTGATGGGGTCTATGCCCTTAGAATCCAATTACCTGTCTACACCCCACCTCTGAGCATTGCTTCATTGCAGATCAGGCCCTCAATATATGAGTCTTTGGGGGACACTTCATATTTAAACAATAACAGACTTCAAAGAAGATAGCACAGTGATAAACAGCAGAGAAACAGCCTCTCGAGATTTGGTGTCAAGAAGCTGAAATAATGCAATGTGAGGAACAGAAAAAGGAGGGAAGTGGGTCCCCAGGACTTAGCAAGGATCTGAAGCCAATGGGGAGAGTGAAGAGAGGGACCTCAATGCAGAAGAAGGAGGTGGCAAGTGGCGCTTTCTCCCTGAGGCGTGGTTCACTGTGTGGGAAATGTGGATCAAATCTGCAGATGCACTGTAACTACTGGTGACCCCAGGGCCCACCACAAAGAAACACATCAGTGGAATGAAGTGGTAGAACAGCAGACTGCAGTGGCTGGTGAGTTACTTGGGTTCAGATGTCTCCCGGGAAAGGGCAATTGGTCACTATTTCAGAGAGGGACCAACTGAGCTTGGAATTCAGAGCAGCTACAGGTTAGCTCCATCTAGCAGCTCCCACTATCAGGGTAAGGCAGAGAAGAGTTCAAATTGGCAGGAGATCAAGGAGCCAAGTTCAAGAAGGCAGAAGGCATACAATGTGTTCCCAGCTGAACAACTCAAGTTACAGCCTCACAGCCAGAAATCAGCCTGAACTTCAGTGAAACTGAAGGTGCAGGCTTGCTGGGATTAATCAACACAGATCTGGGTTCTATCCGCCCACTCTGTCTACCAGTGACAGCAGACAGATGTTCTGAAGTGGACATTTTTTTTTCTTCTTTTCTTCTCTTTTTTTCTTTTCTTTGTACTTTGTTCTGGTTTTTATATGAGTGTGAACATTGTTTCTAGTTTTGTTGTTGTTATTGTTGTTGTTGTTTAATGTTTTTGTTTTTATTTCTTCCTTCTCTCTGTCCTTCTTGTCTTCTTTACTAGTGTCTCAAAGTTTGTGTAATCTTCCTTTGTCCTCCAGCCTTGCTTCTAATCTCTTTCTCTTCTTCTATTTCTCTATTTTTCCCCAACCTCTTTTTTTTTTTTTTGTACAGGAGATCAAACTCAGGACCTTGTGCTTGCAAGGCAGGAGCTGGAACCACTGAGCTAAATCCCCAGCCCTCCCCAACCTCTTTTAAATTTTCTCCCCCGAGAGTAAAATTACCATATTGAGCACATATTTACTATATACTATTTTCTCATTTGTTTTAGGTTTTATTATATAACTACAAGTTTAGTTCATATGGTTAAAGGTGGCAAATTAACAGTTACCACAGTTTTCTAGACTGCATTTGATGCTATTGTTATTACTGATTGTACTTTAGCCAAGGTGACATACTTGCTCTAATCAGATGTTCTTCCTGGTATGCCAAGACTGAGATGGCCTTAGGATCATAAACAATATTATAGGCCAGTGCCAAAGAACCAGGGTCTAGTCCAAATAGGCAGCAACTTCTCATCCCCAATAAACTGAAAAGGTAGGATCTTGCAACAGACTCAAAACCCAAAAGCAAGCTACATCTAGAAAATATCTCTGAAAAGTAGTCATTTCTTAAGGGTTCTTGATATTAGCAATAAAGCTACCTGCCACAAGCAATTTACAAGCATCAACCCATGAATTAAACTAAAAAACTAGGAAATGAAGAGACATGGAAGCAAGACGCAAACCCAGACTTCCAGTTTGCCAAAAACAAAGCTAGGGGGCAATGAGGTTGAACAATTCAAAAGCCACCCACTCTCTGAAGTGGTAGCAGTAGAAGTAACAGCAAAATGAAGCTCTCAAAAATCAAATCAGAAATAATGTCTCAGATAACTACAGAGATGGTGACCATAATGAAGGACATGGTTAGTGAATTTAGAGCAGATACAGATAAAAAGAAGAATTGAGGAGTTTAGGAAAATGATGGAAACCATGAATGCCCAACATAGGAAAGAAATGGAATCCATGCAACAAATTCAAACACATATCCAGGAGACTAAAAATTCCATTGAAAGTATATGCACCAGAATGAATCACTGTGCAGACAGAATATCACATATAGAAGACAGGATTGCAGTTAGCGATCATGAAAACAAAAATTTCATAAAAATAGAAAGGGACAGTGAAAAATCAATCCAACCACTTCTACAGGATGCAAAGAAGAATAACATAAGATTGATAGGAGTCAATGAAAAAGCAGGAGATAGTGCAAAACAACATTTTTAAAACCCTGTTTACTGAAGTAATGGCAGAAAACTCAAGCATGGAAAAAGAATTTTACATAAAGATAAGTGAGGCATATAGAACTCCAATTAGCCATGATTTTTAAAAAATCTACACCGAGGCATATAATATTCAAGGTTCCAGAAATTCAACACAAGAACAGAATATTAAAAGCTGTTAGAGAAAAGAAACAAATCACCTATAAAGGAAAGCCCATCAGAATCACAGCAGACTCTCAACACAAACCATCAAGTCAAGGAGAACTTGGAGTAAAGTACTTTAAGCCCTAAAAAAGAAAATCTCCAGCCCAGACTGATGTACCCTGAAAAACTACCTTTCAAAATTGATGGAGAAATAAGATACTTCCATGACAAAAAACACCTGAAGAAATTCATGACCACCAAATTACCATTCTAAAATGTTCTGAAAGATATTCTAGAAAGAGATAACAAGGACTACAATTCCATATACACTGGCAGAATGAATCCACTAGGCAAAGCAAGTAATTGTGCAGAGGGAGAAGGAAGAGAACCAACAACAGAAAAATAACATGACAAGGATAAGTCAGTATATATTAGTTATGACCATCAATGTAAATGGTCCCAATTCACCAACCAAAAGAAACAAACTGGCAGAATGGATCAAGAAGCAAAGTCTAACAATATGTTGCATACAAGAAACACATTTAATTCAAAAAAGAAACTCATACACTGAAAGCCAAAGTATGGAAAACAATACTCCATGTGATAGAAACCTGGAAAAAATCAAGGGTAGCTATTTTATTTGCAGAAAAAGTAGAATTTCAAGCCAAGACTGATTAAGAGAGACAAAGAACATCACTACATCCTTGTAAGGGAAAAATTATAGAGAAAGAGATAATAATCATAAATATATATGCACCAAATACCCAGCACACTCAACTATATAAAACAAATATTAACAAACATGAAAAATCAAATAAGCACTAATACATTTGTAATGAGGGACCTTAATACTCCACTGTCACAAGCAGACAGATCAACTAGACAAAAAGTCAACAAAAAAAATCAAAACTGAACCAAACTTTTAAACAAATGGACTTAATAGATGTCTACTATAGTTTGTTTTTTTGGTTTTTGTTTTGTTTTGTTTTGGTACCAGGGATCAAACTCCGGTCCTTGTGCTTGCGCAGCAGGCAGCAAAACCACTGAGCTAAATCCCTGGCCCCTGGACTTAATAGATGTCTACAGTGTACTCCACCCCAAAACATCAGAATACACATTCTTCTCAGCTGCACACAGGATGTTCTCCAAAAGAGGCCACATACTAGCTCATATAACATGCTTAAGTAAATACAAAGGAATTGAACTTATCCTGTGCATATTATCAGACCACAGTGTAATGAAATTGGAAATCAATGGCAAAAGAAACCACAAAAACTTCATAAACACATGTAATTTACATAACACCCTCCTGAATGTACAATGAGTCACAGATGAAATTAAAGAAGAAATTAGACCATTTCTACAATTAAATGATAATGCCAATACAACATACAGGAACTTAAGGGATGCAATGAAAGCAGCCCTATGAGGGAAATTTATGTGAATTCCCACGTTAGAAAAACAGAGCAAGTTCAAATAAACAATCTAAAGTAAAATCTTATGTTCAATCTAATGTTGAAGCTACTGTTGAACAAAGCTTCTAGGAAAAGAAGAGCAAGTCATACTCAAAGCTCATACACGGGAGGAAATTATAAAGATCAGAGCAAAAATTAATGAAATTGAGACTAAGAATGCAATACAAAGAATCAATGAATCAAAGAGTTCATTCTTTGAAAGATTAAATAAAATTGACAAACCCTTAGTCACCCTTATCAAAATAAAGAAAAGAAGACTCAAGTCCATTCAATTAGAAATGAAAAGGTAGGGCCAGGGATTTAGCTCAGTGGTTTCTCTGCCTGCTGCACAAGCACTAGGACCTGAGTTCAATCCCTGGCACCAAAAAAAAAACCAGAAATGAAAAGGTTGAAATCACAACAGAGTCTACAAAATTCCAGAAGATCATTAATACCTACTTTGAGAACCTGTATTCTAATAAGATGGAAAATACAGAAGATATGGACAGATTCCTAGATACATATGAATTACCAAAGCTGAAGCAAGAAGATATAGAAATTCTAAATAACCCAATATCAGTCAGTGAAATTGAAGATATAATTAAAAGCCTACCAGCAAAGAAAAAACAAGATCTTGACAGATTCACTAATTCAAATTCTACAAGAAATGTATAGAAGATCTAATGCTGCTATTTCTCAAACTCTTTAATGAAATAGAAGCAGAAGCAATACTCCCAAATTCATTCCTGGAAGCAAGCATTACCATGATACCAAAACCAGAGATAGATGCAACCAAAAAAGAGAACTACAGGCCAATCTCCCTGATGAACATAGACACAAAGATCTTCAATAAGATACTGCCAAATAGAATGCAGCAAATCATTAAGAAGAATATACACCATGACCAGGTAGGATTCATCCAGGGATGCAGGGATGGTTCAACTTGGGCCAATCAATAAATGTAATACATCCTATTAACGGAGCCAAGCACAAAAGTCACATGATCATCTCAGTAGATGCAGAAAAATCATTTGACAAAGTCAAACAACCATTCATGATAAAAAATAAAAAACCTACAGAAAATTGCAATAGATGGTCTTTATGGTAATCTGATAAAAGCCATCTATGACAAACCAACAGCCAACATCATACTAAATGGACAAAAACTGAAAGGTTTTCACTCTGAAATCAGGAACAAGACAAGGATGTCCACTATCATTACTCCTATTCAATATAGTTCTGGAAACATTAGGCAAAGCAATTAGACAAGTGAAAGAAATAAAAAGAATAAGGATAGGAAAGGAAGAAGTTAAATTTTCATTATCTGTGGATGACATGATATTCTACATAGAAGTCCTGAAAACCTCCACCAGAAGACTTCTACTTAATAACCAAATTCAGTAGCATAGCTGTATACAAAGACAACACTCAAAAATCAATAGCATTCCTGTACACCAATAACAAACTCACTGTGAAAAAAATTAGGGAAACAACGCCTTTCATGATAGCAACCAAAAATAATGAAATATCTAGGAATCAATCTAATGAAGGAAGTAAAAGATCTTTACATTGAAAATTATAGTACTCTGAGAAAGGTGATCAAAAAGAATATTTGAAAATGGAAAGATATACCTTGTTCTTGGATAGAAAGAACCAATATAATGAAAATGGCTATACTTCCAAAATTGTTACACAGATTTAATCCAATCCCAATAAAAGTACCAATAGCATACCTCACAAAATTAGAGAAAACAATCCCACAATTCATTTGGAACCAGAAGAGACCTAGAAGAGCAAAAGCAATTCTGGGCAACAAAGGCAAGGCAGGAAACATCACAATCCCTGACTTCAAACTAAACTACAAACTACTGTGATAAAAACAGCATGGTGCTGGCAAAAAAAAAAAAAAGACCCAATTATCAATGGAACAGATTAAAACATGCAGAAACAACACACTCAGCCACCTTATCTTTGACAAAGACGTGAAATACATTCACTGGAAGAAAGATAGCTTCTTTAATGAATGGTCCTGAAAAAACTGGCTTTCCACATGCCAATGATTGAACCTAGACCTATGCACTAAACTAAAATAAAAATGGACCAGCACTCCCAGCCCAGAGGAAAGGGCTTCTGGGTGGCCATTCCACTGCTCCCAGCTCAGGGGAGGTGGGCTGTGTGGGCACAACAGCACCCCTCCCCCCAGTCAAAATGAGAAGACATGTAAACAAGTCTCAAAAACAAACTTCCAGATCACCTACAGCATACACCAAAGGGAGATGAGAAGGAACACTCTGATACTGAACCGCCTGGTCTCCCTGAACTGGCAACAAAAGAGGATCTGGAAAAAATGAAATCAGAAATAATTTCTCTGATAACAGCAGAGATTATGCTCATAGCGCAAGACACATTTAATAAATCTAGAGAGGAGCTGAGGAACATGATGGAATCCCAACATAGGAAACAAAGGGAATCCATAAAACAGACGCAAACAGATTTCCAGGAGATCAAAAACTCCATTGAAAGTCTACACAGCAGAATGAACCAATGTGAGGACAGAATTTCAAATATAGAAGATAAGATTGCAATTAGTGACCAGGAAAAGAAAAATTGCTTCAAAATTGTAAGGGACTACAAGCAATCAATCCAGCAGCTGCTAAATGATGCAAAGAAGAATAACGTAAGACTGATCAGTCAATGAAGAAACAGGAGAGAGGGCAGATGATATAAAAAAAAACTATTCACAGAAGTAATGGCAGAAAACTTCCCAAGCAGGGGAAAAGAACTTGACATACAGTTAAGTGAGGCATACAGGACTCCAACCAGCCTTGATCAAAAAAAAAATCTACACATAGGCATATAATTGTTAAAATTCCAGAAACCCAACAGAAGAACAAAGTTCTACAAGCAAGTAGAGAAAAGAAACAAATCACATACAAAAGAAAGCCTATCAGAATCACAGCTGACTTCTCAAAGCAAACCCTCAAGGCAAGAAGAGCTTGGAGTGACATGTTTCAAGCCCTAATGGAAAACAGCCTCCAACCCAGATTGATGTGCCCTGCAAAACTATCTTTCAAAATTGATGGAGAAATACCTTTGCCTCCGGACTTCACTGGGGCTAGCAGCCGCCCAACCAAGGGCCCAGGGGCCACGGGCTCAACGGACAACCATGGGCTCAGTGTCCAACCAGTAGTTTGCAGGTGGCTGCGCCAAGGCAGCGGAGAAGGCGCCTGAGGAGGCACCAGCGGATGCAGCCCGGGCGGCGGACGAGCCACAGCTGCTGCACGGTGCAGGCATCTGTAAGTGGTTCAACGTTCGCATGGGGTTTGGCTTCCTGTCCATGACCACCTGCCCTGGGGTCGCGCTCGAACCCCCGGTGGACGTCTTTGTGCACCAGAGTAAGCTGCACATGGAGGGTTTTCAGAGCCTGAAGGAGGGTGAGGCAGTGGAGTTCACCTTTAAAAAGTCTGCGAAGGGCCTGGACTCCATCCATGTCACCAGTCCCGGTGGGGTGTTCTGTATTGGGAGAGGCGACCCAAGGGGAAGAACATGTAGAAGCGCAGATCCAAAGGAGACAGGTGCTACAACTGTGGTGGTCTAGACCATCATGCCAAGGAATGCAAGCTGCCACCCCAGCCTAAGAAGTGCCACTTCTGCCAAAGCATTAACCATATGGTGGCCTCATGTCCACTGAAGGCCCAGCAGGCTCCCAGCTCCCAGGGGAAGCCAGTCTACTTCTGCGAGGGAGAAGAACAGATCAACAGCCCTGCCCTACTTCCAGAGGCCTAAAATTGAGCACAGTGGGTGGGGGATATTCTTTGTTATCAGGAAGTTTCAAGGTGCAGGCATCAATTGCAGTGGAGAAAGTGAGGATAGGGTGGGTTGGGGTAGATGGCACTGCCATGTATCCCAGGCCGGGGTTCCCAGCATCACCCCATCTTCCCTCAGTGGGGGGAAGGAGTGAGGCAAAGGAACTCCAACCATGCTCTATCCAAGTAAAAGTGAGGGCTTTGGGAGAGCCACCCTAGAACCTGCATGCTTTATCTGAGGCTTTACCCCCACAAGGATAGGGAAGTTGTTTTCCTTTTAAAGAAAGATATGTTAATAATATTTCCCTTGCCAGGGAAATCAATTAGGTATGAGATCAGATTAATGGACCCAACCTACAAGCTACTACATTCTGTGGGAGGGATTCTCGGGAGCAACGTGGGGTTTTTAGCATCTTTTTTTCCTCAAAACCCAATCTTGGGACGTGGTGCTGGGAACTGTTCCAAGCACTGTGTTATGATGACAGGCAAAAAGGGTGGTTGGGAGAACAGTTGCAGATCTGCTGCTCCTCACTCACTCCCACCCCTTTCTAGGCCAATGTGATTTTATTTATTTGCTCCTTTAGATGACTGCACCTTGGGTCCCACCTTCTCCAGGATGCCAACTGCATTGTGTGCGAATGACGTATCTTGTGCATTTTAACTTTTTTCTTAATATAAATATTCTGGCTTTGTATTTTTGTATATTTAATCTAAGGCCCTCATTCCTGCACTGTGTTCTCAGGTACATGAGCAATCTCAGGGATAAGTTGGCAGCAGCTCCGGGTCTGCACAGCAGGAATACTTTTTGTTTCTATCACTATAGAGAGCAAACATTTGGAGTGCACATCCTATCGAAATGAACTACCTCATTTTTGCCAATGAGAGCTGAGTCTTCTGCCGTAGTACCCTCTTGAAACCCCCTCCATTTTTCATAGGAGGATAGGTTTTAAAGGGTCTGCCCCACGACTTGATCTTCTACTGGAAGACTGAAAATTAATCCAAACAGGAAAAGGTGATGCAGAGAAGTTAGGAGAGGCTGGGCCAGGTAAAAGGCCCAGAGAGGAAGCTGAGGTTAGGTGATGTGATGGTTGTCTATCATAGGGCAAGGGGCTGGCTTTACATATCTGATCCATTCTTCGCTAGATAAGCCTAGCTCTACAATGCACAACAGGGTGTGTGTGTGTGTGTGTGTGTGTGTGTGTGTGTTATATATTTTTAAAAAGTGAGTTGGTAAGGCTGTTTTAATACCAATACCTTTATGCCCATTATGTGCTGTGCAGGAATGGCTACACGAAGCAAGGACTAAAATTCGGAACCATTCAACATTCTTGGCTTCCAGCGAGACCCATAAAAGAGGGCCTCAGTGGTGCTGGGAGCCAGTGTCCTGCCCTGCTGCAGTAGTGACTAATAGAAGAGAAAAGGGGGGTTTCGTTTACATGCTGTGAGATCACTGCAAACCTACTTCACTGTGTTGAGACAGGACAAATGCAATAGAACGCATTGGGTAGTGTGTGTCTGATCCTGGTTTCTTGTCTCCTTCAAATGCTGCCCTCCTCTTAATTATTATATTTGTCTGGGCTTTGTAGGACTTTACTGAGTCTCTGTGTTGGTGATTGCTAGGTGGCCTAGTTTGTGTAAATACAATGTGTTGGTCTTTTCTCCATGTTCTTTTGGGGTTTTATTGTTTACAAAATTCTTTTTGTATTGAGAGAAAAATAGCCAAAGCATCTTTGACAGAAGGTTCTGCACCAGGCAAAAGGATCTGAAAAATAAGTTTGGGGAGGCTCATTTTGAAGTGGGGATCGTGAACCATCTTTTCTTTTGTGGTCCCCTTTTCCTTGTTTCCTATTTGGGACCAAATCTGTCCTAAAAACTTGATTCCTACCTTTTTCTCTCCCCTAAAGAAAACCTACACACCCACACACATACATATTTAATTCTTGGAGTATCTCTGCAACTCTTAAGAGACTTATGCAGAAATCTTGAAGGAGCAAGGAGCCTCTACCCCTTGTTCCCAACCTCCTGAGTCAAGACGGTTATTTGATACAATTCATCCCAAGTACCTGCTGTCTGGATGGACCAAACCTACGGAGTTTGTAATCCTCGAGAAAAGGAAGTGGGGGCCTTGGGGGCCTTCTATGTGAAAGTGGGGTCAGGAGACCAGGAAAGGGAGTATGAATGTATATTCAAGTCACTCAGGAACTTTTATGCAGGTGCAAGAAACTTATGTCAAAGTGGCCTCAAGATTGTTTAATAGAAGACACGCGAATGTAACTCCATGTTTACTGCTAGAAACCAAAGCTTTGTGTGAAATCCTGAATTTATGGAGAGGGATGGAGGGGGGAGGGTGGGAAAGTATGTACCTGTCCTTTCCCTGAATCCTTCATGCCATTCCTGAACTTCTCAGGATCAAGCCCCCTTGGGCTTTGGTGACCCCCTCACTGGGGTATCTATTTGATGGTTCATTTTGCTATACCCCTGTACACTTACTTCTTTTCCTATTTTCTAATCATTTTCTAACACAAGTGCTGACTCTTCCTTCCCTTCTCCTTTCCCCAGGAAAATACAATGAATAAAGAGTCTTATTGGTGCAAAAAAAAATTGATGGAGAAATAAGATACTTTCATGACAAAGAGCACCTTAGGAACTTCATGAATACCAAACCAGCACTCCAAAAAGTTTTAGACAACATCCTAGGAATAGAAATGAGGATTGTAACCCCAAGAAGCATAGCAGAATGAACCCATCAGGCACAACAAGAAATTAAATGCAAAGGGGGAGAATCCAACAAAAAGAAAAAGTCATGACAAGGATAAGTCAATACATATCAGTTATAACCATCAATGTTAATGGTATCAATTCACCAAACAAAAGAAGTAGACTGGCAGAATGGGTCAAGAAGCAAAATCCAACAATATGCTGCATAGAAGAAACGCACTTAATTCAAAAAGAAACTCACAGATTGAAAGTTAAAGGGTGGAAAACAACACTCCGTGAGACAGGAACCAAAAAAAAGCAGAAGTAGCTATCCTCTTTACAGATCAAGTGGATTTCAAACCAACACTGATTAAGAGAGACAAAGAAGAACGCTACATCCTTGTAAATGGAACAATCCAACAGGAACAGATGACAATCATAAATATCTATACACCAAATACTAGTGTGCCCAACCATATAAAACAAATACTAACAGACATGAAAAGTCATGTATGCACTAATACAATAGTAGTGGGGGACCTCAATACCCGACTGTCACAAATAGATAGATCAACTAGACAAAAAATAAGTAATGAAACACTAGAACGTAATGGAACTCTTGAACAAATGAACTTAACAGATGTTTACAGAGTGTTCCACCCCACAAATTCAGAATTCAGAATACATATTCTTTTCAGCTGCATTATGGGTCCTTCTCCAAAATGAGAAGGAGAGTATGAGACCACATACTCATAAGTTTAAGTAGGTGCAAAGGAATTGAAGTTATCCCCTGTATATTATGAGACCATAGTGCCATGAAACTGGAGATCCATAGCAAAAGAATCTCAAAAAATTTCATAAACACATGGAAATTGAACAACACACTTCTGAATAACCAACGGGTCACAGAGGAAATTAAAGAAGAAATCAGACAGTTCCTTCAATTAAATGACTATGACAACACAGCATATCAGAATCTATGGGACACAATGAAATCAGTCTTATGAGGGAAATTCATAGCAGTGAATATGCATATTAGGAAAACAGAATGAGCCCAATTAAACAACCTGATGCCGAACCTCAACCTTCTAGAAAAAGAAGAGCAAGACAAACCCAAAGCTCATACAAGGGAAGAAATTGTAAAGATCAGAGCAGAAATCAATTCAATGGAGACTAAGAGAACAATACAAAACATTAATGGAGCCAAGAGTTGGTACTTTGAAAGAATCAACAAAATTCACAAACCCTTAGCCAACCTTATCAGAAAAAGGAAAAGAAAAGGCCCAAATCCATGCAATTAGGAATAAAAAGGGTGAAATGACAACAGGCCCAGCAGAAATTCAGAGGATCAATAATACTTACTTCAAGAAACTATACACCAATAAGATGGAAAACACAGAAGAAATGGACAGATTCCTAGACACGTATGAATTACCAAAGTTGAATGAAGATCTAAAAATTCTAAACAACCCAATATAAACCAATGAAATAGAAAATGTAATTAAAAACTTGCCAACTAAGAAAAGCCTGAGTCCTGATGGCTTCACTGCTGAATTCTACAAGACATTAAGAGAGGAAATTCTGCCACTATTGTTTAAACTCTTCAATGAAATTGAAAGGGAAGCAATACTCCCAAATTCATTCCTGGAAGCAAGCATCACCTTGATCCCCAAAGCAGAGAAAGACCCAACTGAAAAAGAAAACTATAGGCCAATCTCACTAATGAACATAGATGCAAAAATCCTTAATAAGATACTGGCAAATAGAATGCAGAAGATCATACACCCTGACCAAGTGGGATTCATCCCAGGGATGTAGGGATGGTTCAACATATGCAAATCAATCAATGTAATACACTATATCAATAGAGCCAAGGACAAAAAACATATGATTATCTCCATAGATGCAGAAAAAGCATTTGACAAAATCCCACAAGCATTTATGATAAAAACCCTACAAAAAATTGGAATAGATGGTCTCTACCTCAATCTGATGAAAGTCATCTATGAAAAACCAACAGCTAGTATTATACTAAATGGTGAAAAACTAAAATCCTTCACATTAAAATCAGGAACAAGACAAGGATGTCCACTATCACTACTCTTGTTCAATATAGTTTTGGAAACATTAGCCACAGCAATTAGACAAGAGAAAGAAATAAAAGGACTAAACATAGGAAATGAAGAAGTCAAATTGTCATTATTTGCAGATGACATGATACTTTATATAGAAGACCCCAAGAACTCCACCAAAAGTCTTCTAGACTTAATAACCAAATTCAGTAGAGTAGGTGGATACAAGGTCAACACACATAAATCAATGGCTTTACTCTACACAAACAACAGACTCACTGAGACAGAGACAGGGCAATCAACTCCTTTCATAATAGCATCCAAAAAACTGAAATACCTAGGAATCAACCTAACGAAAGAAATCAAAGACCTCTTCTCTGAAAACTATAGCACTCTGAAAAGAGAGACTGAAGATGATATCAGAAAGAAAGACATCCCATGCTCCTGAGTAGAAAGGATCAATATAGTGAAAATGGCCATACGTTCAAAACTGCTATATAGATTCAATGCAATTCCAATTGAAATTCCAGCAGCATACTTCATGAAACTTGAGAAAACAATCCAAAAATTCATTTGGAACAAGAAGAGACCCAGAATAGCAAAAGCAATTCTAGGTAACAGAGACATGGCAGGGGGTATCACAATCCCCAACCTGCAACTCTACTACAAAGCTACTGTGATAAAAACAGCATGGTACTGGCAAAGAAACAGACCTGAGGACCAGTGGAACAGATTAGAAGATGCAGAAACAACGCCAGACACACTCAGCCATCTCATCTTTGATAAAGGAGCCAAACACCCTCACTGGAGGAAAGATAGCCTCTGTAATAAATGATGCTGGAAAAACTGGGTTTCAACTTGCCAAAGATTAAAACTCAACCTATATCTCTCCCCATGCACTAAACTAAAATCAAAATGGATTAAAGATCTAAATATTAAAATAGAAATGTTGAATCAGCTGGAACAGAGGTTGGGGAGAACTCTTGAAGACATTGGTGGAGGAAAAGATTTTATGAATAAAACCTCAGTTGCCGGTGAACTACTACAAACAATCAACAAGTGGGATCTCTTCTCACTAAAAAGCTTCTGCACAGCAAGAGAAATCACCAGCAGTGTGAAGAGACAACCCACAATGTGGGAAAAAATCTTCACTTGCTGTTCCTCAGACAAAGGCCTACTATCTCGAATCTATAAAGAACTTAAAAAGATCAGACCTCCCAAATTTAAAGACCCAATTCAAAATTGGGCATCTGAAATGAACAGACATTTCTCAACAAAGAAGTAGAAACAGCAAATAAACATATGAAAAAATGTTCAACATCACTGGTCATTCGAGAGATGCAAATGAAAACAACGCTAAGATTCCACCTCACCCCAGAAAGAATGGCTGCTATCATGAAATCAACTGATAACAAATGCTGGTGGGGCTGTGGGGAAGAGGAACACTGCTCCACTGCTGGTGGGAGTGTACACTGGTGCAACCACTGTGGAAATCAGTATGGAGATACCCCAAAGACTAGGACTGGAAGTCCCATTTGACCGAGCTATTCCCCTGCTGGGTGTCTTCCCCAAAGAATTAAAAGAATCATACCACAGTGATATATGTGCGCCCATGGTCATAGCAGCACAGTTTGTAATAGCTAAAACTTGGAAACAGCCCAAATGGCCATCAACTGGAGACTGAATCAAGAAAATGTGGTTTTTGTAATAAAATGGAGTACTACTCAGCCATAAAGAATGAGAAAGTAGAGACATTTATAGCTAAATGGATGCACATTGAGGTGATGCTCCTAAGTGAAATAAATAGGACACACATGTGTAAATACCAAATAGTTTCTCTAGTGTGAGAAACTGAAAGTGTAAATAAGGACTAAAAGGTATGATAGATAATGTGAAACAGGAATGAAAGGGGCAAAGGAGAAGGGGAAGTGGGAAGGGTAAGGGAAAGGAAAGAAGGGAATGGAATTAATATGAGAAAATGAAAACCTGGAAACAATTTTTTTTAAATAGGGAGGGATGGAGGGGTTGAAGGGAGGTCAGGGGAAAGGAGAAAAATAAGAACCAAGAGAGATTATGTAAAGGTGCAAATTTCCAATGATGAATGTCATTATATTGTACGCCTAAAATGTACCAATGATTAAAATGAATAACTGATAATGTGAAGTAGGAAGAAAAGGTCCAAAGGGGTAGGGAATTGGGACGGGTAAGGGAAAGGTAAAAAGGGAAAGGAAAAATTGTGAGAAATGGAAACAAAGTCTTTGTAAATAGGGAAGGGTGGAGGGGGTGAAGGGAGGGCTAGGAATGGGGAAAAAATAAGAACCAAGATGCATCACGTAAAAGTGCAAGCTCCCAATGAGAAATGCAAATGTATTGTATACCTTAGATGTACCAATAAATGAATTCAAGGAAAAAGAATGGATCAATGATCTAAATATTAAAACAGAAACACTAAATATGCTGGAAGATATAATAGGTAGGACTCATATAATAAGAAAAGACTTTATGAACAAAACTCCAATTGCACAGGAAATATCACTAAGTCTCAACAACTGGCATCTCATTAAAAAGGTTTTGTACAGAAAAAAAAAAAAACTACCAACAGAGTGAAGAGAAAACAATGTGGGGGGGGGGGGGGTGCCAGGGGTTCCTCAGACAAAGGACTACTATCTAGAATATATAAAGAACTTTTAAAAATCAGACACCCCCACCTTAAAGAACCAATCCAAAACCGGGCATCTGAAATGAATACAAATTTCTCAGATATAGAAGGACAAATGGCAAATAAATATATGAAAAAATGTTTAAAATCACTGGCCATTCAAGAGATGCAAATTAAACAATGCTGAGATTCCATTTCACTCTAGAAGGAATGGCTATTATCAAGAAATCAGTCAATAACAAATGCTGGAGGAGCTGTAGGGAAGAAGGAACCCTTCTTCACTGTTTGGGGGAGTGTAGACTGGTGAAATCACTGTGGAAATCAGTGTGGAGATTCCTCAAAAAACTAAAACCAGACTGGCGAGCAGCATAGGCACGTGGTCAGAGAGGTCCCTGGCCATCTGGAGCCCTGCTCCGTCTGGCTCACCACGTCCACCTGTGACCAGGGAGATGGTGAGGATTCCTCAACACACCCACCGGTGAGCAGCTTAGCCACATGGTTGCCTGCAATCCCCGCCCCACACACACACACCTCTAGCCTCCTGGCTGTGTGGCTACCTGATTCCACACTACAGAGGCACAAGGAGGTATAAAGGCCATTGTCCTGAGCTGCAGAAGTGAGCAAAAGATAGAGGGCCTCTCTCAGGCTCCTTGATGAAAACTGAAGCCCACTGGAAAAGTGAAGAGAATCTCTGCAATAAAAGCACACCAGGGCCAGGGATTTAGCTCAGTGGTTTCCGCTGCCTGCCTCGAAAGTGCAAGGTCTCGAGTATGATCCCCAGTACCAAAAAAATAAAAATAAAAATAAATAAATAAATAAATAAATAAAGGCACACCAGACCACCATACTTGGTAAGTTGGAGGGACCACCACCTCCCATCAGAACCTGGACTATCTTCAGGGGAAGGGCAGCTGGAACCTGCAGTAAAGCCTTGCAGACTTCAACCCTGCAGGAGGACAGGGAGCTCAACTTGGGACTTGCAGCCAGAAATCTGCCTGAATTTCATGGGTTTGTGACTGGCTTGCTGAGACTCATTGACTTATATCTGTACACTGCTGCTCACGTTGTCTATTGTGACAGCAGAGACATACCCTGAAGGAGGCCCTTCATTTTTATCTTTTATTTGTTATTTTCAAAATTATTAGTATTTTTTGCTCTTATTTTAATTTTTTTTCTCTTTTTCTACTCTTTGATTTTTATTTTTCTCCTTTTTTTCTTTCTTTTCTCTTTTCTTTCTCTCTCTCTCTCTGCCTCACACCCTTGCTGTCCCACATTGTTCTTCATCTCCCTTTGTGTCCCTCTTCTGGCCCTAATTCATATTTCTTCTTTATTTTTCTTTTCTTCTCTTTTTCCTTCTCTTGCCTGTGTCTCTGGCCTCACTGCTAACCTTCCCCTATCCTTCTGCCTACCTATCACTCCCTCCCCAACTCCTTCTAACTCCCCATCCCGAAGGGCAAAGTTGCTATATTGAAGAGTTTATTCACTATAAACACATGTTGGGTTGGTCCCGATTTTGATTTAATTCACACAGTTAAAGGTGATAGATTAATAACTACCACAAATTGTCATTTTCTAAGATGTACTTGATGCTATGGTGGTTGCTGATTGTATCACTTGGGCTAAGGTGTTGTGATTGATGTCCTTCCTGGTATAATGAAAATGAGATAGCCTCAGAGCCATTACAGACACAAAACCTAAAGACCAGCTATATCTGGAAGACACCTCTGAGAAGCAATCATTCCATAAGGGTTATAACTACAAGCATCAAAGGTACTTAGAATAAGCAACTTTGAAGTATTAAACCAAGGACAATACTAAAAACAAAAATGAGAAGACATTTAAGCAAGGCACAAACTCAAACTTTCACCCCACAAAAGGCAAATTCTGGGGGCAATGAGGTGGAAAAGTCTGATAATTGACCACCTGGATACCCTGAACTGATAGCACAGAAAGTAACAACACAGATGAATAAGGCTCTAGAAAAATTCAAAGCAGAAATAATCTCCCAGATAACTACAGAGATGGTGAGCAGAGTGAAAGACATGACTAGAGGATCTAGAACAGAAACAGATAAAAAAAAAAAATAGATGAGCTCAGAAACATCCTGGAAGCCATGAATGCCCACCATAAGAAAGAAATGGAAACCATGATCGCCCAGCATAAGAAAGAAATGGAATCCATGAAACAGATTCAAACAGATATCCAGGAGATTAAAAACTCCATTGAAAGTATGCACAGCAGATTAAGGGAAAGTGAAGTTACAATATCAGATATAGAAGACAGGATTGTGGTTAATGACCATGAAAATAGGCATTTCTTAAAAATTGTAAGGGACCACAAGAAATCAATCCAGCAGCTGCTGGATGATGCAAAGAAGAATAACATAAGACTGATAAGAGTCCATGAAAAAACAGGAGAAAGTACAATTGACGTTAAAAAAAAATTGTTCACAGAAGTAATAGTAGAAAACTTCCCAGACAGAGGTAGAGAATTGGACATACAGAGAAGTGAGGCATATAGAACTCCAACTAGCCACAATCAAAAAATATCTACACCTAGACATATAATAGTCAAGATCCCAGAAACACAAGAGAAGAACAAAATCCTACAGGCAGTTAGAGAAAAGAAACAAATCACCTATAAAGGAAAGCCCATCAGAATCACGACAGACTTCTCAACACAACCCCTCAAGTCAAGGAGAGCCTGGAGTGAAGTATTTCAAGCCCTAAAAGAAAATAACTTCCAACCTAGACTGTTGTATCCTGAAAAATTATCTTTCAAAATCTATAGGGAAATAATATACTTCCATGACAAACAACACTTGAGAAATTTCATGAACACCAAACGAGCACTCCAAGCAATTCTAAACAATATCCTAGAAAAAAAACAATGAAGGTCTCAACTCCATGAGGCCCAACAGAGCGAAGCCACCAGGCAAGGTAAGAAACTAAATGGAAAGGGGAAAAAATAAGAAATAAAAGAACCAACAACAGTAAAACATCATGACAAGGATGAGTCAATATCTATCAATTATAACCATCAATGTTAATTGCCTCAATTCACCAATCAAAAGAAATAGACTGGCAGAATGGATTAAGAAGCAAAATCCAACAACATGGGCCGGGGATTTAGCTCAGTGGTTTCGCCGCTGGCTGTGCAAGTACAAGGACCCGAGTTGGATCCCCAGTACCAAAAAAAAAAAAAAATCCAATAATATGCTGTATACAAGAAGCACACTTAACTCAAAAAGAAATTCATAGACTGAAAGTAAAAGGATGGAAAACAGTTCTCCACATGACAGGAACCCAGAAAAAAGCAGCGGTAGTAATCTTATTTGCGGACAAAATAGATTTCAAACCAAAACTAATTAAGAGAGACAAAGGTGGTCACTACATCCTTGTGAAGGGAACAATCCAAGAGGAAGAGATGACAATCATAAATATATATGCACCAAATACGAATGCCTCCAACTATGCAAAACAAATATTAATAGACATGAAAAACCAAATAAGCACTAATAAAATTGTAGTGAGGGACCTCAATACCCCACTATCACAAATAGACTGATCATCTAGACAAAAAATTAACAACAAAATTCTAGAACAGAACCAAGCTATTGAACAAATGGACTTCATAGATGTTTACAAAGTGTTCCACCCCACAAAATCGGAATACACATTCTTTTCAGCTGCACTCAAGTCATTCTATAAAATAGACCACATGCTAGCCCATAGGACATGTCTAAGTAAGTGTAAAAGAACTGAAGTTACGCCCTGTATATTATCAGACCATAGTGCAATAAAATTGGAGATCAATAACATAAGAAACTGCAAAACCCCCGCAAACACATGGAAATTGAGTAAAACCCACCTGAACAACCAATGGATCACAGAGGAAATTAAAGAAATTAAACACTTTCTACAAGTAAATGATAATGCCAGTACAACATACGGGAATCTATGGAACACAATGAAAGCAATTCTATGTGGGAAATTCATAGCACTGAATGCCCATATTAGGAAAACAGAGAGAACTCAGATAAATAACCTAAAGCAGAACCTCAAGCTGCTAAAAAAAAGACGAGCATAACAAATCCAAAGCTCATGCAAGAGAGGAAATTATAAAGATCAGAGCAGAAATCAATGTAATAGAGACTAAGAGAACGATACAAAAAAAATCAACGAATCAAAGAGTTGGTTTTTTGAAAGAATAAATAAAACCAATAAACCATTAGCTAACCTTATCAAAAAAAGGAAAGAAAAGGCTTATATTCATGCAATTAAGAACGAAAAACGTGAAGTCATAACAGAACTAGCAGAAATCCAAAGGATCATCAATACCTACTTTGAGAACTTGTACGCTAATAAAATGGAAAACACAGAAGAAATGGACAGAGTCCTAGATACATACGAATTGCCAAAGTTAAATTCAGAAGATATAGAAATTCTAAACACTCCAATTACAATGAGTGAAATTGAAAATGTAACAAAAAATTTACCAACAAAAAAAAGCCCAGGTCCTGATGGTTTCACTGCTGAATTCTACAAGACACTGAAAGAAGAACTACTGCCATTACTCTCTAAACTCATCAAGGAAATTGAAAGGGATGCAATATTTCCAAATTCATTGCTGGAAACAAGTTTTACTTTGATTCCGAAACCAGGGAAAGACCCAACCCAAAAAGAGAACTATAGGCCAATCTCCCTAATGAACATAGATGCAAAAATCCTCAACCACATACCGGCAAACAGAATACAGAGGATCTTCAAGAAGATCATACACCCTGACCAAGTCATATTTATCCCAGGGATGCAAGGATGGTTCAACATATGTAAATCAATAAGTGTATGCAGCCTACGGAAGCACAAGGACCTGAGTTCAATCCCTGGTACCAAAAAAAAAAAATAAGTGTAATACACTATATTAACAGAGCCAAAGACAAAAACCATACGATCATCTCAATAGGTGCAGAAAAAGCATTCAACAAAATCCAACACTCATTCACGATAAACACCCTACAGAAATTTGGAATAGAAGGTCTTTATCTCAACCTGATTAAGGCTATCTATGAAAAACCAATAGCCAACATCATACTAAATGGTCAAAAACTGAAAACTTTCACACTAAAATCAGGAACAAGACAAGGATGCCCACTATCACCACTCTTGTTCGATATAGTTTTGGAAATATTAGCCACAGCAATTAGAAAAGAGAAAGAAATAAAAGGAATAAAGATAGGAAAGGAAGAAGGTAAACTGTCATTACTTGCTGAGAATATGATACTCTACATAGAAGACCAAAAAAGCTTCACCAAAAGACTTCTAGACTTAATTGACAGATTCAGTACAGTAGCTGGATACAAGGTCAACACTCAAAAAACAATAGCCTTCTTATACACAAATACACTCACTGAGAGAGAAATTAGGGAAACAATTCCTTTCACAATAACATCCAAAAAAATGAAATATCTAGGAATCAATCTAACAAACTAAGCAAAAGAGCTCTACACTGAAAACTACAGCACTCTGAAAAAAGAGATCAAAGAGGATATAAGAAAATGGAAAGACATCCCTTGCTCCTGGGTAGGAAGAACCAATATAGTGAAAATGGTCATATGGCCATACTTCCAAAACTACTATATAGATTTAATGCAATGCCGATTACAATTCCAACAACATACTTCACAGAACTAGAGAAAACAATCCAAAAATTCATTTGGAACCAGAAGAGACCTAGAATAGCAAAAGCAATTCTAAGCAACAGACACATGGCAGGTGGTAATCCCCAACTTGAAACTATACTACAAAGCCACTGTGATAAAAACAGCAAGGTACTGGCAAAGAAACAGACCTGAGGATCAGTGGAACAGATTAGAAGATGCAGAAACAACTCCAGACATACTCAGCCACCTCATCTTTGACAAAGGATCCAAACACCCTCACTGGAGGAAAGATAGCCTATTTAATAAATGGTGTTGGAAAAATTGGATTTCAACCTGCCAAAGATTAAAACTAGACCCATACCTATCACCATGCACTAAACTAAGATTGAAATGGATTAAAGATCTAAATATTAAGACAGAAACACTAAACTTGCTGGAAGATAAGTTAGGTAGAACTCTTGCAGACATTGGCATAGGAAAAGACTTTAGGAACGAAACCTCAGTAGCATGAGAACTAGCACAAAGAATCAACAACTGGGATCTCATCTTATTAAAAAGCTTCTGCACTGCAAGAGAAAGCACCAAGAGAACTGGTGGGAAAAAATGTGGGAAAAAACTTTCAGCAGCTGTACCTCAGACAAAGGACTACTATCTAGAATAGATAAAGAACTGAAAAAAATCAGACCTCCCAATTTCAAAGTCCCAATTCAAAAATGGACATCTGAAATGAACAGACATTTCTCAGAAAAAGAAGTAAAAGCAACAAATAAAAATAAATAAAAATAAATAAATAATAATAATAATAAAATATAAAAAATAAAAATAAAAAAGCAACAAATAAATATATTTGGTCAACATCACTTGTCATTAGAGAGATGCAGATGAAAACAACACTGAGATTTCACCTCACCCCAGAAAGAATGGCTGCTATCAAGAAATCAACCAATAACAAATGCTGGGGGGGCTGTGGGGAAAGAAGAACCCTTCCCCACTGTTGGTGGGAGTGCAGACAGAGGTCCCACTTGACCCAGCTATTCTCCTGCTGGCTATCTTCCCCAAAGAATTAAAACAAGCATACCACAGTGATATATGTGCACCCATGTTCATAGCAGCACAGTTTGTAATAGCTAAATCTTGGAAACAGCCCCAGTGCCCATCAACTGGAGACTGGATAAAGAAGATGTGGGTTTTTTATAAAATGGAGTACTACTCAGACATAAAGAATGAGAAACTAGAGACATTTATAGCTAAATGGATGCATATTGAGGCCAT
This sequence comes from Heterocephalus glaber, assembly GCF_053883595.1. Classification (NCBI taxonomy): domain Eukaryota; kingdom Metazoa; phylum Chordata; class Mammalia; order Rodentia; family Bathyergidae; genus Heterocephalus; species Heterocephalus glaber. The sequence goes on from NW_028258323.1 coordinate 1,492,646, forward strand.
ACTCTTAAGTGAAATAAATAGGACACACATGTGTAAGTACCAAATAATTTCTCTAGTGTGAGAAACTGAAAGTGTAAATAAGGATTAAAATTATTAAAATGAATAAATGATAATTTGAAATAAGAAAAGGTCCAAAGGGGTAGGGGAAGGGGAAAGGAAAGAAGGGAAAGGAAAAATTATGAGAAAAGAAAAAAATGGAAACAAAGTCTATGTAAATAGGGAAGGGTGGAGGGGGTGAAGGGTGCACAGGTAATGGGGATAAAATAAGAACCAAGACACATCATGTACAAGTACAATGATAAATGTATCCAATGATAAATGTAAATGTCTTGTATACTTAAAATGTATCAATAAAAGAATTTAAGCAAAAAAAAAAAAAACTAAAACCAGATGTTCCATTTGACAGAGCTATTCTCCTTCTTGGTATCTTCCCAAAAGAACTAAAAGAATCATACCACAGTGATATATGCACACCCATCTTGGAAACAGCCCAAATACCCATTGACCAATGAATGGATAAAGAACATTGGGGGGAGGGGGGTAATACAATGGAGTACTACTCTGCCATAAAGAAGGATACACTTGAGATATTTCCAGCTAAATGGATGCACCTTGAGACCATACTCTTCAGTGAAATAAATAGGACACACATGTTCAAATACTTCATTGTTTCTCTGATGTGAGTAAACAAAAGTGGAAATAAGGACCTAAATGTATAACAGATATTGGGAAATGAGAAGAAAATGTTCAAATGAGAAGGGGAACAAGGGAGAGGGGAAGGGGAAGAAAAGAGGGATAAGAAAAAAGAGAATAGAGGGGAAAAATGGAAACAAAGCTTTTGTAAATAAAGAGGGAAGGGGAGGGGAATAGGAAAAAAAAAGAATTAAGATATATCATGTGCAGGTACAAATTCTCTATGATGAATGTGATCATTATGTATATCTAAAATGTACCTATAAAAATTTTTAAATATATTTAAACAATAACAGGTTCTATTCATTTATACAGCTTCTATGAAAGGTACAATAACCAGTTTATTGATATTTTAATGTTTTATTATGAAAAATATCAAACATCCTCAAAAGTAGATAAAATGGTATAGTATATTCTCAGGTATCCATCTAGTAGCAACAATCTTAAACTCACGGTCAATTGTGCCCTATCCATATCTCCACCCATTCCATCCTACTGGAATATTTGGAAGCAAATTCAAGATGGATATCATGGGATTTCATGCATAAACATTTCAGAGTGAACCCCTAAAATACAATGACTTATCTTTAAACCTAACTAAAACACCATTGTTTCACCTAAAAGTAATTCCTTAGTAACGCAAACATCTAACATCAACTTTTCAAATTTCTCATTAGTCATTTTTTATATTGCAGGGACAAAATGAGTATTTCTGTTACAAATGAGTATTTTTCACAGGGCTTATTTTTTTTAATCAAAATACAAATAAAAGCAGATATACTATGTGGTTATAGTAATTCAAGTCTTTTAATTTTCAGGTCTCACTTTTATCTCTGTTTTTACTTCCTTGCAATTTATTTTTTGAAGAAATGTCCTATTTTAGTATATAGAATTTCTGGGTTGGGAGAGTAGTGCCAAGCACTTGGCTACCATGTGGATGGACCTCGGTTAGATCTCCAGTAGAGAGAGAGAGGAAAGAGACAGAGACCGACACAGAGACAGAGAGAGAGACAGAGACAGAGGATTTCCCAGAGTAAATTTGACTGTTTACATCTCCTTGGTGTATTCTACTATGTTCTTTCGTCTTCTGCATCCTCTCTAAATTGGTAATTGTATCTAAGACTTGGTCAAATTTACATTTAATGCTTTTTGCAAAATATTAATTTTACCACCACCCCCTCAAAAAAAGTACCAACAAAGTAATCTCAGTTTCTGCCACCAACTTATAATTAATTTTTTCTATAATTTATACCAGAACATATTGCATAAAGCGTCAGTGTTAAATTTGTAAATGAACATAGGGCATTGTTTTTTGTGGAAAAGACAATATCCGTGCACGTACACACACAAAAGTTATCACTGAAAATAAACACAAAGTTCAAGCAACCCCCCAAAAATAACTCAAAATCATAGCAATAACAAATGCAAAACAACCTGAATATCTGAAGAATATTAAAACCTGAGGTTAACTGCACATTTTCCAACCATTATAATTGAGGCTCAGGTGTTCACAACCCTATTTTTTCAGGAAGGCGGGGGGGGGGGGGGGGGGGGGGACACTTCATGCCCCAGGCTTTTGTACAGTTTGCCATAGATAACACTAGAGGGAGACCAAGGTATAGCTGAAAAACTCACACTTAGCCTCAAACCTGAAAGATTTAAATTCCAAGTTGTTGATCACACAAAACATAGTTGTTATTGAACATTAAAATTAGTCACTTTGTGTTTTGATGTTTGCAAGGAAACATCATACTAAAGGAGTTTTATATCTGGGATCTGCCTGCAAGATGAAAGAAAAAAAACAGCCCTTGCGTACTCGGTACAAAGCGCATTACACAAAATGTGCCCCAGAAGGCTTCTTGGCCCCTGAATTTAAAAGGCCTTTAGAGGTACAAACGAATTATTTTATAGTGTCTGAATTCAGTTTTTCAGAAATTCTAAGCACCTTTTCAGAACAGGGAAAGTGCAATACCCCAACTTCTTCCAAATTATTATTTTTAAACATGAAAATGTAAAAGGCACATAAAAGAATGCAACAGATTTCTATTTTCACAAAGATAATTTATTCTACCAAATCAAAGAAGTATCTAATTGTCTCCTCCCCTTTCCTCTAAAGTAAGTTGATACTTGTTTGCTAGAGGACTGAGCACATGTTCAGTCAGCCTTGTGGTTAATCCTGCTTGACTCCTTTCTTGCAAATTATTAACCAAATGTCAGAACTAACAATTCTCTCCTTTTGCCACAAATGTGCATGGTCTTTATAATACTTATGCTTTACATTAAGGTAGGTCTTTAAGTTTTATAGCTTAAGCCTGGTAACACACACCCGAAATCCCAGCACTCTGGGAGACTGAGGCAGGAAGATGACAAGTCTGAGCCCAGCCTAGGCATTTTAGCAATTTGAGACCTTTTCTCAAAAAAAAAAAAAAATTAAACGGCTGTGAATGTAGCTCAGTGCAAAGGTCCCAGATACAATTTCTAGCACTGCAAAAATTAAATAGAACTTAAATTGTTTAAAATTATACAACTCATTTTCTCATGCTATTTCATTTCATCCTAAAAACTTTATTTATTTTTTTTGTTTTATGGAAGAAGTTTCCAGTTTTAAAGAAATCAACATTCCAAGTGGCTATATATATATACATATTGCAAAGATGCACTTATACTTCCCATAAATGGGACCCAAATCCAGAGTTTCTGACTTCCAAAACTCAGATACGGTCTGACTCATTCTGACTCTTGGACAGTACTAGTGCCAGAAATTCCGATTCCCTCTGAATAATCCTGGTTCTCCTTGCCAACGCCTGAAGGGTCTGAAGGGTCAGAATGATACCAGCACTTCCCCCCTCACTCACCCGGGCAGGCAGCATGGAGTCTGGTGCAGAGGCAGCCCGAGCCCAGGCTGGCAGCTGGGATGGCACTGCGACCCGCAACTGGTGTGCCTTGGGGCGCCGGGCGGGGCGCAGCCCACAGAGGCATGGACAGGGCGCAGAGACCAGGGTTTCTCCTGGGAATGATAAAGACGGTCCTCACCAGAAGATAGGGTCACCAGATGGGGCTTGAGGAGATCCCCACATAGGAAGGGGCACCTCAAATCACCCCAACAGAGTAGGTTGTAGGTTTGTTGACTTACGTCACAGAAAAATAATTCTTAAAATGTGCCCATGAGAGGCATAAGGAGATTATCGGGCAGAATTTTAAAAGCACACACTCAGTATAGAGTGCGGCACCTGAGACAGACTTTTGCTGGCTGGGGGTTGGGGTTTCTGTGCGACCTGGTGGCGATCCAGGACGCATATTTCTCCTGGCTGGCAGGTTAAGGGCTGGCCGGCAGGTCAGGATCCAATGCAGCCATTTCCTTGAGTTGGGAGCTAAGCCAAGATCGCTCTGCTTTCTTCGGAGGGAGCCACATTTCACAAGTGACAAGCACGGGGGCCCAGGTTTAGTGTGCCCCTAAGACCCTTAGGAATGGTTTGGTTTGGTTTGGTCTTGGTATGTTTCCTGGAAGGGAAAGGGGCTTGAGTACTTTTGTGTCCTGAAATTGCAGTTTTTCTTCAGAGTACAATTACAAAGTTATGATGGAAAAGTGAAAGTTATGTTGGAAAAAAGTTTTGATGGAAAATAAAATTTCAGTCCATGTACCAACTGCCCAAAAGGATTATAGACATGTACTAATAAATAAAAATTGAAAAGGAAAAAAATTCCAGTCCAGGGCCAAGTAGTAAATTTTTAACAACTGAAGAAGGGGGAAAGAAGGCCCTGGTTTCTAGTTTACAAGCATCCACGTATTAATACTTCCATCGTGTTCAACTCAACCTACCAAGCCTCACACCACCAAAGGTCCTGTGAGAAAGACTGGCGATCTGACAGAGACCTGACGGGGAGCAGCCCCCCATGGCCTTCTTAGGCTGTGCCAATATTCGGGCCAGGCCTGCGGAAAGACTTCCTCCACACTCCTGTGGGATCCTTGAGGATAAGCTTTCCATAAGCACAACCGGCTTCCAGGCCCAGCCTTCACTTCTGCTCAGGCTTGAAGAACAGGTTTATCGGATTGGTGTGTGCAGGAAGGAAACTGAGTGTGCTAGGCTGAGCCCCAGCCTCCTTGTTCTCTGGGGAATCTGCCTGCCTGGAAAAGATAGGCTTTCTGCTTTGACTGCTATTGTGAGGTAAAAGGCCGGGGCATTACACCTCTGTGCTGAGTATAGCCCTAGTATTTCATCCTATTGGTACTTATATAACCTTCCACACCTTGGATGCAAGGGACTGTCCCTGCAAAAGAAAGCCTGCAGGACCCAGAGAAAAGGCTGCTTATCTCTGGGTACAGTCCTAGGAAACCCACTGATAAAACTGAGTCACATTCTTCAATATCACTTTTATTGATAAGAAAATTGATATTTCGATCTCCATCTACTTGACTTTTTATCTAGCTCTAATTCTGCTCCAAACCCAAGGAGTAACAACAATACAGTATTGTTTTAGAAACTAATTTCATATAGGGCCTGGGATGTAGCTCAGCACCGAAATGCCTGCCTGGTAAGCATGAGGCCCTGAGTTTGATTTCCAGTACAGAAAAAAAAACACTTCATCTAACTGAGTGCCCTAAAAACTGACTGGTCATGAGGGAAGAGAGTGGAGTCCACAAGCAGAAACACAAAGGAGACCAGATTTATTCCATGACCACAGCTCCCAAGTTCACGTTAAGGAAACAAAAGATTTTTTAAAGGTTTTACTAAAAACTGGCCTATAATCAACCCTGTCATGTTACAAGGTTAGTATTAAATTGGGGTGACTTTTGTGTTAATTATCATCACGAATATGTAGGGCATACCATTTAGTTTAAGTGTATTTATACTAGTGGCCAGTAGAGGGACCCTCTGATCTCCAAACATTATTCTTATCCAACTTTAATCTGTCTTTGGCCCTGTGAATGAACTTCAAACTTTCTTTGGCCCCTTTTATGTTTGTCTATATAGACGGATCTGTGGAAAACGCCAGTGGCACCCAGCGAGAGTAAAATAACAAAGCACTTACTATTTGTGAAAACACTGAAATATACATTATTTCAGAATGTGTCCCCCAACTGCCCTTTCATCTTCAGTCAAAGTCCACTTGACCATATGTTTAATTCAAATGTGGAACTGAGCATTTGCTTTTTAAAGACAACATTCAATTTGAAAGGCTCACAAGTGTTTGTCTACATCCTTTTGCAGCTACAATTTTGTTCAGTGAAATTCTCTTTGCGGATTTCGGCACACCACTCTCATCAATGGATGCATCATCCAGACCCTCAAAAACTCCACAAAGAAACAAAGTTAAACTACACCCTAGACCAAATGGACCTCACAGACATTTACAGAACATTTCATCCAACAGCAGAATTCACATGCAACCTTCTACAGAACAGACCATACGTTAGACCAAAAATAAGCCCAAAATTTAAAAAAAAAAAAAAAATCTATCACTATCTTCCCTGATCACATGGGCTAAAATTATAAATAAGCAACAAGAGTGACTTTATTATTTTTAATTTTTAGAGTTTTGAAGGGTTTTGCTTGAAGTTTTACTGTGGTAATGGTTTGTGTTATTTTGTTTCAGGGCTGTGGAGAGAATTCAGGACCTCAAGCAAGATAGGCAAGTCCTTCACCAATGAGCTCTATCCTACCTCCAAAAGGAAATTTACAAATTATACAAATACGTGGAAACAAGCAACAGATTCTTGAATTACTTTCAGGTCAATAAAGAAAACTCAAAAATTTCTAGAAACAAATGAAAATGGAAATAAAACATACTAAAATCTATGAGATATAGCAAAACTAGTAGTAACAGGGGAGTTTATAACAATCAATTCTTACATCAAAAAAGGATTTCAGATAAACAGCATACGCTTCAATTTGAGGAACTAGAAAAACAGGAACAAACCAAACCCATATTTAGTAGAAGGAAAGAATAATAAAGATCTAAGCAGAAGTAAATGAGATAGCAAAAAACAGAATAAAAGAGCAATAAAATGAAGAATTGATTTTTTGAAAACATACACAAAATCAACAAACCCTTAAGCCAGGCTAACCAAGAACAAAAGAGAGAAAGCCCAAATAAGTAAAATCAAACATGAAAAAAGTGACATTCCAGCTGATACCACAGAAGTATAATAAATCATTAGAACCAATATGCCAACTGGAAAACCTAGAAGCCATCGATAAATTCCTTGACACATATAACCTACCAAAGTTGAACCATAAAGACATAAAATACCTGACTAGATCAAAAAGGTAAATGATTCAATTGGTCACAAAAAGCTTCCCGACAAAAAAAGCCCAGGACAGGATGCCTTTACTCTTGAATTTTATCAAACAACTAAAGAAGAATTAATCCCAGTTCATTTCAAACTGTCCCAAAATATTGAAAGGAGAGAACTCTGCCAAACTCATTCTATGAGGCTAACAATACGCTGATACCAAAACCAAAGACACAACAACAACAAAAATTAAACTGCAGACCAGTATCCCTGATGAACATTTTCAACAAAATACACCAGCAGACTAAATCCAATAGCATATCCAAAAGATTGTATACTAAGATCCAGTGGAGTTTATCTCAGGAATGTAAAGATGGTTCAAAAACACACATTAATAAACATAATATAGTGCACAGAAAGAGACTGAAAAACAAAAATCACAGATCATGTCAATAGACACACACAAAAAAATCAATAAAATTCAACATCCCTTTATGACAATGACAATAAAAGTCCCTCAACAAATTAGGTATAGAAGGGACAATATAACAACAAAGTCTATATATGACAAACCCATAGCAGCATGGATAAAAGCCAAGAGTTGGTATAAATAGAGATCAAAATAAAAGGTAAAAGATAGGAAATTGGGAGATAGATCTCTTGTAAAAGGGAAGGGACGGGGGGAGTAGAAAGGGAGAGGAAGAGGATGAAAAAAGAATTTAGATGTGTAATCCACATGTACCAACTCCCCATGAGGAATGTAATTCTTAAGTACTATAAGCATGTATAGTAAAAATAAAAATTTAAATTTAAACAAAAGAAAGTGGCAAAAAAAGCCAAGATTTGGAACAAAAACAAGTTTACTTCCACCACTCCTATTCAGTATAGTACTGAAAGACTTAGCTGAAGCAAGAGAAAGAAATCAAAGTTATTCATACTGGAAAAGAAGCCAAATTATCCCTGTTTGCACAGGACATGATCTTAGATGCAGGAAAACCTATAATCCACCCAAAAAATACTAGAACCAATCACTGAATTTAGTAAAATTTTAGGATACAAAATCACCACGCCAAAAAAAGCCAGTAGTTTTATACACCAGTAATGAACTGGATGAAAAAGAAATTGAAGAAGCAGTCCCCTTCACAATACACACACAAAAATGAAAAGACCTAGGAATAAACTTAACCAAGGAAGTGAAAAGTCATTGATGAAAGAAATTATAAAGGACACAAAAAATGGAAAGACATCCCCTGCTCATGGATCAGAAGAATTAATATTATTAAAATGTCCATGCTACCCAAAGCAATCAACAGATTCAGTGCAATTCCAATGATATTTTGCACAACTTTGAAAAAATATTCACAAAATTTGTAGGGACCCACAAAAGACCCAGAGTACTCAAAGGACACTCAAAGCAATCCTGCAGAGGAAAGGAGAGTAAAACTGCAAGCATCATTAACATCTGATTTCAAAACATACTACAGAACTCTAGTACTAAGACACCAGGCTACTGTGTAAAAACAGACACAAGAGTAGAAAATACAGAAATTAACCCACCTATTTGCAGCCAACTGATTTTCCACGCAGGCACCAGGAATGTACATTGAAGAAAGAATAATTTCCGATAATGATGCTGGGAAACTGGACATACATACATGGACAAAGGAAACTAGACACCCATATCTCACCATATGTAAATTCAATCCAAAATGAATTAAGGACCTAAACTTATGACCCAAAACTATAAAACTACCAGAAGGCAGCACAGGAAGCATTTTAAGACATTAGGATAGGCAGAATTTTTGGATAACACCCCAAAAACACAGACAACAAAGCAAAACTAAATGGGAGTATATCAAACTAAGAAGCTTCTACACAGCAAAGGAAATAAACAACAGAGTTGATACAACTGACAGGATGGGAGACAATTTTGCAAAATATTGATCAGATAAGGGCTAATATCCAGAATACATACAGAATTCAAAAACCACAAGAAAAATTTTTAAAATCCAATTAAAAATGAACTCATGATTTGAATAGACATACTTCTCAAAACTTTCTCAAAAATTTCTCAAAAATACACATATGGCCAAGAAGTTCATGAAAATATTCAACATCACTAATAATTAGAGAAATCTAAATTGAAACCACAATTAGACTCTCACTCCAGTTAGAATGGCTATTACCAAAAAAGACAAAAAAAGTAGCAAATGTTGGCAAGAATATGAAGAAAGGGGAACTCTTATACATTATTTAGTATAGCCATTACAGAAAATAGTACAGAGGTTTTTCAACAATCTAAAAATAGATTTACCATATGATTCACCAACCCAATCACTGGGTATACATTCCAAAGGAAATGAAGTCATTACCCCCAAAGAAATACCTGCATGCCTTTACTGCAGCACTATTCACAATACCAAAGATTTGAAATTAACCAAGACAGTCATCAATGGAGGAATGGATTTAAAAGTGATATACTGATAATGAAATATTATTCAGGCATAAAAGGATGAAATCTTATCATTTGTGGCCACATGGATGGAACCAGAGGAAATTACTTTTTTTAATTAATTTTATTGGTACATTTTAGGTATACAATATAATGAATTAATCATTGGAGATTTTTACCTTTATATAATATATCTTAATTCTCATTTTTTCCCATTCCCCTGCCTCCCTTCAACCCCTCCACCCCTCCCTATTTAAAAAGACTTTGTTTCCATTTTTCCATTTTCTCGTATTAATTCCATTCCCTTCTTTCCTTTCCTCTATCCTTCACACTTCCCCTTCCCTTTTGCATCTTTTCTTCCTATTGCACATTATCTATTATACATTTTGATCCTTATTTACACTTTCAGTTTCTCACACTAGAGAAACTATTTGGTATTTGCACATGTGTATACTATTTATTTCACTTAAGAATATGGCCTCAATGTGCGTACATTTAGCTATAAGTGTCTCTAGTTTCCCATTCTTTATGGCTTAGTAGTACTCCATTTTATAAAACACACACACATTTTCTTTATCCAGTCTCCAGTTTATGGGCAACTGGGCTATTTCCAAGTTTTTGCTATTACAAACTGTGCCGCTATAAGCATGGGTGCCCATATATCACTGTGGTATGATTCTTTTAATTCTTTGGGGAAAATACCCAGCAGGGGAATAGCTGGGTCAAATGGGACCTCTAATCCTAGTTCTTTGAGGCATCTCTATATTGATTTCCACAGTGGTTGCACCAGTCTACACTCCCACCAGCAGTGGAGAAGGGTTCCATTTTCCTTCACAGCCCTGCCAGCATTTGTTATTGGTTGATTTCAAACCAGAGGAAATTATATTAACTGAAATAAGCCAGGCACAGAATACCACATATTCATTTGTGAAAACTAAAAATGTTAATCACATAGAAGTTGAGAGTGGAATAGAGGTCACTAGAGAGTAGGAAGAGAAGAGGATGAGAGACAGCAGGAGGGTGGATAATAGGCATCAAAACACAATCAGAGGGTAGAAGGTAGTCCTAATATTGCACAACTAATAGGACAGCTGTGGTCTACAACAACTAACTTTACAATTCAAAATAACTACAGGAGAAGAATTTCAACATTAACAATGCATGAAATTATAATATTTAAGGAGGTAGAAATGCTAATTGTCATGATTTGATCATTATGCATTTACATATGTATCGAATGATAACATTATAACCCATAAGTAAATATTATGTGTCAATCAAAAATAATGGAATATTCCTTTCAAGCAAATAACCACTACCTATGCCTCATCCTTCTTCCAAAATCACTAATTTGGGGCATAAGGAGTAGATAAATCTCAGGATAACACACACACACTCATACAGAATGCAGTATAGAAGGTTGCACAAAAGGAAAGTGGGCCTGTGTTCCAGATTATAGTAATCTAACAGGGAAGAAGAGATCACACTGTCTCGGTGCTGCTTTACTAACCGGCAGCAGCAGGGTTACAGGCACACCAAGGACCTCAACATGACCAAAGGCAGGGTGGGGAGGAACATAGCAAAAAGCACTTCCAGACAGTTCTCCTGATGGACTTGCTGGTTTGGTGATTTTCTTGCCAGGGCCACACACACCCATGGGTGGTGTCCCCAGAGCATGAAACACAGTGGAAATGTATCAGTTGCTCAGTCAGTTTCAGCAAGACAAAAAGCCAAAGCACAAAATTCACTTTCCAAAGATTTGTTTGCTTGCTTGCTTGCTTTATTTGTTGATTGTGGTTTCTCACTATAGCCAAGAGTCACTAGTCACCCATCCAATAATCATTCATTTCTTGTCCCTAAATAATAGAATTTTGATTTTATCTCAAGTAGTGATAGTTAAATAACTGCATTTACCATTTACTACTGCATTTACTACTCCTGCAGCTTGGGATGTTTGATGAATGGTAAGTGGCTCTTTGGAGAAAGTTCTTTAACACAGCCAGCTGGAGTCTGGCTTTTTTTTCCTCCTTCTTCCTTTCTGGAATGTATATGTGACATGTAAAACACTTGTGGCCACCTTGGGCCACAACACATCCAAGGGGATGAAAACCACACTCTATGGATGATGGAAAAAAGGACAAAGAGGCCAGTTCCTCAGCAGCTGCCACTTTAGAGCTGCCATGCTGAGCTGGGATATCTCTCTTCAACTTTATTATGAAAGAAAAGAATACAATTCCACCTTGTTGAATTCTGATCTGCATTATTAGTAATTTAATGATATTTATAATTAATATGGTGACTATCTGAATTACCCAAATTACCTGATTCTTGTTCATATCCACTTCACATGTGCATACAGGAACAAAGTTTTAAAATTACCCATAATAGTTATGGTGATTTGGTTTGCAAAACCAAAAATTGTTACATAATAAGAACAACTTAAATCCACTGGTGGGAGAAGCAAATCAGCTTAAAGTTAAGGTTGTGGTAGAACACCCAGATCATATGATTGACTGGAATTGTTAAGTTCAAGCATGTTGCAGTAATCCTGACCTGATTTTCCAGTTCAGAAAAAAGATAAGTTTGGGTACTGAATGATACATGCTTTTAACCAGGAACGTCAGTTGAATACCTAATCTCCAAAATTAAGTTCACAAAGAGTCCTACATTTCCCAAAACTCACATTGTCTTATACACTTCGAGTATTTTGTCATAATTACACCTCGCCTCTCCTTCTTTACCTTGTAAGAAGCATTAATAGCACCTGTATCTAACTCAGTTGTATATATTTAATACTTGCCTCACCTAAGCTTCTATGTGTTTCCTCATGAAAGGATAATAATACTAACCTTTCCTCCAAGGTGTGTTGCGATATGATGTTTAATTAATGTTTACACAGTATTTAGTGAGGTGCAGATGAAAGATGCTAAAGAAACATAAAGCAATATCATTAGTCTGACTCATCTCTTACCCTTATTAGTTGTGCAGAATGAAAGCCATGTTGCTACAACTAAAGTAATTATGGATACATATTAGATCAAATATAAACCCCAGAAGAACTCAAATCTATATACTGTATATACAAATCAAATTGCTGAGTTCACTTATTAAAGCAATCTGCTTTTTTCATGTATTTGAAATCCCTTAGCATTTAAAAATATAAACTGGGGCCAGATATTTAGCTCAGTGGTGTCGCCACCTGCCTCACAAGCACAAGGTCCTGAGCTTGGTCCCCAGTACAAAAAAAAAAAAAAAATAAATATATAAATAAATAAATAAATATATATATATATATATGCACACACTTGATTAGATGGCTAGGGTGATGGCAAAAACATTATCTTCATCTTCATATGATACCTTCAGTAAACATACGAAGTTCTTTACACTGAAGTATATAGATGAAAATTCAAGCTGCAGCCATTTGAAACTACACAACTTGAAAAGAGAAATTTCATTTTATTTTTTTGCAACTAGAACTACAATAGAGATATGAATTTCACAGGAAATTAAAACAATAAGTTGATAAACTTAAAAGCTTAGGGCCAAGGATTTAGGTCAGTGGTTCTGACGCCTGTCTTACAAGCGCAAGGTCCCGAGTTCAATCTCCGGTACCAAAAACAAAAAACAAAACAAAACAAAAAAAGCTTAGTCCAAGGCTGGGAGTATAGTTTGATGTTACAGGGCCTGCTTACCATGCACAAGGAGCTAGGTTCAACCCCCAGCATCACACACACACACACAGAGATTAGTTCAACTGATGTTTCCTGAGTTTCTCTGTGCCCTACAATGATGTGCATGCTATACTATATATATGGTGAATGACTCTGAACTAAATATACAACTATATTTACATAATAAGAACATAATAAGATTTTACATATTTCTGAACCAAGAAGTCATTCACACTATAGATTCCATTCTGGCATATAAAACTAAAATATCATTTCATTGTGTGACATAGAGTTCTTTTTCAAGATCAAACAGTTCTATATACTAATGCCCCCTTTCTGTGTTAACAGAAATTAGAAAAAAAAGAAGAGCATTACTGAGAAAAAGGGTTCATTCTCCTACAATTAGTTGGGGTAAATCCACGCTACCTAGCCATAACGTACCCCAAGTGTAGAAGTGTAGAGATTTAAAGAGACCTAATAGTCTCAGATCACACACACGCATGCACATGTACTACTATGCAAAGAATGGACTCTGATAATTCTGGAAAACACACCAACTGGATTCATCATCATATTATGTCAGAGAACTAAACGATGATTGTTCTTTGCTCAGAAAGGACATAGCTAAAATTTTCTTTCAACTTCCACACAATTTGATTAATTTGGGAATTTTTAGTCAGGTTTACATGGAAGTTAAAGAAGACTCACATCCATTTCATCCCCCCAAATTAAAAAGTTAATATTCTCTTGAGTTAAAAGTAATGACTATTATAGAAGTTGATTGTTTTCTTACCAAGAAAAAAAAAATACAGCAAGGAGGTTGAGGGTGTAGTTCAGTGGTAGAGAACTTGTCTAATATGCATGAGGCCCTGGGTTCCATCCCCTGAACCATGAAGAAAAACAAGACAAGGAGGACATTGCATTATGGGATGGAAGAGACTTTTAAAGATCAACAGATTTGATGCCCTTTTAACCAATACAGATATAAAGTCATCCAAATGTTGCAAATAACATGGAACTATTTCCTTTCATCTCTTCGATGATTATTCTGCATCTCTATTTCTTTTCTTCCTCTAAATGTACCATTTACTACCTGGATGTCCCCGAAATAGTCACTGTCTGCCTTCCATTGCCTTTTCTTAATATTATGTGGGTTAAAATGTGAAGCATCCCCAACCAGCATACAATGGGAAGTCATAGCTCTTCAGGAACATTTCACTCTAAGTCACTTCCTCAGATTTCTTGCTCCTGCCAAATTCTTCAGTGCTGTTGCTTATGCACAACCTCTTAACTTCACTCTGTATTGATTCAACATGGAACACATTCTTTGTTGGAAATCTCCTCCAAAACACTAATCTCATAATACCCAATCACAGTGTAACTGTGCTTCTACATCTTTATGGAAATTTCAAGGACACACTCCTTGAAGGTGAGGCCAAAGGATGAGCTATTTTCCACTACAGCACAGCAAAATGTTTAGAAAATAGCTCAGTACTTCTGCTATTCTAAAATGTTTTCCCCATTTCAATGTTCTTGGGATTTTGATGCATCTTACAAACAATATGTACGTAAATGTATGTTTTTCCTGTAAAGCTTTTATTAACTTCATGGTGTATCACACTATCCACCATCTTCTAGGGTCAGAGAAATGTCATTTTAAAAAAAGACTTGTCTTCTTAAAAGTCAAAGCCATTCTCAGCACCAATGCATGTCCACCGTTCACCTCCTTTGGTGACTCTAGCACCTGTCACTCTCCCGCCCAACATCCCACTCCAACCCTCCCAGTTTTCCTGTTGCTGGCCTTTTCCTAGACTGTTCCTTCAAAACTCATAAAAGTTCCTTTTTCTCTCACTCCCTACACCACCACAGCATGCTCTGAGTTCTCCCCCTGCTACAATATGACCCATGAAGGTGACTGGCTAAGCAAAAAGTTTTCTTTTTGAGAAATATCTTGATAACTTTTGAATTACATTCCCTTGCCTGCATTTTTACATTAACTTTCCACTACATAGAATTCTCCAGAATCTCTAATTAATATTCTTTTTTTTACATTCTTGCCCTTGGATTTCTTATCCAGTTCAATAGCAAATGACTCTCATATTTTTATCTGTTTTACATTCTGGACTTACATTTCCATTCAGAGAGACTTTTCTATTTTTATAGTACCGAGGATTGAACTCAGGGTCCCTCAAAGACATTTTCCCCAAACTTATCACAGACATCTCAAACTCAACCCTTAAAGAAAAATTAGGGGAGTTGGAGGGGGCTTGTGTTCTGTGTGGATCACAGTAGAGACCACAGAGTAAATTAAATTAACAAGGCTTCCTCCTAGGAAGAAAAGTGCAGCCCAGGAGCTGAGGCCCCAAGAGTGAGACTTCCTGCAGGTCAGGAGCAGTCATGTTTACCAGATCCCTGTAGAGTCTCAAAAGAGGGACAACTGAGAGAGGGTTGAAGAGCAAGAATTGAAAAGTGAGCTTTGACATCAGCCTACATATGTAGAACTTCAACATCCTCACACTGAAAATTAAAGGCATCATCTTCCCCAAACCCATTCTCTCCCTGATTTTCTCATAATTTTCCTAGTCATAAAATTTTAAAAATTTAGCTTTAACCCTCTGTTTCTCTTACCCAATATTCCTTTTAATGTCTTATTCTTCTAATTCAGACTCTGAAATGTCCCTTTGATTCCTTAATCCATCCCCCATATCTCCCAATTAGACTGTTAAAATGGGCACGGAAGACATCTCTCTGTCCTCAGGGTTTTTTCATTCAGTTGTAATTCTTCCCATCTACTGCTACCAATAGACAAATTTTCATAAAGTATAACACTGGTGATAATACTTGCTTATAAAAATCTTCACAGGCGCTTCTTACCTCCTTAGCAAACTCCCCATTGCAAAATCTGAGTGTCAGTTATTGGTCCTCATCCTATTCCACAAATCAGAAGCACTTGAGAATCTCTAGCCCGGATTTCTACAATTGGTCTTCACTTCAATCCTTATTTAATAATCCAGTTCACAAACAGCCATGGTGACACATGTGAAACATGTCAGACTATGTCACTATTCTGATTAAAATCTTCTAATAGCTTCTTCCTATCTCACTGAAAGTAAGAGTCGATGTGCGTACAGTAGCCTGCAAGATACAACCTAATGTGGCTACCACTACCCATCCTACTCCATCCTCCCCTGCAATCCCTGTCTCTCCAGTCTGCCTCTAGCCACACGCATCCTCTCATTACCCGGTCTCAGGCTTTGCAATAACAGTTCCCTTGACCAGAACCTCTTCTAGCTGAGAGGTGCAGGTGTCTGCCTGATTCAGCAGTACCACAACGCTAGAGAGTCATCTCTCCACTCTGTGTAGGGTGCTCTGCCCATGCAATCCCTATTCTCCACAACACAACACCAGCTGAAATACTGTAGGCATTTGTGTATTATCTTTTATTGTCTGTATCTTCCATTAAAAACATAAGCTTCCTGGTGGAGGGTCTCTGTCTCTTTTATAACTGTTTTCCCAGAACCTAAAAAAACTCACTGCACTTAGTAAGTGTTCAATAAAGGTTTCTTAAATGAATAAATAAAACTTTTTTACAGAAATCAGACTTAATCCAGGGGAACTCAGCCTATGGATAAAGGATTGGGGAAGCACTGGAGGAGGTAAAGAATCTGTGGCTGTACAACCTCCCAATTAATGTCTTCAAACTAAAGAAACTTCTAATCCTGTTCCTTAAAGACACATATTAATTTGAAGTATAACCTGTCATAATGTATCTTCTCAGTCAGAGGATATTAAAAGTGTAGTCACTATATGTAGGGACCTACTTATTTCTTACTAACAAAAGCTTCTCATTCTCAAAAATGGAAATCTCACTGCCCTGGCCAACGATACCACCATCTTTTCACCATCTTGTTCATAGACAGTCACATGGGTGCTTCTGCTCACATTTGCATCTTAACTAGCAAAGCCTTTCCTTCTCCTCTTCCCAGCCTACCCTCCAATTCCTTTCCCTTTCCAAATCCAAACTCCTCTTTTCCACCCCAGTGAGCACTTCTCCCGAGGAGACCAGGCAAGACTCCCTGGGGCAAGGGCTGGGAAGAAGGAAGTTCCAGAGGAGGAAAGGAGTGTGGAAAGACTCACTGGTGGAGTCCCAGGTCCAACCTCGCCTGCCCCTCAGCTTGCCCAGGCCCTCCTTGGGCTGGGGGCTAGGGCGAGAAGGTCTCTAACAGAACCCTCCAGCTGGCAAGGCCAGAGGGTTCTGCAAGCCCTCCAAATACAACATGTCCCTTCCTGACCCTGTTATTTTTCATACCAGCCCAAGGGCCCTGCCCACTGTTGTCCCCCAAAAAACACCCACTGCATCTTCATTTTAATTCAAACTCCACTTATTTCTGGAAGTTTTCTAAGCAAACCATATTCTTTTCCTCTATGGCCCTTTAGCAATTTAACAATCAGTTTTTCAAACAAGTTTTCTATTCATTGATAACTTGTTTTTAAATTTTACTTTTTCTCCAAAATATGAATTCCCACCTCAGACATTTCTTTCATGGGTCTCTTCCTATTATATCACCATTATAGCTAGTACTGTACTAGACGCAGAAGAGATACTGAAAAAAATGCTGTGAGATGCCGGGGATTTAGCTCAGTGGTTCTGCAGCCTGCCTCACAGGTGCAAGGTCCGGAGTTCGATCCCCAGTACCAAAACAAAAAAATGCTGTGAGCCCTTAGATTAGCCTTTTGCTGGGTTCACAAACCTACTGACCTATCCAAATTGACCTATCCAAATTGTACTGACCTATCCAAATTGTCAAAACTCTTTAAGTTGTGAATTAGCCTACTTATTACGTAACTATCTATCAATTATTTTCCCAATTCATTCCCCTGACATTTCTCAAGCATATATGCTATATCACCTAGTAGATGATTTTGTCCCTAAAGTTCAACTTTCACTGAAAGCCTTAATGTAACACATGAGCTGTGCAACATGGAGATACAATTCTTGCCCTCAAGGAATTTATAATCATTCCTTTTAAAACATGATAATTTGGTGTTGGGGCTGTAGCTCAGTGATAGAGTGCTTGCCTAGCATGCACAAGGTGTTAGGTTTAAGCACCACAAAGGTGGAAGGCTATGAATGAAGTGTGCAACGTGCATTAATCATACAGGACAGAAAATGACACATGCCCACCAATAAGCTAGGCAAAGAAAAATCTATACATAAGTCATTCCCTTATGTGGGAATCAGGAAAAGGAGAGATTAATTCTGAACTGGAATGTACTATCAAGGAGTTCAATATTGACAAATAGTTCTTTGAACAGTACCATTAAAGATCAGGAGAATTCTCTTTGTTGTCTCTCAATCTGATGGTCAAAAATATGGACACTAGGGCCAGGGTTGTAGCTCAGGGGCACCATGCCTGCCTGGCAAGAGCAAGGTCCTGAGTTCAATCCCCGGTACCAGGAAAAAATATATATTTTTTTCCGAAGGTAAGAGGGACTTGGTTCAAGTTATATTTTTGTCATTTACTTATAGAGCATCCCCAAGCATATTACACAACTTAAACTTTGGTCTCTTCATATACAAAATGGAAAGCAGGTAATTGTGCATTTTCTTAGGGACTCTTGGCCCAAACTTGGCCACTCCTGGCAGAGTAAGTGCTCCTTAAAGGCAGTATTGAGTTTGGGCTCCTAGAAGATCTTGAGTCAGTTTCACGGAAAGTGGTTTATCTGGAAGGGGACCCCAGGTCCATGAGGAAGGGAATCCAGGAATGGAAGTCAGCGCACAGGGTATGTTACTCAGCAAGTTATCACCATAAAAATTGAGGCTTAGTCAAACTGGAACCCAGGGAGTCAATGTCCACCCAAAGGACAAGGGCACCTGGGAATTAAACACCAACCACAGTCAAGGTTTGAACTCCTCCCCAGGGTAAGAGATGAAAACTAATTCTTCTTCAGGCCAGTAGAAGCCCTCAGGCAAAGATGTATAAACAATAGCAGTAAAAGCATCTGTAATGAGGCTGAGAATGTAGTTCAGTGGTAGAACAACTGCTTAGCATGTATGAGACCCTGGACTCCATCCCCAACGCCAATAAATAAATACAACAAAAGCAGACAGGCTATGCGGTACTGAGCCTTAGGGGGGGGATGTGGGAAGCTCTGGCCACACTGCTATAGCATACATAAAAATATAAGAAGATACATGCAGAAGAATATAAGGTATATAAGTCAGAAATTTATCTAGTTGATAAATCAGATAAAACCAACACTTATATGTCACAAGACCCTAAACAAAAATTTTAAAGAGGCAATATCCAGAAAAATATTTTACACATAATTATCCTGAATATACAAAGAATCACATATCAAACATAAAAATAACTCCCCAAAGAGACTGAAGGTTGTGAATATGTAAAGAATAAGAGTCAAGTCCAAAAAGAATAGATGAAATGGTCAATAAACATGAAAGAATACACAAGCAGTGCAGTCAAAATAAAATACCAGTTCTTGGGCTGGATGTGGAGGCATGCGCCTGTAATCCTAGCATTCTGGGAGGCTGAGGAAGGACAATCACAAATTTAAGCCCAGCATGGGCAATTAGCCAGACCCTATCTCAAAACAAAAAGTTTTAAAAGATGTGGCGGGGGGGGGGGGGGGAGCTGGGAATATAGCTCAGTGTTAAGCTCTGGGTTCAAATCAGAGGGAAAAAAAGACAAAACAAGTTCTCGACTATCAAACTGACCCTAAAAGTTTGAGTGTAGCAAATATTGCTAGACGTGTGGACAAAGAAGAATGCAAGAAAAAGGCCCTTTGTTGCAGCCACCACCTCAGAATGCAAAAGTCAATATCTGAAAAAAAAAAGTCAATATCTGTCAAAAACAAAAATATACATACCTAATGGCCAGCAATTCTACTTCCCAATATCTGCTCTAGAAATACTGTGCACAGGAATATTTAAAATTATACAATCATGCCTAAAAAGGAGGCAGATTAAATATTATGGAATAATATGTCACTGTTAGAAAGAACCAGATACGTAACATAGTGGGTAGGCTCCCAAGATGTATGGCAATGTGTGAAAAGCAACTGCACTCAGTATTACACTATCATATAAAACATACTCATAATAATGCACCCTGGCTCCAGTTTACAAGCAATTCCTATGTGTCTGATTACACATACAACACAGCGTAAATCATACCCAGAAGCATCCATAAGCCCACACTGGGTTTGCTTCTAGGAGAAACAGAAGATTAAGACTGGTACTGGTCAAAGGAAAATGTAGCTATTTCTGTTAAGTTTCAGCTTGTGGAGAGGAGTATTGTTCAGGTATTATTTCTTTGGTTTCTTGAATGTGACATAAGTGATCAAGTTGGTTTTGAAGAGTCCCTCCTTAAAAGTAGGATAAAGGGTCTGTGCTTTCCTCAGAGCCCGGCCCCAGAATGTTTACCTGCAGGGTCTGGTAAATGCATGTTAAAATGTACGAATGAAGGGTGATGGAGAAGGGATTGGAGCTAGATTGTGAAGAGGTCACTTTCCAATTTCAAGAATTTGAAGTCCATTTGGCAGGAGAAATCAATTAGATGAGATACTTTCTTTAACCCAGTTTCTGTGCATACATGTGTGTTATCATATTTCAGTTGTATAGTTTCATAACCAGAAGATGGAGCTCCAAACATTTTAACGTTTTTCCCCCCTTTTCTCTGTTTTGCTGGAGTCTTGGCAGAAGTTGTCATTCTGTTTCTTTAGTTCTACTTCCTTGCCTTCCCCATGTAAACTCTCTATTCTCATATGCTTCTCAGATTATCAAAACCCAACTGTGACTGAAGAGGAGAGGAATGACTAAAGGGGGAAGACAAAGACTAGTTTTCCACCTTTGGGAACTTCTTGTATAATGAGCAGCTCACACTGATTTTTAGCCAACTCATCCTGCTTTGACTCCTCTGCCCACTGTAAGAAGAGAGGGAAAGAAGGGCCGGGGATTTACCTCAGTGGTTTCACTGCCTGCTGCGCAAGCGCAAGGACCTGAGTTCTATCCCCAGTAGCAAAAAAAAAGAAGAGAGGGAAAGAAAGCTTATCTTTTACTTCTACCTTTTTATATTTTGAAGTTTGTGACTTGTGTACATGTAATAATTTTTAAATCTTGTAATGAACAATTTTAAGTCTATTAAAGAATCTGAACTCACTACACACGCAATGATTTCATTTTCCCAATAAGTGACCCAAACAAACACTGCTTTCCCCCTGACATCCCTGTGTTCTCATGGAAGAAAAAGTACCAATCCCACCACACACTTTGTCACTAAGTACAGACAGAATCATGCCCTGAGAAGGGAGAAGGCAACACATCTGCGAGTATGTACTTTGGACTCCTCTCTAGTTCGTGTGCTTTCCAAGATGAGTTCCTGGTGCACAAAAGCCTTCCCTGAGACCTCTGAAGACTCGTGGAAATTAATGATTTTTTTAAATTTCCATAACATCCCCTTTATTAACTTCATGCTGATGGCTGTATCTCTGTTTGGTTGTTCAGCATTAGTTCATTTATTCACTGCTTTTATTTTTCATTAAATATTTATTGAGTGCTGCTGAGACATGGCAGAAGGGTTACAGACTGGCGGAATGCACTCACACACACACCCCTTTACTATAGGTCTTCAATATATTTATTCAACCTAAGACAGCTACAGGGACCTAAGCAGCACATTCAGATTTGTCCCTTGTCCTCTGTTCTCTATGCCAAGGGCAAAGCTGGTAGCGAGCCTGGAAAAGCTCCACGACCGTAAGGCCCTGAAAGAGTTAAGAGAGATGTTTTCTTAGGAATCTTTCTCCACTGCTGGTGGGAGTGCAGACTGGTGCTACCACTGTGGAAATCAGTGTGGAGATTTCTCCAAGAACTACAACTAGAGGTTCCATTTGACCTGGCTATTCCCCTGCTGGGTATCTTCCCAAAAGAATTAGAATCATCAGACCAGAGCGATATATGTGCACCCATGTTTATAGTGGCACAGTTCGTAATAGCTAAAGCTTGGAAGCAGTCCAAGTGCCCATCAACTGACAACTGGATAAAGATGTGGGGTTTTTTGTAAAATGGAGTACTACCCAGTCACAAAGAAAGATAAACTAGAGACATTTATAGCTAAATGGATGCACCCTGAGACCATGCTCCTAAGTGAGATAAATAGGACCACATGTGTAAATACTGAACTGTTTCTCTAGTGTGAGAAACTAAAAGTGTAAACAAGGGCTAAAAGGTATAATACATAATGTGAAATAGGAAGAAAAGAGGCAAAGGGGAAGGGGAAATGGGAGGGATAGGGGAAAGGAAAGAAGGGAATGGAATTAATATGAGAAAATGAAAAATGGAAACAAAATCTTTGTAAATAGGGAGGGGTGGAAGGGTTGAAGGGAGACCAAGGGAATGGGGAAAAATAAGAATCAAGATATATTACGTAAAGGTAAAAATCTCCAATGATCAATTCATTATATTGTATACCTAAAATGTACCAATAAAATTAATTTTAAAAATATATTAAAGAGGGCCAAATGTATAATAGATACTATGAAATAGGAAGAAAATGTTCAAAGGGGAAGGGGATCTATGGAGGGGGTCAGGAGAAAGGAAAGAATGAAAAGAAAACAATGAAACAAGAAGAGATTCAGAATAGCAAAAGCAATTCTAGGTAACAGAGACATGGCAGGAGGTATTACAACCCCCAACTTGAAACTCTACTACAAAGCTACTGTGATAAAAACAGCATGGTACTGGCAAAGAAACAGACTTGAGGACCAGTGGAACAGATTAGAAGATGCAGAAACAATGCCAGACACACTCAGCCATCTCATCTTCGATAAAGGAGCCAAACACCCTCACTGGAGGAAAGATAGCCTCTTTAATAAATGGTGCTGGAAAAACTGGGCTTCAACTTGCCAAAGATTAAAACTAGACCTGTATCTCTCACCATGCACTAAACTAAAATCAGAATGGATTAAAGATCTAACTATTCAAATAGAAACTCTGAACCAGTTGGAACAGAGGTTAGGTAGAACCCTTGAAGACATCGGTGTAGGAAAAGATTTTATGAACAAATCCTCAGTTGCCCGTGAACTAGCACAAACAATCAACAAGTGGGATCTCTTCTTATTAAAAGGCTTCTGCACAGCAAGAGAAACCACCAGCAGTGTGAAGAGACAACCCACAATGTGGGAAAAAATCTTCACCTGCTCTTCCTCAGACAAAGGTCTACTATCTCGAATCTATAAAGAACTTAAAAAGATCAGACCTCCCAAATTTAAAGACCCAATCCAAAAATGGGCATCTGAAATGAACAGACATTTCTCACACAGAAATGGCAAAAAACATATGAAAAAATGTTCAACATCACTGGTCATTCGAGAGATGCAAATGAAAACAATGCTGAGATTCCACTTCACTCCAGAAAGAATGGCTGCTATCATGAAATCAACCAATAACAAATGCTGGCAGGGCTCTGGGGAAAGAGGAACCCTGCTCCACTGCTGGTGGGAGTGTAGACTGGTGCAACCACTGTGGAAATCAGTATGGAGATACCTCAAAGAACTAGGACTGGAAGTCCCATTTGACGCCGCTATTCCTCTGCTGGGGATCTTCCCCAAAGAATTAAAAAAATCATACCACAGTGATATATGTGCACCCATGTTCATAGCAGCACAGTTTGTAATAGCTGAAACTTGGAAACAGCCCAAATGGCCATCAACTGGAGACTGGATAAAGAAAATGTGGTTTTTTTAATAAAATGGAGTACTACTCAGCCATCAAAATGAGAAATTAGAGACATTTATAGCTAAATGGATGCACACTGAGGCAATACTCTTAAGTGAAATAAATAGGACACACATGTAAATACCAAATACTTTCTCTAGTGTGAGAAACTGAAAATGTAAATAAGGACTAAAAGGTATAATAGATAATGTGAAATAGGAAGAAAAGGGGCAAAGGGGAAGGGGAAGTGGGAGGGGTAAGGGAAAGGAAAGAAGGGAATGGAATTAATATGAGAAAATGAAAAATAGGAAACAAAGTCTTTGTAAATAGGGAGGGATGGAGGGGTTGAAGGGAGGGCAGAGGAAGGGGAAAAAATAAGAACCAAGAGAGTATATAAAGGTGCATATCTCCAATGATGAATGTCATTATATTGTGCACCTAAAATGTACCAATAAAAGGATAGACAAAAGAAAAGAAAACAATGAGAAAAGAAGGAAAAATGGAAACAAAGCTTTTGTATATAGGGAGGGGTCAAGGGGTTGAAGGAGGGAAGGGGAATGGGAAAATATAAGAATATATACCAAGATATATCATGTACAGGTACAAATTCCCAATGATGAATGTGATCATAATGCATACCTAAAATGTACCAATAAACTTAATGAATAAAAAAAAGAGAGCAACATTTTCTTGCTTCACCATTTCCCTGTTTTTTCATTTTTTGATTTTTTGGGGGACATTTTGTAGTTTTCATTTTGCTGGATTTTTAAAATTATATTTATTTTCCAACTGATTCATAAAAACATGAAAAGGTACACTATTAATGAAGTACCATGTGTTCTTTAGATACATGTATACATCACGTAATGTTCAGCTCAGGTTAAACATACCTCTCTCCTCAAACATTCGTCAGGGCTGGGAGTATAGCAGTGGTAAAGCAAGTGTGTACCATCCACAAGGCCTAGGTTTGATCTCCAGCACCAAAACAAAATTGGCATTTCTTGATAGTGAAAATATTTGCAATCCTTTCTTCTAGCTTTTGAAATATACAGTACATTATTGTTACCTGTCATCACCCTACTATGCAACAGCTCACCACAACTTCCTGCCCTAACTATAGCTTAGTATCCATACTCAGGCTTATATTACCATTTTGAAAAAACTTATATTAACAATACATACAACATATTTAAGGAAACATTTGTATACATGTGGCTCCCCTGATTCTTGATTCAAATTCAAATTCAACATAAGAAAATACATATGTATGTCTTTACTCTGGGTCAAGTATCATTCATTCCAGAACAACCTTTCAACCCCCTGCTGCCCAGGGCCCTTCCAGAAAGGCTCACAAGATAGTACTGACCAAAACCCTCCCAGGCTCTAAGCCTGGATCTCTATCTACTGTCCATTTCCACCAGTAAATTAAAAAAGGCTTAAACTGAACTCATTTTTATTTCTCTTTCCCTTTTCTCTCTACACAAACCTGGTCTCTTTCTAGCTCCCTGGAGGTTATTTTTCTGCAATTATCTCTCTGAAATGTCAATTTAAAACCTTGCAGGAACCACTTTTCCTTTCACTTCTATTTTACCTCCCACATCCAGTCTGCAAGTCCTGCCCAATCTATGTCCACTGTGCACCCTAAGCCCAGTCCTGCACCTCCACTTGTCAGAAACTCTTCTCTCCCCAAAAACTTTCATTTTCTCCTAGTTACTTCCATTCTCTTCCTCCTCAAATCTCCTGTATATCTATATTAATACAATACCAGGTTGCCAAATAACCACTTACCAGTCCAATTATTTAAATATAGGATGACCAAAATCAGCATATTTTTTCATAAATTTTTATAAGATAATATAACAGGAAATACAAAAGTGACAATTTTATCAAATTTACTCAATACAAGAATGGATGGGTTGAAATGACGCCTACCTGAGCAATGCTCAGGATAGTCAGTATGAAGGCAACTATGCTACCTGAGTGACTCTCAGAATAAACTGTTAAGTGGATAAAACACAAGGCATTATGGATTTTCGTTGTTGTTGTTAGATACAGCAGCCTTGCACCCTACTCATCTTTCTAAACACATCTCTGGTCATACAATGCACCAGTTTAAACTCTCCCTTTTCCATTACTGAAGATTTTAAATTATTGCTATTGTTTGAGTTTCCTAGTCATTGCTGAATTAACCCTAAAATTCTTAGCCTAACCACTCAATGAATATTCCAGCTGTTATCTGACTTGTATAAAACATACTGATTTGTGCAGTGGAGTGTGCAAAATAAATAATTCAGAGTTTGTGTCCGTAAAGAGCCTTAAGGCCAAAGAATGATTACTGACCTATAGAAACACAGGCAAATACAGAGCGATAAAATCTAATTTAGGGTTGAGAGTCGAGAACAAAGAGGTTTGCAAGTTTGTAGTCATGTTACCTATTATATTAGTCATTATCTCATTGCCAGGACAAAATACCTGACACCTACAATTTAAGGCAGAGAAGTTTCTTTTTGGCTCATGGTTTCAGAGTGTTCGGTCCATGGTAAGCTGGCTCCAAGGCAGAAAGGGCATTATGGAATGGCAAGGTAGAAAACAGCTGCTCAGTCATGGCAATGAGGAAGAGCGAAAAGGGAGCTGGGGACAAGAACATACCCTTCCAGGTCACAGACCCCATACCCCACACCTTCCAACCAGATCCCACCTCCCAACAGCACATGCAGCTTAGAACTCATCCATTAGTGAATCCACTGATAAGTATATCACCCTCCATGGTCCAATTATCTTTAAAAAGGCCCCATATCTGCCAACATAAAAGTTTTAGAGGACGTTTTAGATCTAAACCTTAACACCTTGATTTTAATTTAGCCTGAGGCTGGTGAAAACTTCAACTCACCCACACCCTACTCCTAAAATCCAGTCACTAAGACATCAGCTTCTCAAATTCCACCCTCATCTGCAACAGTTTCATTGGTGAGGAAACCAAGTGTGGGGCTTCATGACTTTCACTCACCAGAGATAACCAGAGGAGCCAGGAACAGGTCCCAACAGTCATCAGTGTTCCTTCAGAAGCACACGCAACTCTGGAGGGATGCCTGGAACCTTCAGGGACTAATCCAAGTTTGTCGGAATAAACAAAATAGTGTGCAAGGAATAAGCAAAATATAAGAATAACATAAGAATGGTCATTTCAAAGTTCCAGAATTAAAAAGCAAAAACCTGAGGATGTTTTGAACACCTGCTTCTAAAGAATTTCTAACACTGAGATTCATGGGGATGCAGGACAAGATGATGTTGTCTGGCAACAAATTTCAAATGGCAATTGCCAAACATAGAATTGTGTCTAACCCATGTAGTTCTTGGACGTGTTCATCAATGCTACAGAAATGATACAGAATTATGTGACTTTTATTGAAACTTTAATATAAAGCAAATCTGATTTTTCCAGAAAGAAAAATAGAGCTATGTGTTGAGGGAGGGGAGAGGGAAGAAAACTTTTCTTTTATTCTTTTATATCTTCTGAATTCTCTCATATGTGGTCATACAATTGTTTAAAAATCAGAACTACAGTATGTTATGTATATGTACCAACTCTACACAAGGAATGTAAACATTATGTACTGCATGTACCAATAAAAAAAGTTTTTAAATCTTTTAATCAAAAAATTTAAAGTCAGGCATGGTGACATATACCTGTAATCCCAGCACTCAGGAGCCTGAAGCAGGAGGATTGACATTAGTTCAAGAACAGCCTAGGCCACAAAGTGAATTCAAGGCCAGCCTAGACTACATGGTGAGACCCTGTTTTAAAAGACCACCAAAAGGGCCAGAGATTTAGCTCAGTGGCACCATGCCTTCCTTGCAAGCGCAAGGTCGTAAGTTCAATCCCTGGTACCAAAAAAAAAAAAAAAAAAAAAAAACCACCAAAAAAAATTTTTTTTAAAAGTTAGTCCCCAGGGGAAGCTCAGGGATAGAGTGCTTGCCTAGCATGTGTGGGTTCAACTCCAGCACCTCAAACAAGAGTTTATTAAAGAATGCATTAAATGCATTACAGACATGTAGACATAGCACAGTTTTATTTTTCCAATAAGTGTTCCAAACAAACTTTCTAGCTGAATAGCAACTCCCCAACTATATATTGCCTATTTCCATGCTTTTCAGTCAGATATGGCTATTTCAGATTCATTTCTGTTCAAACACTTCAGTTCTATAGAGTTAACCAAAACTCCACTCCTCCCATGACCACAAGCTGCAGGGTTAGAAGCAAGGTGGGGTGTGGAGAATGAGTTCTGGCCCTTGGTTACCTCCACCCTCCTTCTTTTAGGGCAAGCTATTCTAGGATTGGGATGGGGAGGAAGAAGAGAAGAAACAGTTTTCCCACATATAACTGGAAAAGGTCATGGTCTTCTCCACAAAGGACTATAGCTACTAAATAGCCTGTTGCTTAGCAACTCAGCCAGCACCAGTGATGGCTCCATGATTCCCGTGTGATG
The DNA here is from genome assembly GCF_053883595.1 of Heterocephalus glaber. Lineage (NCBI taxonomy): Eukaryota > Metazoa > Chordata > Mammalia > Rodentia > Bathyergidae > Heterocephalus > Heterocephalus glaber. The sequence continues at coordinate 1,520,919 of NW_028258323.1, forward strand.
GGAGATTTGGTGACCTTCGTGGGCAGAGGTTGACTTGATAGCATTCCCCATATCAGACACCCCTTTGCCTACTAAACTGCACCAATCCAGGGACAATTGTGACCTCTAGGCTCAGATATTATGGAAGCCAACTCTCAGGTTTGCAGGCTGTGCGAACTCTTAGCAACTCTACCCTGAAGGAGGTGGCCAGCCTCCTAGACCGCCTCTCTACCTAGATTCTGTCCTGCTAACACCATTTCCACATTGTCCTTTTTTCCCACGTTCCAGCACCACATGTGAAGTCTGCTACTTCACCAAGTCACACAGCCAGGGAACAAGGTGTCTTTATTTGTCTTTCCAAGTGATTTCCTTGAGCTCCTATCACCCACACACTTGACTTGAGAGAGAGGTAGATGCTACACACACTCCTCCAGAGCCTAGCTTCCTGTTTCCCAACCTCCCTTAGAAGTTCAGAACAGTGCTGTGCAATTGGCCACTTCCCTAACTGGGGCCTTTCAGTGACCCCACAGGAAGGTGGCTGGTGGTAGCACTATAAATTTAGAATATGGAATATGTTGTGCCTTTTATCCTCAGTTAGGGTCTTAGCAGTAGTACATGGCAAACAGAAAGTTTTTATTTGCTTGGTTCAGTGTGCTTGGTTCACATCATCCACATATGATCCAGACACCCCCATAACTTCAGTGATCAGAGTGCTTTAGAGAATTATGGTTTTCAACCTAGCTGTACAATCAACTACCCATGAGGGGTTTTTTGAAGTCCAGAGTTCCTACATCCATCCCAGAGTGACTTGATTAGAATCCCCAGGGCTAGACCCAGGGAAAACACGATTGATTCAGATACAAGCAGCTTGAGCTAGGGATTAGCTCGATTGTAGAGTGCACGCTTAGCATGCACAAGACTTTGGGTTCAATCCCAGTGATGGGGAAAAATCCAAGTAGCTGGGCATTTAGAAACACATGAAGAGAGTAGGGAGAGAGAGAGAGAGAGAGATTTAAATGAAAGGTCAGAAACTGTTTGGGTTTACATATTAACACAATGAACAGAAACCTACCTGAATGAACCATACCTACCTGACTCATGTATGTAGCTCTAATACCTAAACCAATTCTTATCACATAGTACAGTTCTAATAAATGTTTATTATATGAATGCATGGATAATTAGAACATTTCCATTTCACGGTAAATCAACTATTCATCTCATCAATATATATAATAGCACACAGTGGAAAGACATGTCTACCTACTGTCTTAGTCATTGGAGCTGTTATAATAAAATCCCAAGGGCTAGCTAGCTTATAAACAATGGAAACTTATTTACACAATTCTGCAGGCTGGAAAGGCCAAGACCGAAATGCCTGTGGATTTGGCATCTCATGAGGGCCCATGGTGGAAGGAGCAAGGCAGCTCTCTGGGTCTCTTTTATGAGGGCAGTATCCTACTCATTGCTGCCCTGCCCTAATGGCCTAATTACCTCCAATGGCTCCACCTCCTGGCATCATTCCAGTGGAGATTAGGCTTCCACATGAGAATTTGGGAGAGACCTGGACATTCAGATCATCAAGTAGATGCACTTTTTCTGTGGTCATATTAATACAAACAGGTGTTTTCTGAATTTGGATGTAGCTAAATGAGATGAGACGAGAAGACTATTCACAGAAGCTCACTGGCCACTTGTATGGGACTTCTCAGGGATATCTTTCCACCACAGTGAGATCATGACCATGTGAGATCTTGAACTGATTAGGAGAAATGAAATTATAACATGAGTAGGGGGCTGGAGGATCACCGTGATCACTTGGTATATCCTTTTCTGTCATGAAAGCAACTTGCCAAAGTGACTGGATCATTTAGAGTGCTAGAGATTTAGTGCTAGAGATTTACTGAACAATTCGCACACACTGACTACTGCTTCTCCAGATCTATTTTGTTTATCAAACCCTATAGTTAACCCGTCTTTGCCCAGGCAAGCCATGAAGTAATTGTGAGCCTGTTGCGTTACAAGCATGTTAAAGTTCCAGATAATTCACTCAGATACCTCTTGAATAGAGCATGGGTGTGCAGTCAAATGAATTTAAAGAAAATTGGCACTTTAGGGTGATTTTGAAGTGCGCATTGTTATGGGTTATTCTGCTGTTACTACTGTTATTCCTTTTAGACTCACCAACAAAGGGCACAGAATCTATTTCCTCCCCCACCTAAGAAAAGAGGAATCTTGATTTTTAAAGGATGAGCTTCTTGCCTTCTCACTGGGGTAGGCAGTAGGAGGTAGGTTAAGGGAGATAAGTTTAAGGTCGCAGTAGAGGAAATGTGAAGGAGAGATGGTGGAAGTTGCCACTAGAGGAAGAGAGAGGAGACCTCTCCACCGTGAAATAGGGACAGAATGTGGCATTTTACAGATGGCCAGTTGCGGTCTGACAACAAAGTACACAGTGTTAGGCAGTGTGGAGCTGCATGGTGTGAAAAGGATGGACATAGGACACACAGCCTTAGTAAAAGATCCCCTGACCAACCAGAAGAGCAACAGGAACCTCTTGTCTGCAAAGTGGATCCCATTCGCTTGGATGGGAGCTGCTCCTGAAGGTCACTGAAGATTGACATGAAGGAGGGGGAGGAGCCCTCAATAAGGCCCGGTGTTTGATGCCTCAGGGCCTGCTCCTCAAGAGTGAGGGCTCTGAGCCATATTTCGTGTAATTTTTCTTGTGCCAAAGCATTGGAGAGAAATTTATATCTATCCTCTAATGTTTATCTAAACTCTTTAGACCTAACTTACAGGCAAACTTTTGTGGTTTACTTCCATAAGTGGCTAATCTACTTCTTGGAATGAATTTTATAGGCTTAACTCATGGTAAGTCCTCTTGTTTCTGTATAGCTAGGAAACCCTCCACTGAGTACCTGTGTGACAACCAGAATCTCATCAAACATAATACTATTCTCTAATCTCCACAGATAGTATTAAACACATTTAAGGAAAAGCCACAAGGCCACTAGCCCATCAAACAAACCCCTAAAGATAATGAGAACAAATGGATTAATTTTACTTTCTAACTAATACAGACAGCATTTTCTACAGAGGAAATCACCTTCTGCGATTTCAGAGAAGAAGAAAAAGTAACATTTGTTGGCTGTCTGTTCAGTAACATGTCCAGGATTCCATAGGAGAAAGTATGCAGGAGGAGTAACCAGCGATTCATTACTTGGCTTTTTGCTCTCTTCCTTTCTGATCTTTGCTTTCAGCTACCACTGAGACTGCTGGCCTGTAACGACTGGGTAATCTGTTATTAGATTTCTGTTCAAAACTGTCCTTTTAAAAGCCAGTGGAGAAATGCCTTTGTTACTTCACTACTTATTGAAATGCCTTCCCCACTGGTCAACCTGGCTCCACCTCTCCTACACATTCTCATCAGATTATTTCTGATTTTATTTTAGATTATAACCTTGACCATTTTCCCCTATCAAAACCCTGATCATTAAATTTAAAGAATGTTTCCTGAGGGACTAAGAAGTTCAAAACATTGTGCTTAATGCCATAAGGGACACTACTTTGAATAAGATAGCTCTGCCTTTAGGCAGTTTGTACTCTGCTAGGAGATACATTTGCCAACCTCCAAAGCAAAGCATGCTAACTTCTAATTAAGGTTAAGACAAAGGAAAGGAAAAAACTGGTCCATTTTCTGGTGAAGCCCATTGCTTACAAAATAATCTTAATTATTTGTTAGTAACCATACTTTATAAACTGACTCTATCCACCTACTCTTATCTCCTTCTGCATTCCATACAAACCCTGGGCTCCATCCAAACTGGCCTATTTAGCCCCCAAAGCATCTGGTTGTTTCCAATTCCCTCTCTGTCTGATACCAGCTCCTCTGAGTAAATCATTACTGTAGTCTTCTCTGCCTATCCAAAATGCTACTTACGTACACACCACATTTACCTTCAAAACTTTCCTGGATCAATAACCAACCTATGGTTAACCCCTCCTCAGCATTTGAGTCCAGTAGTCTCTTGAGTCCCTCCCCTTTCCTGAATCTACAAAAACCTCTCCATGCACTCCTACTCTGGAGCTTATAAGATCAACAGACCCTTCCTGCCTGACATCTCCACCCCCCAGCTAGCATCCCAGCCTCATACACTTGGCCTCAGCCTTGTGGCTTGGTCTCTATGGCCTGCAACCCTAGGGCTATGTCAAGTCCTCAGTCTCCAACTCTGCCTCTTGTAGCTAAGGGCTGGGGCTTCTGCTTTGGATACCTCAATATCCTGCCTCTCCTACTAATTCTGTAGCATACTCTTCCTCTCCAGTGTTATCTTGTGTGTCCTGCTATTCACCTCGGCCTATGAAATTACCACAGGAAGAGGAAAAAAAACTCAGCATAATTTGATGTAGCTAATTAGGAATATAACCAAAACACTGCAACATGGATGAACTTTGAGGACATAATAGTAAGTGATAAGCCATCCATACAAAAAAAGCTACAGTATGATTCAACTAGGTACTAAGAGTCATCAGAGTCATAAAGACAGAAAGTAGAAGAACACTGACAGAAAGTAGAAGAACACTGACCCTGGACACTTTCCCTGGAGGGGAAATAAGGTGTTTAATAGGTTTTATGGTTTACATCTAGAATGTGCCCCCAAAGCCTCATGTATTCAGAGGTGGGCTTTTAGAAGGTAACTGTGTTACGGGGTGTTATAACTGACTTGCTGTTATGAAGTGGAGCCTGGGTGGAGGTAGCACTTGGGAGTGTGACCAGGAAGGGTACATTCTTGTCCCACGCTCCTCCTTTCTCTCTCAGCTTCCTGGCCTCCATGGTGTGAGCAGCTTTCCTCCACCAGACCCTTCTGTCATGCCCTTCCTGCCTTGGAGCCAGCCAACTATGAATTGAAACCTCAAAAACCCATGACCCAAAGTACACCTCTCCTCTTTTCATTTTGGTGCTAGGTATTTTGTCTCAGTTCTGGGAAGCTAATGGAAAGTAACTAGACAATGGGCACAGTGTTCCAGTATAAAATGAACAAAAAGTTCCGAAGACCATAACAATGATGGCAAAACAATGTGGGTATACTCAATGCCACTGAAACGAACACTGAAAATGATTAAAATGGTAAATTTTGTTATGCATATTTTATCACAACAAACCACATAAATAACAATTCCAAATGAATCATTCAAAAACTACAATACTGAGGGTTTGGTAGAAAACTAACATGGAGATCTCCGCCAATACTCATTCTTTTTGAGATTCCTAACTAGCTGGATAAAATATACCCCTGCTGCAATTGCCTAAGGCCAAATATTTCTCCACATGTACCTTTGTTCTTTCTAGTCCTTGGCTCCAGTTTGTTCTAGGCTACTTTGTGGCGTGAATGTGAATGATGTTTCTTTAAAATAAACTATTTAAGCAGTTGAGAGCCAAGAGTTACTGAGCAAATATATTTCACCAAAGTATTGCCTCTTACTCACAGTCCTACTGTTTGACTTTCCCACCTCTATGAACTTCGTGCTCTATGGACTCAACCTCATTTGCTCTCTGACTAGTAGACATGTTCCTCGCATGACAGAGAGCATAATCAATCTCCTCAGATGTCCCCACTGTCCTCCCCATGTCACAGAGACCACATCACCCCAGAGCCATAGGTCCTTGGTACCTCCCCAAATACTGCCCTCTGACATCCGGGATCTGGTTGCCATAGCCACTGAATTTATTTACCTTACAACTCCCAAGCCTCTTTATTAATACTTGTCTTTCCAACCATGTAACATCTCCCTGTATTATTTATCTCCCTAGAAGACAGAGACACTGCACTATACATCTTTATACTCTGCAGTGACTTTCTGCATGCACATTTTAAAGATATAACTAGATATCATTGAGACATTTTCATGAATCATATAGTAATTATCAATCTAGGAGGGAAAAGCTTGGTTTTTCAATTAACAGAAAAAAAAACTCTTTAAGCGTCCATCTATTACTTTTGTATTTTTATCCTGTTTGCTTGAATTTCAGAAAATTTGATGCAAGCTGTTCTCAAAGTCCACTGAATTCCATTGTAGCACCAAACAAGTATGAATCTGAGATTTAATAAGCTGTCAGTTTGATAAATTCTGCTCACTCTAATGAAAATTTCTAAGATGATATCATCTGATTGCTGCTCTTTAATCCTATAATTCACTTAAATGCCTCTGGTGAAATTTTTATAAAAGTCCCCAGGAGGGCAGTTTCCTGAGAAATGCCTGGACTTTGGATCATACTATTGTGGATCACTGTTGTGAAAATTATCTTGAGCTCTACCTGCCACGACAACCTAGGCTGTAATCCATTATACAAATTCATCTGAAAGCCATTCTCCAATGAAAGAAACCAGGACTTCTCATAGATGATTCTGGGGCTGGGGAAAGACAGTTATAAAATGAATCCAGGGCTTCTTATACTAGGAAAAAGCTCAAAACATGTGAAAAGTACACAGAAGCCAATCTGAAAGAATTCCCAATGACCAAAGCTAGAACAACCTGAGAAATAAAATAAATAGCATAGCATTGGATTATAACCCAAAGTATAAAATAAATACCCTGAAATTATATTTATATAAATTAATAAATACAGAAAAAACAAATTCCAAATCATATATGTAAATTTTTCCCTTCCAGGGGGCAAATATTAATTCCCCATATGACCCTTGGTAAAAAATAGAGTTAGAGAATTGTATCCAGTAAATAGAATTCAAAAATGCAAAAGAAATAACTTTACAGTGGGGAAATCTGACAAACAATAGCTGATGAGTATCACCAGGCTTAGTCATGTTGAGTGTGTGTCCTCCTGATATGATGTGATGAGAAAGATGTTTCTTTCTAAAAATCTGTGATACGAACACAATCATAAGAAAAACACCAGGTGCAACAAATTTAGGGGATTTTTCTACAAAACAACTGACCGACATACTCCAAAACTATCAAAATCATGAGAAGTAAGGACAGACCAAGAAACTGCCACCCAGAGGAGAGTAAGAAACATGACAGCTTAGTGTAATGTATCGCAGACTAGATCCTGAAACAGAAGAAAGACATTAGTGGGTGAAGGTAGTGAAATCAGGATAAATCCTGAAGTTTAATTAATAATGATGTGATAATGTTGGCATCTTACTTTTTTTAATTTAATTTTGTTTTGTCTTGTTGTGTAGTTCAGGAAATTGAACTCAGGGCCTCACACACGCTAGGAAAATGTTCTACTGCTCAGCTGTACCCCCAGTAGCTTCTCAGTTTTGACGAATGATGGTATTTTAAGTATTGTCATTAAGGGAAAATAAAGTAAAATAATAGATTGTTTAAAACTCAACTCATATTTTCTCTACTTATCGTCCATCACAAGCAAAGGATGATGTATCTAACTCTGCTCCTGAAAGAGGCACTTTTCTACACTGAGACTCACAAAACTAATACCACAGATTCCTGTTTACCCGTATGCATGGTTTAATATTCTTATTTGAGGCTGAGAATGTAGTTCAGTGGTAGAGCGCTTGCCTAACATATGTGAGGTCCTGGGTTCCATCCCCAGTGCTGCCAAAAAACCAAAATTCTTATTTGATCCTGTTATAATTGAATTTTTAGGCCCTTTTTTTTCCATTGTGAGTTTTGTAGGTAACAGGAAAGAAATGACCCTGAAATTTGTTTCTAAGAAATTAATCACTTGAGATTCTCATGCTAAAGCCAAGAAGTTCCAGAAAGGATTTACAAAATTCCAATATTTACTAGAAAATAATGCAAGTTAATTACTACATGAATGGATTTAACAATTCATTTAAAATAGATGACCCAAATATCACATGAAGACAATCTGTTAACTATATTCCTTTCTGTACTTAATTAATCCAAGAATACATTTAAATGAGTGTACTCTGTACACTATAAGATATCTGTGTCTCAAACATTCTTTACTTATTAGTAAAACAGTTCTCAGGGGAAAAAATAAGACAAGCTAAGCTAAAAGAATCGGATTTGCTCCATTTTCCGGGCTGAAATGTCAAAATGTTTTGCTTGTCTATTGTAATAAAGTACAAGATACTTCAAAATATTTTGCCAAACATGAAGGAGATAATCCCAGGAGGTTCCTGTCAATTTCATGGCCATTATGTTCTTAAGGAATAAAGTAGGCCCCAGAGAATTATGAGATGCATCCCAGGAGTCCACAGCGAGTCCAGTGTAATCCAATAAAGAAGAAATGTAATGGGAACATTTTATCTCTTTGTGTTCCCAGAGACTCACAATTGTGAGGTTTTCTGCTCAAGTGAAAACTGGTGTAGAAAAACTGAGGAGAAAGAGTCTGGGTCAAGGCAGGACTGATGAAATAACAGTACTAAATAATTTAGTGATGTCCAAAAAAGCATAGTCTACACACTATAAAACCTCTTAAAAACTCAGCAGGCAGCTTTCTTACATAGTGCAATAGTAAGCATGATCTTATAAATCCATGCTTTCTTTGGATAGTTTTTTGGTTTCTTATGTTTAATTTTATTTGACAGAATCCAAAGAAGTAGAGCCAGGGGTAAAAAAGGGCTTTTCTGTTTATTTTTCTAGGTAGAAACAGATGTGTATTAGAGAACAATTCTTCATGTGCAACTAATGTATTGCAGTCACAGAGCCCAGACACAATTATATTTATTCATTCTGAGGTTTCGCAATTTAGTGATTAGCTTTCCCTATTTCTTTTAAAATTCTCCTAAATTGCGTATTTCTTCTTAAAAGAAAAATTTAGCCTTGTTAAAAAAAATTCAAGTTTATTTTTCTTTAGTTGTAGATGAAATCCTAAACAAATTAGTTTTGTACTGCTAGGGCTGAATATAAAAGAATCAATATGTGTTATGTACATCACTTACTCTCTAAGATTAATGTAAACTTCACATACAGACAGCAAACATGTACTAATAAAAAAATCTAAAAAGAAAGTAATCCATTTCAACACTGGATATTATTATCAAAACATATTTACATGAGAATAGGAAGAATTATTTAGTAAAGTATGGTTTCATTGAAGTAAAATTATGTATATTTATTTTACCCTCTGGGGATCCAACCCAGGGCCTTGTGCCTGCTAGGCAAGGCTCTTCTATGGTGCCAATAAAATGAACTTTAAGCCAGACCACATTCCCATGGATTAAAGAAATGACAGTAAAAATAAAACCATAAAGATCTGGAGTTCTGGTTCTTTTTTCCTCTTCTTTTTCCTCCCTTCTTTTCCAGAGCAGCTCAGTCATAAGCCATCAAGTAGGTTGTTAGGCTGGGCAATTGCACCAGGAGAGGAGAAGTCATGCTGGCCCACAGCACAGAGAGATGAGCATCGCATGGGAGAAAGGCAGAGCACAGATGTGGAGACCCACCAGAAAGGAGGACGCAGTTGTGAGGATAGCCTGCCTCAGTGTGTTGCAGCCCGGTGAGATGAAAAAGGAGTGCAGGTGGTGGCATCCAGCAAAGATAGCCCTACAGGAGACGATGGGGCCAAGTGAGGGAAAGAGGTCGTTGTTGTGAGAAAAGGTGGCATAGTGGCAAAGGGAGACTGGTGCACATAAGAAAATGGGTCAGATAAGTAAGTGTATTAAAGATAATGAGATTCAGGAAGAAAATAAGATTGACTTTTATGCTGATAGGTTGGAAATGGTAGTGTCAGTGTGACTGTAATGATGTTTAGAGTTATTATATATGCATAGGAAAATAAACAGAGCAGAAAATGTGTATGTGGGTGAATGGGTACATATATTCCCTATGTTCTGTCCACAGAGAGGGAATGGGAGCAGCAATCCCCCAAGAGTAATAATTACACCTAGCATGTATGAGATCTTGGTTACAAATACGATTCATGCCCCCAAAAAATTAGGGTTCCTTGGAGAAACAGCTGATTTGAAGGCTGGGCCATAAAGGGTACAGAACACAGGCTATCTAATTGTGACAGTAAGGAAGGAAGAGTTCAAAGAAATGGTGTGTCAAAAGGACAGAGAAGCCAGCTAATTGGGATTCAAGTCTCAAATACCCACCCCCTCCCCCCAAAAAATACTGTTTCCATCTTTTGCCCATTTTTCTGTCAGGTTCTGTCGGTATCATGTTTCTTTTTTAGATTTTTTTTTTTTTTTTTTTTTTTTTGAGACAAGGTCTTGCTATGTAGTTCAGGCTGGCCTTGAACTCGAGGCAATCCTCCTAACTCAACCTCCCAAATGCTGGGATTACAGTCATGTGTCACCACACCCAGCATTCTTTTCTAGCTTCTTTACTTACTCTGTAAACCAATCCTTTCTAGATTATAGAAGTGGAAAATGTCATCTCCTAGTTTGTGGCTTCTCTGATCATTGACTTTATGATATCTTTTGACAAACAGCATTATTAATTTGAATCAAGTCAAATTTATCAGTCTTTTCCTTTATGGTTTGTGTGTGGGTCTTGGTTTATAAATCTTTCTCTTTGCTTCATTCAGAAAGATAACATCCTATGATGTCTTCTAAAAGTAGCAAAGTTTTATTTTTTCACAGATTGGTCTGCAGTCTACACAGAATCTGCATTTACATATGGTCAGTATAGAACAACATTTTCTTTTTCTGCACATAGGTAACCAATTAACCCAGCATCACTTGTACAATAGTTATTCCTTTCCCACCTGACATTCTGTTACAACACCAATACCACGTTATTTTAATTACTATAACCTTATAATAAATCTTAATATCTGGAAAGCTTAGCTTCCCAAGTTCTACTCTTTTTTCTTTATGGTACTTCATACATTATTAGTCCTTTCCTCTTCCATCTAAATTTTAGAGGAAACTTGTGAGATAGTACTATAACCTTTTTGAATTTGATTGAAATTCTGTTACATCTATAACCTACTTTAAGAATAGAAATGTTGGGCCTGGGATTTAGCTCAGTGGTTACGCCGCCTGTCTCGAAAGCACAGGGACCTGAGTTCGATCCCTGGTACCAAAAAAAAAGAAAAAATAGAAATGTTTTGAAAATATTCATTATTCCTATCCATGAACATGGTAGTTCATGAAAATGTTTCAAAATTTCTGTACACATTATAATAATAAAAAGACAAAAAAGGACTCTTTCTAACACAACATTTCAGAGGCTTGTATAGCTAATAGTTTTAAATCTCATACTAATACCATGAAACAATGAAAAAAAAAACTTAACCAGACAATTAATGTGAAAACTCCCACAAATTAGAAACAAATATATGGAAAAAGGCTTGACCTCACTGATAATAAAGAAATACAACTTTAAATACCCATAAGATATGATTTTTACTTAACCAATTAAAAAGATTTTTTTCTTTGTGCTAGGGATTAAACCCTGGCCTCCTGCATGCTAAGTACACACTCTGCACAGTAGTTATAACCCCAACCCCAAACATTTTTTTAATGCCATAAATGGACATGTCAGCTGGAGTCTAGGGGAAAGTCAACCTCTAGCAGGGTCGCAGTTAGGAGGGCAGAAATACCTGTTTTTATCCAAACCAAAAAGCCTCTTGAAAAAGAACACATTGTAAAGAAGAAATTATGAGTAATGCATTTAGCCCAATAAAACAGCAATGTTCACTGGTACAATCTGGCCTGTCTTTCTCGTTTGTCTTCTATCTCCATTTGAACTGCTACAGAGGAAAGGAGAGAGCCAACCCAGAAAAAAGAACAACAAAAACCAGGAAGCACAATTTCATCAACATTTTTAAAGCCCTGGCATGCAGCAGCTCAGCTGCCCTGTTAGCCCGATAGCCAGGGAGGAAAGGCATTCCCCACACACACACTACATGGCTCACACAGCTCTCCAAGCCCCACAGAGCAGCCAGACCAGGCAAAGGAGGGGAAGGAGGCTGACAGTGGCCACAGGAGACAAAACCCCACACACTTAGATCCACTTGGTGATGGGCTTTGGGAGGGTTTCAAAGCAAGAGAGGCCCATGTTAGCTAGCAAGGGAGTAAGGAGGAAAAAAGGCAGTATTGGAATAGGTTTTTAAATGACCACTTTCTGCTGGAGCAGCTGTGTGGCTGGGAGAAGCTAAGCCTAAACCATTAGACAATGTCAGTCCTGGACAGCAGTTTCACGCCCTCCTATAATGTTGGTAGGAATCAAAATGACAACAAACACTTCGGGAAAATGTTTTTGCAAAAATCTATCTATAATGTTTTCAAATTTTAAGTTCTTTGTTTTAAATGGGATCTCATCACATTCCTCGTGACTTCAAGGATTTCTCCTGCCTCAGCTTCCCTTGTGGCACCTGACACTGTGCCAGCCTTAACCTTTGTGCGCGCTCTCGCGCTCGCTCACTCTCTCTCTCTCTCTCTCTCTCTCTGTCTTATTTAGGTGGCACTGAGGAGTTGAACCCACGCCTGGAGCATGCTAGGCAAGTGCTCTAACACTGAGCTACACTCCCAACATGACATTTTGACTGATCATTGCCCCACTAAAAAGCTCATCAAATAAAACAAGGAAACAGGCAAAAAGAAATGTGTGTATCAGTATGTCTGTTGCAGGGTTAATTACAATAATAAAACCTCAGACGATCATAAGAGGAAGGTTAGGGCTGAGGTCACAACTCAGTGACCAGTTCCAGAGTGCTTGTCTAGCACATGAGAAGCTCTGGGCTTAATCTCCAGCACCCTTGCCCCCAAAGAAGAGGCCTGAAAAAAAGCAAACAAAAAGGAGGAAGGCTTAATGAGTTATGGGATGACTAAACAATAGTAGCTAACTATATCCAAAGCAGCCCTGTATTAGACCCTTTGTCATGGAACATGTAGGGGGTAAAACTGACTACAGAAAGATAAACCTGTACTAGAAAATTTTTAACTGAAGAGATTTTGTTTCCCCAGGTTTCTTTTGTGGCCCTGTAACTCTCCTTATCCTGGATCAGTCAAAGGCATGCCTTTCAGGAGAGGAGAAATCCTTTGCCAGTTGAGGACCTTTTTAACTCCTAGTAGGGGTCGCCCCTGGAGTAAAGCAGCCTTGATATGTTTATTTTTCTTTTTCTTTCTTTTTTTTGGGGGGGGGGGGGTACCAGGGGTCAAACTCAGGACCTTGCACTTGTGAGGCAGGCAGCGGAACCACTGAGCTAAATCCCCAGCCCAGCAGCCTTGATATGTAAGAGCTGAATCACTGAGAATTGGCTTTGCTTTGAATTCATAAAAGGAACATGATTGGAAACCTAAGGCAAAATCTAGAAGACCATAACATAGAGATTACAAAGTTAATGACAGAATAAAAATAATGCAATACTTGATATAAAGGTAATTTCCTGCCTGGTAGGGGGAAAAAGTCCCTTCTTGGGCTGCAGAGATAAGCCTGGAGAAAGATGAAAAGAAAGAAAGAAGATGGAAGAGTCCTGAGGGGCCTACCCTCCTTCCTGGGCCTCATTCCTGCAGTTTCCTGCCCCCTTCCAAATGGGTTTCATGATATAAGAGGCTGCTTTTGTCAAACTTGCTCCACAAAATCAGGGAAGAGCCATTTTGGGGGGATTTGTTTGTTTGTTTTGAGATGGGGTCTCACTATGTTATTCAGGCAGTCTTGAACTCACTATGCAACCCAGGCTGACTTTGAACTCCTGGTGATCCTCCTGCCTCAGCCTCCCAAGTGCTGAGATTACAGGTATGTGTCATCATGCCCAAGGAGCACTGAGAATATGCCCTAGTAACAGTAGGAGCACACAGGTAGCTGGAGGAGGGAATGAATGACAGTGAGTCAGGGCCACCCACCCTCCCCCACACCTCCTAGGTGCATGGAAAGGGTCCCAGAAGGGAGCTAGGATGATGAGACAGAGGATGAGCAGACCCCAGTACCAAGGCCAAGGGAAGCAGCAGAAATCAATGAGCAGAGTGGAAGCAGCCGCTCTGTGTGTGCCCAGAACATAACCATAGGCAAAACCAATGTAAAGCAAGCCTCATTCACAGCCAGGAAGACTGGAGGGCCACACAAAGACCAGATACAGTTGGGTATTCACATACCTGTAATCCTAGCAGTCTCGGAAACTGAGGCACAAGAGTGGCAAGTTAAGAGTCCATCTTGGGCAACACAGTGACTTAGCAAGGTCCTCTTTCAAAATACAACAAGGAGCCAGGTGTGGTGGCGCACGCCTGTAATCCCATCACTTGGGAGGCTGAGGCAGAAGGATCACTGCAAGTTCGAGGCCAGCCTGGACTACAGAGTGTGTTCAGGGACAGCCTGATCTACAAAGGGAGATTCTGACTCAAACCACCCCCCTAAAAAAGAAGGGCCAGGGATTTAGCTCAGTGTTTCTGCCACTTGCCCCACAAGCGCAAGGTCCCGAGTTCAATCCCCGGTACCAAAAAAAAAGGAGAGAGAGAGTTCTACAAAATACAACAAGGAAAAGAGGCTGGAGATGCAACTCAGTGTGAAAGCCCTGGCTTCAGTCCTCAGTGTGCTTGGGGTGGGGACTGACAGAAGACCACATACCCCTCCCTTGCTGGCAGACCTCTCTCTGTTCCCAGATATATGGGAGAAAGAATGTGGTGTGGAAAGGGAATCCTTGGGAGGGAAAAGCAGCCCTGAGGAGAAAGCTAAACACTGAGCACAACAATAATCTGGAAGAGGCAACAGTTATACTTCAACTTATTGAAAAACTTGAACCTCCTCTGCTCACCCAGAACAGGGTGGCAGTTCCAGAGGGAGGACATCTATTTACAACAACCGCAGCTCTGAGTTTCTGCTGCAGAGCTCCCTGGATCCTGTTTTTCCAAAGATTGGCTAATTTTTAATTCTGTGGTCTGCCAAGAAATTCCTTTCCTTCCGTAAGTCAGCAACTGGGTCAGTTTCTACTATTTGCACTACTGAAGCCCAACTGATATGAAATATGCAATCCCAATTTCATCATGCACATGAGTACTCTGGTACACACACACACACACACACACACACACACACACGTACGTATCCACAGGGAGAAAAGATGAAAAAGAAAGAAACCCAATGTTAACTGTTACCATATCTCAGTAATGGGATGGCAAAACATTGTTACTTTCTTCTGTTTTTAAATTCCCTATATTTTTTTCTTTTTTGCAGTGCCATAGGTTGAACCTAGAGCCTCCCACGTGGGAGGAAAATGCTGTACCTCTGAGCCACATCTTCAGCCTGTTTCTAATTTCCTCTCTTCCATAATGAATACGGAGAGACCAAAGTAATGGAGGCCCAGTGACACTGAAACGAAAGGTCAGAGGTCTCTGTGTCTTGGCATTCTCTCTGACCAGCAGATGCAAATCTAAGCAGTGTGTGTAATGGAAAGACCTCTAGCTTGGAGACTAGAGCGTTAGCTCTCCCCTGCCAGGGCAAGCTGTGTGACTTTTAGTGGCTTCTTCAACTTCTCTGAACCTCGTTTCTTCATCTGTAAAATGAAGGGCTCCCCTCCCTAAGACATCATGAAGGTCACTGATTTGTAATGCCACCCCAGGTCAGGTTTCAACTCCCAACACTTCTTAGATGCACACGTGACAGGGCAGGACGTAGCAGTTATGCCAGCAAGAGTCTTACCTTTCAGAAAACTTCCAAGTAAGTACTACAGACACTGCTGCTTTGCTTCTGAAACCAAAATACAACAACGTCCCCTGGATGTTTTTCCGTCTTGTTTTTACGCTGTCTTTGTCAGAAGGAACCTAGCAGAAAGTCCCCAGAGAATGCAGTTGGTGCTCAGCCCTGACATCAGACCCAGATCCAGCCTGGGAACCCCACCCCATGGGGCTCCAGCAACACTGCCCTGAGCAGAGGCCTCAGGAGGCCCTCAGGGCTGCTGAGGGTGGGAAGGGCCAAGGAGGATCTGGCAAAAGGAGATTTGCGGCGGAAGCTTCTGTTAGGAAGCCACCAGGGCACTATCTCCCAGCTGATGGGGATGGAGCTAAAGAACTAATGGAGACTAACTATCAACTTTTACAGCTGCCCAAACCAACCATGACCTCACCACACTAATTTCTCAGATATTTTTTCTTCTTCTATTCTTATATCTATGCCATGCAGCTTCTTCTGGGACTCTTCTTCCTCTCCAGGCAACATAGAATGTCTAAAAGCCCCCGAACCCTGCTTGCAGGGATCAAACTCTCCATGCATCAGAGGGAGGCACAAGAGGAGATTCTGCCCTATCTTTGAGAAGATAGCTAACTCCTAAGGCTCTAAGGAAAACACATGCCCCAAATCCTTTAATTCTGTGTTGTAAAAGTCTACTGTCCTGCATTGTGCTCATCTTTATTTCTAACCCAAGCGGGGGAGGGGTATGGAAATGGACTAGGTAATCTAGTCCAAGAAAAATATAAAATTTTTAAATACTAAAAAGAGAACTAAAATTTGAATACAGATTAGATCCAATTAAGCACACTCACAGCCTTGGCAAGTACATTAAGGGGAGTGGAAGGGAATTGGACTGCGTGGGAGTCAAGGCCCGGCCAAAGAAAACAGGAACAGGAATGTTTCAAGACAGGATCTAAAGAGATGAAGTGAGTCACTGAGGGAAGAGGGAAAGGAGAACAGAAAACACCCAAGACAAAGTTAGGCCACAAAAAGAGAGAGAAAGAAAGAAAAAAACACCCATGACTATCAGTGAGCAAGTTTAAAGAAGGGTTTGGAAAGGAAAACCCTCTTCACAGTGGTAGGTTCTGATCTCTTCAGTGGACCTGTCATTTAAGCAAAAATTGAGGAAAAACAAAGAGGGAGCAATGGAGACTTGTTTATCTGTGCATCTCAGTATTGCTGACTGGGAGGAAGATAATGTGGAATGTGGGAGGTTTTGAGGAATTCTGCTAAGAAGGTTATCACCCAGGAAGAATGCCTGAGAAGGTTTTTCCACAAGAGATTAAATCCTTGCTCCTAATGCAAGAGGTCAGGCATTGTCCTTCTGGTGCTTACTCTTCTCATCCCAAGCAGAAAGTCGTGTTCTTATGTGAAGTAGGAGAGCAGGAGGTAACACAGAAAGCACAGTGATCCCTCAGACTGGAAGCAAAAGACATTCAAATGGTCATGATTTAAAAAACCAAACTTTGGGGGGAATAAAATGCTGACTCTGTCACCCAGACTGGATTAGAGTCACCATTCTTAGCGAAAATCCACAACATAGCAAGTCCCAGACGTCTTAGAAACAGCCATTCCCTTCTCTGGCTTGCTAGTTGCTTCACGTATCCTGTGTGTTTTAAATCAGAAAATCCGAACCATTAGCTGCTTGTATTCTCTACTTTCAAAATTTTACCATAGTTAGTGATTAATACAAACTAATTTAATAGACAAAATATGAATAAAACTAAATATAGCCACTTTGAGAAAAGTACAGTTTGGTGATTATAAAAAAAAAAAGATCATTGCTATTATGTTGCTAAGGGGATTTCTGGTAGCAAGTCTGTCTGATAAGACTCAGAGACAATTGTTCTCTTGAACCCGTGAAAGGAAGTTGTTGTGACTGGATTGCTTCCTGTGGGGAACAAAGGGCTTTTGCTGACAGAGTAGCTTCCTGATGACAGGCACAAGCCAGCATTACCAGTGTTCTTTCATAACTGAAAGTTGGTTAGTCGGTTTTAGGTTTGTTTCTTTATTTTTTTTCACTTCACTGTTTCAAAAGGAAACATAATCTTTAGATTGGCTTTTTACAGATGAATTTGAAAACAGAGGGGGGAAAAAAAGGATTAGAGAAAAGGGAGGGTTGAATGGAAGGAAAGGAAGCAAGCAATGACGTGGCCGTCATTGTAAATGTTGCTTTTTCCTTTTATAAAATAGTAACATTGGCCAATAAAGAAGCCAAAAATTAAAAAAAAAAAAAAAGAAGCCAAAAATTATTAGGAGAACCATGCATAAATCATCATATGATCAGAGACTTGTCGTGTGCCCTTGTCATGTGGCTGAGGACACAGGGTTTTGAAATGAGTGTAGGAATTTGTTTACCTGAAGTCAACTTTCTGGCTTTTTTCCGTGGTGCTGGGGATGAAGCCAAGCCTCCACACATGCCTGGCAAGCATACTCTACCCACCTGAAGACTCCCAGCCCACCTGAAGACTTCCAAAGGAACTCAGTTGATGCACAGTATCTAATCAAAACACTGAATCTTGAGAAAGAAGTGAAAAGATGTGATACTTTCTCCCTTTGGGTAAGAGAGAAAAGAGGGCATTTTAGTGAGAATGGGATATGCTCTCTCCCAGGCTCCTTTCCACACCCCACACATTTCCTGTGGTGGATAAGGCGGAAATGAAGAGATTCCAGAAGAATAACTACAGTAGCATCTGCAGTGGCTTTCCGATGGCACTATGCAGGATGCTGTGGTAGTCAAACAGAAGACAGACGTGACTTGATAGGGATGTCCCTAATGAAGAACAGGTGTGCTTGCTGCATTTTCCACAGAGGACAAATGGTGGGGCCTTTGTCAGAAGGACTGAGGAAAGAAGTCCAGGGGCAACATGAAGATCCTAGTGGACAGGCCGGAGAGAGGCAATCACGGAAAGAAGGAATACGTTTTATCTTTTTTTTTCTTTTTTTTTGGTGCTGGGGATTGAACTGGAGTCCTTGAGCTTGTGCAGCAGGCGGCGAAACCACTGAGCTAAATCCCCGGCCCAAGAAGGAATATGTTTTAGCACTTCAAATATTTGTTTATCTACAACTCTAACCAGGGATGTCTTCCCTTAATGCCTAAATACATCCAAGGAAAGTAAAAATTTGACAAGAAGACATGGATACAAGTAATATACGTATTTCCAGGAGACAGTGCTAAGGAGAAAAGACTTACATTTCTCTTTCCTTATCTTCCTTCATGCTAACTGAGATGCAGATGTGATGAGTGGACCTGGGTGAACCATTCCAGACTAGGAAGCAGCCTTATAAATGGAAGCCACACCAAAGCCAGGGTCTCTGATGCTATGCATACAGCCCTGGACCTTCCTACCTCTAGACCCATGAGGTTTGCCATACAATGGCCCTAAACCATATGTGGCTACTGAAATCTGGCTAATCCAAACTAAGTAGTATGGGATATCTGTGTCTTAGTTACTTTTCTCTCATTGCTGAGATAAAATACCCAACACCCAAAATTAAAGTAGGAAAAGTTTATTTAGCTCACAGTTTGTAGAGGCTTCAGTTCATAATCAGCTGGCTCGGAGGCAGGGTGACATCACAGAGGAGAAAAAGTTCATGGAGGCCAGAAGGTAGCAAAGCAACAAGGGAGGACCACAGCTCTTTCTATCCCTTATATCTTTTCCAGGCTACTTAGGGTGGGTAGCACTCACACCCTTACTCCTACTGCCTTTGATCCTAGCATTGCACCATGAATTAATCCTAGTGTCTCACACTCTAGATCCAGCCACCTTTTAAAAAGCCCCACCTATGACTGCATGAGGCACTGGAGGGACATCTAGACACAAGCCATAACAGCATGCATACTAGGCTTTAAAAACTGTTAGTATGAAAAAAGTCTAAACCATTTCACTATATTAATTACACGTTGAAATTATAACATTTGATTATATTGGTTGAAATAAAGTGTTTTATACAATTAACATCAACTTTCTTTTTTCTTTTTTGATAAGGCTACTAGAAAATATTAAATTATGTATATGGTCCACATTTTCTTTGGACAGCTCTGTGCTAGACATTTATGTGAGAAAATTCTTGCACCCTTATTATTTTATACTTTCTCCATGAACAGTTTAATTAGATCGAATTATCTACAAATACATTTTTAAAAATTCTTTCTCAAGTCTCAGACATCTCATCTGAACTTCAGATTTATATACTCAAATACTTATAGTATACTTACAACTTACAACAAATACTTACAAGCCTGATGAATTCATGATTTTTCCTACATACCCCCCATCAAAACCAGCTTCTCTGCCACTGTAACCTCAGTGGAAATCATACCATCCATCCAGTTATGCAGCACAGAGAGCAAAGTGTCTTCCTACTCAAATACAGTCCCTCACTCAGCACACCCCCTCCACCATGAAGTCCTAAAAATTGATCAAAAGCATCTATTTGTACACTTGACCCCTCCAACTGCTGCTACTCTAAGGTTAGATACCTTCATTTCTTCCCTGATCTAATGCAACAGCCTCTTAGCTGGACTCCTTCATATCTAATATGGTCCCATTATTGTCTGTTCTTCCTACTGTTACCAGAATGTTCTTTTCATAAACTTCATTTGGTCACATTAGCTTTCATGCTAGAAATCTTTTAATGGTTTCTTATTCCTCTTAGGATAAAGAAAAACTCCTTTAAAAGAACTACAGACTGCAGGCTTGGCTCACTTTATCCTTATTCTGTACATCTTCCTGCTGCATGGAAATGTGTTGTGGCCCCTCGTGCCAGAGAATCTTTGTTTGCACCACTCCCCAGTTTACAGAACTCCTTCTATCCCTTCCTCTAATCCCTCATTTTCTTAATTGACTCCCATTCATACTTTGAAAATCAGGGAAACCTTTTATTTTCCAATCTTGTTAGTTTCCTTTTGTGTATATCCTCAGAGACATTATTTTTCTTTCTCTTATACTATAATCTCACTTTATAATTATACATTCATTATTATGATTATTTGTATGTTAATGGTGAAAATTAGGACTGTGTCTATTTTTTCCTTTCTATTGTATTCCCAGTGCTCAGTAGTGTTTTCCACAACAAATAAGCATGCAAAACTATAACTGTTTGAAATAATTAATAAACATTCATTATTATTTTTATTTATAAATATTCTATTTTAAATAATTGAGATACAAAAAGATCCAGCATCATTGCAATATGACATATTGAGTTTATTAAACAAAATAGTTTCTTCAAACCTATATCCCCATTGAAGAAGAGCATGGTAGACAAAAAGGAGCATAAGACACATTGTATCTAAAAGCCTTCTGAGAACTTTTAAATTTTACTTACTTATTTTATGTACTGGAAATCAAATCCAGGGCCTCACACATGGTAAGCAAGTGCTGTACCAACTGAGCTACCTCTCCAGCTCTCTAAGAGCTTTTCAGAGCAGAAAATAAACAAATCCTACAAGTGATCTACAAGTTATTTTGTATCAGTACCTTCCCAGATAGTTTTCAAGCCACCATGACTGGTATATATATATACTTAGCATCTGTTTCCAGGACAAGAAACTTTCCATGAACATTTGTACTGAGAGACATTGTTGTCATAAACACCCAGAGCTTATACCCAAGGCCAGCCATAAATTCAGGCCCCAAGACCACACACTCATAGAATTATCCTCAGAACTCCTAGGAGTCTGGAACCCATGGGGAGATCCAATGGCATCAAAGTACAACAATGGAGAGTTGCATCTTCTTGACATGCTAGATCTATAAGGCTAATTTAGAATTCAATATGCATCAGAATTTAGAATTTTAAAAGTGCACCAGCAGCATTGTATTAGTTGGTATGGGCTAAGTGGAATTTCAGTTAAAAATTTTAAAAAAGCAACACCCAAAATGTCAGGAGCTTAACACCAATAAAATTTAATTCTTTAAAAAAAAATTTAATTCTTGCTCAGGTTAATTCTGCTGAGGCTCACATTCCCAGTGTGTTGGTCACTTTCAAGGCCACTCTAGTATAGGGCTCCCTTATCAGCACCTGCTTCCACAAGTGTCTTGACAGGGAAAGAACAGACAGGACAGTTAAACACTGTCAAACAAAAAATGCTTCCTTGTGCAAAGGACACACAGCACTTGTGAGGGTATTTCACGGGCCTAAAGGAACAAACTTCCACAAGACAGGTAGGTGCACTCATCTTGTTAGGGCCAGGGATTTAACTCAGTGGCACCGAGCCTGTCTCTCAAGCTCAAGGTCCTGAGTTTGATCCCCCGTACCAGAAAAAAATAGAGAAGAACTTAGTGAACTCAGTAACAATTCATGTAGTGCATGACAATTATCCAAATTTGTGGCCTTTTGGATAGTTTACCTCGTTCTTCTAATATTTACAGTAAAAATAATGGGTTGTTAAATAAATTGCATATGTATATGGGTTGATTCCTCAAGTTAAGCCATTTCATTATTTTGCTTTGTGTTTTTTTTGTGGTACTAAGGATTGAACCCAGGTCCTCCTATGTACAGAGCACATGCTCTGTCACTGAGCTACATCTCCAGCCCCATCGTTAAATATTATTTCCTAAATTGTGTGTTTTCTACTATTTAATGAAATATGCTGAAGACAGTGATTTCAATTTCTTAATTTTATTGGCCTATGAATTACCTAGTGGACAAAACTAGATATAAGAAATTTGGTTGTGATTTTCAGAATTGAGTTTACGTGATTCATAATTGTCACAAAGCTGTCTTCATAACTAGTTAGTCAAATTTTGTTTAAAAGATCATTTCTGATTTTGAATTGTCATTAAAATTGGTAAAGCATGTTTTTCTTCACCTAAATATTCCTTTGCAATCTTTATGCCATGACAATTTGGACCCAATTTTTATTTTCATAAGTTTAAGATAGACAGGTAGATATTTATTTCATCTGAATTTTGTCATTAAAAGACTCCAATCCCTTAAACATAACTTAAAGTGTTAAATTATGTCTAAAAAGGAACAAGGGGAAAAATAAGAAACATAAAAGGTGAGGGGGTGCTGAGAAAGACAGAAAAGACCACTCAGAACCTACTGTTGGGCAACAATTTCCCGCGGGCCTCTTGCATTTGTGCATGCAAGCTGAGCAAAGGAATTCTTCCCCCCAGAGTTATCTTTTCATAGATATTTGTACAGAGAACAGCCTTGCAAGAAGAGCGTACCTCCCTTTAGAGTAGAGATCAGTTTGCTTGCTCCCTACTATGAGTTCCCTCCAGGGCAAAGGCTGGAGGCTTACTTGTAACCCCCTTATAATTGGAGGGGGGGGTTCCTGTGCTTGAAGTCGCTCAGCATGTTACAGACCCACTAAGGGTGCACACTTAACCATGGCAGCCCCACTATGAGGCTTGAGGGAATGTGACTGGCTTGAACATGGTGTATGCTACCTTATGTCTGTGAGTAACTTGGTGCTTTTTCTCTGACACATAAGTCTCGTGCCTTTGGCCAGTATCCTCAAAACTATGGCAAACTAACTTGAGAGCTGTGGCCAATGAGAACAGGATGCTGACAGTCGTGGCTTTCTGAAAGAGAAAGGATAAGAAATCCTAAGGACTGAGTTTGGGTTGGTGAGAGAACATCCCTGGACCTGATGGTGAATATCCAAGGATGGTAGGCAAGGGCAGATGGGAAGAGTATGGATCGTCACTGTCCTGCCTCCTGATGAACGTTTAGAGTCTGAGCACCAAGACAGAAGATAAAATATCACCTAAATGTTTTAGCTGTTTCTCACTCTCTGCTGAGAAGAAGGGTCAAGGAATTCTCAAAGCTGACAGAAGCCACTAGTGGTCCAAAATTATTGAAACTTAGTTTTGGTTGAGCCATGAGCAGCAGCTGGATTATTAAAAGCACACAGCAAATGTGATTTGCTCACTGTTGCAGAGCACTCTGTCCCTATGGCCCCCAGGCTCCTCACTCCATCCCTGTATCCTCACCCTATCTGCCCAAAAGAGAAGAGTAACTGGCACTAATGTCAAGGACTTTCTGTTCCCAAGAGGGAATGAAAGCTACATGCACATTTCCAAGTATGCTGGAGAACTGAAGGGAGGTGAAGTAATCACATAATTCTATGTTTGGTTGGACAGAGACACCCAAGTCACCCATTCTACCCAGTTCTGTGAGGGGGGCAGTGTCTAGTTCCATGATTTGGTCAGGGTTTGCAAAAGGAATATAATATTCATGTGGCTTCTCTGCTGCAATGTCATCGCATCCTGATTTTCCTTTAAGTCTTCAAGTATCCCTCAATTTTCTTCAATTGTTTCTTCTCTTGTGACCATTCCTCAAATTAGAAATTCTTAAGAAAAAGAGGAGAGAATGCAGGAAAGAAGGTAGTAGTAAGACTTCAGGGGAGAGGCTGTTTTTCCACTGCAGCTGATCTTTGGGGCCTTGACGCAGAAACCTCCATCCACCAGGGCAGGATGGCCATGTCCCAGGAATCACTGAGCTTCAGGGATGTGTTTGTGGACTTCACCCTGGACGAGTGGCAGCAGCTGGACTCTGCTCAGAAGAACCTCTACAGGGGTGTCATGCTTAAGAACTACAGCCACCTGGTGTCCATGGGGTATCTAGTTAGCCAACCAGATGCGATCTTCAGTTTGGGATGAAGAGAAGAGGCCTGGGGGGGCAGACAGAGGAACCCAGATGAGGAGCTGTTCAGATGTACCGTTTTTGCCTTATGTATTTTGAAGTGCTGTTATTAGAAGCCTGGCAAGTTGATGGGTGGATAGATAACTACAAGGAAAGCCAAGACAACCCCCGTGACAAGCTGTATTCAGAGACAAGGAAATACCGAAGGATGAAAGGGGCTATGAATGCAGAACATGCAGAAAAATCATGTATCTGAGCACAGACTTTGTCTATATAAGACAAAGACTCCCTAAATATCATTCATGGAGAAGGTACTCAACATAATTTAAACTTTCTTAGTTAAAACAAAAGCTATGTAAGAAAGATAATGGGTGTAAGTTGTATTGAAAATTATGCCTTAGGGCTGGAGATTTAGCTCAGTGGTTTCGCCGCCTGCTGCACAAGCGCAAGGATCCGAGTTCGATCCCCGGGAACCAAAAGAAAAAAGAAAATTGCGCCTCCACTCTAATCTTGATAAAGCTAAACCTGCAGAGAAATTCTTTGAAACCCATCAACAAGGAAAAACTCTCCACCATAAAGAACCTTTTAATAAAAGGTAGAGAATTCAAGCTGGAGAGAAACTCTATGAATGTGGAAAGATATTTATTCAGAAAGCATGCCTTGTGCATCAAAGAAGTCACATTGGAGAGAACCCTTATGAAAGCTGTGAATTTGCAAAAGCCTTCAGCCAAAACTCAACCTTCACACACACACAATTAAAAACCCCTATGAATGCAGTGAATGTGGGAAAACCTTTATCCAGAAGGCACAACTCATTAAACATTAAAAGATTCATACAGGGGAGAGACTTTTTAAAAGTATTAAATGTAGAAAATCTTTCAGTGTAAAATCAACTCTCATTGTACAACTCAGAACTCCCACAGGAGAGAAGGCCTGTGAATGTAGAGACTGTGGCAAGGCCTTCAAGGGAGAAACCGCTCTCATTAAACATCAAAGGAGTCATTTAGGAGATAAAATGTAAAATACATGAATAAACCTTTAAGTGAGATAACTGTCCATTAGTTATATGTTGTTATAGTGTGCATCCAAGAATTTATTCAAAATAATTTTGCAAACCATAAATCAGCCTTCAAAAAATTGCTCAGCCTTCATTAGATTTAGGAAAACAATGTTATAATATTCAAAACATGGAATAAATATGATAAATTCTTCAAAAAAAGACTTCAGGGGAAATATCTAAACTGTCATAATGCAAAGGAGGCTGAAATTTTTATATTTTTGAGAGGAGATAGTTGAAATGAATGGCTGACACTTCTTAAGTGCTGTATCTTACAGGGTTTCACCGTTGGTTGCCTGTTCCTTCTACATTTTTAGGTATATGATTTCATTCATTTGCTAGAGGCTATTTGTATACTTGCAGTTCCCAAGACTGTATCTCCAATTCTAACTTGTCTATCTTCAAGTTGCAGACCAACTTTTCCAGATATTTGTGGACTTGCCTATCCCACAGGCGCTTCAACCTCATGCACTTTTTGAAAAGACTGAAATGATCATTATCTCCCCAAATATTCCTGTTTCCCATCACCATTAAAACAATCATCATCCTCAATCTCCCCAGACAAGGAACTCACCCTTGGGTCCCTCTCTTTTTAACCAAATCCTTTCAGTTTTACTTCAGATATATATATCCAAAATCTGACCACCCTTCTCCATTTCTAGCCACCAATTCAACTTGAGCTCTTATGATTTATATCCTATACTAATACCGCATTGTTCTATTTGTTCTCCTTCCCATCAATGTCTCCCACAATCCATCTTCTCGCATTCCTATCATAATTATTTTCTTACCAAACAAATATGATTATGCCTTTCCTTTTTTAATGATTCCCCTTCATTTCCCACTAACTGCCCCATAAAGTCATGCTCTTTTGTCTGGGTACAGTGCCTTCATGATGTAACCCCAATATACTGTTCCAATTTCATTTCCTTCCACTTCCCACCACAGAACTAAGCTCCAGCCCACAATGAACTTCTCACATATCTTTTCAAAACTCTGTGTCTTTGCACATTTTGTTCTCATTGCCTGAAATGCCCTTTCTTCCTCTTCTGTGTATAGAAAATCCTCATTCTGTCTTCAAGACTCCCCAAAGTTCATTCTTCTGTCAGTCCATCCCAGGCTATCCTAGGGTCTCCCGCTGCACGTGTTTCTATGTATCCAGTTGTTCTTGTGTCTGGTTCTTTCACTAGACTGAATTCCTTAGGGGTACAGAGCATAGATGCTGCATTTTTGTAACCTGGGTGCCTAAGCAGAATGTCTTGAATATGGCAGAGTAAATGCTCATTGGTTTAGTAATTTAATTTCTTATGCCAAGTCAAAATTCATTTAACACTTTAGCATGAAATCAATTCCTGAGCAACTTAATCTTGGTGTTTTATATGTTTCACATAGTTTATGGAACATACGTTTTAACCTTTGAGTCATTTATTCCTTCACTATTTTCAATTTGGTTATTGAAATACATGTAATGAACTATCACACAGGAAGAAAACAAGTTTAAATTTTGTTCCATATTAAAAATGTATGAAGTTGAGTAAGGGAGAATTCTGAAACTATTAGCTAAGTTAAGGGTGAAGTACACCCATAAATTGTCTTTGCATTCCTCAGGATCATAAAAATTTCATCCTGTGACAATTGACTAGATATGAATGGACTACTAACCACATCACCCTTTATAATAGCAGAAAGCCATTAATAAAATCAAGGTGTTTGTTGTTTGTTGTTTGTTTTATAATTTTGAGGATTGAATCCAGAGCCTAGGCAAGTGATCTACCACTGAGCTACTTGTCCAGCCAAAAAAAGAATTTTAATTTCAAGATCCCAAGAGATTATTCCAGTGGCTAAAATTATATTCTGTTTAAAATGTGGATTCCAGTAGGTTGAGGCATAGCATTTTAATGTCCATTCACTTTATCTGGTCATTTTATCAAACTGACTTCCTGTGCTGGCTCAGAAACATTTAAGTGGGAAATGAAGGACCAGAAATAATTCATGCAAAGGGATGAGAGAGAGCAATGAAAGATTTTTTGTCATTCTTGTTTTTATTTTTTTGGTGGGGGGAGAAAAATCACATTTATTAAAGACAATCACATGCTGGACACAACACACATGCTAAAAAGTGGACTGTCTTTTAAAACTTCAAAATTAAATAGGTAAATGGTTTCTTCCCCCTGCAGCCCACAATCATTTCCATGTTTGCAAATTAGAAGGCTCATGTTAAGACATTAAACAGTAAAATATGTAAGAAAAGCTCCAACCTATTCCAAAAGCTTTTTCTAAGTTAAAAAATCATGAATATGACTAACCGTATGCCATTGAAAACCACTCAGTTTTCTATGTTATTAGTACTAGAAATACCACTCCCCATCCCAGCATATTGTTTTATATTTTAGAGATAAGACATTAAAATCAAAGCCTGTTTACTTACCGATTTAAATGAACCCTCTTGGAAGACCCCCTTTTCCTGGTAAAACACACCAGATTGTCTAGGAAGACATTCAGGCCTACTTCTTAGCCACTGCTGAAATAAATCACAAAGGCTGGTGAGCCAATTGTTGTTATTTTTTATTTAAACTTATTTTAAGTGGTACATAAAAACATAGAAATTGTACGTATTTATGGGCTATCTTGTGCTGTTTCAGTACATGCATATATTCTGTACTGTTCAAATCAATGTAAACATACCAACCTAGCTCCTCAGATAA
Organism: Heterocephalus glaber; assembly: GCF_053883595.1. Lineage (NCBI taxonomy): Eukaryota > Metazoa > Chordata > Mammalia > Rodentia > Bathyergidae > Heterocephalus > Heterocephalus glaber. Next base: position 1,548,816 of record NW_028258323.1, read on the forward strand.
TTATCATTTCTTAATGGTGAAATCATTTAAAATCCTTTTTTCTGGCTTTTTGAACTCTATAGTGGAGTTATCTGTAGTCACCATCCTGTGCAACAGCACCTGGAGCTTCTTATTCCTCTCTAACTGTAGCTCAGGTCCCCTCACTCATCCTCTCCCTTTTTCCTGCCCACTCTCCCCAGCCTCTGCTGAACACCATTCTACCCCCAGCTGCTATGGAAATGAACCATTTTATGTTCCACACGTAAGTGCGATCATGCAGCACTTGTGTTTCTGTGCCTGGCTTATTTCACTTAGCACGACCTCCAGTTCTATCCATATTGTTGCAAATGACAGGAAATTATATATATTTAATATTTAATGTGACACGCTGTATATCCATAGATTAGTGAAATTAGAGGAAATCTGAGTTAACGACATTAGGTACTGTAGTAAATTGTAAGTTCCCTCTGGAGAGAAAAAGAGAGCTTTTATTCATCCTTGCTCCTCTCCAAGGAAAACATTCTGGACACTGTTGTTGAACTGTGTGAAAGGAAATGTTTTAGTCTCATTTTACAAAATTTCCGGTGAGATTCTAATAAACCTTATTTACCTATTATCTGATATAATAAAATAGAACACATGTGCACTGAAAAGAATAAAATGCTTACTTTTATCCTTATGTGATATTTAGCAAATATAAATACAAAAATACTTCCAGTCCTGAGACAGAGAAACCTGCAAAGCAATTGCTGATTCAGTCATTGGGGATGTAAATGGCTTATTTCTGTCCACTAAAAGAAATACTACATAAAACAGACATTAGAGAAAAGAGAAATATTTTTGTTTCATAGAAACAGATATGTGATTGCAAAGAATGACACGCAAGCAAAAATATGGTTTTTTATTCACAGAGCACTTTAAAGTCTGAGATTGAAAAAAATAATAATAAACCAAAAGATTACTTGAAAAATATCTCCTGGAGTCTCAGTATCTTTAAATTTTTAAATTTAACAGTGTAGAAAATAAGAAGCACTTTTATAATGCTGGCAAGAAAATCAGGTTTGTCTTTACATTTTCAAGCCCAGCATGAACTCTGCTATAACATTTCTGGCTTTTATTTTTCTGCCCAGGCTAGGCAGATTCGCCCCTTGGGGCAGAGCCATTTTAAATGCAGTACTCTTCTTACTCATCAGACACAAGAAAACAGTGAATCATTCTCTCCAAACCAAAACTAAGCTGGTTAATTGCCTGGCTATCAACCTTGACAGTTAATGTTGACATTCAAAACTTGGGATACAAGGAAAATGAGTTTTTAATGAAAGAAATATGAAGTGGACCATTAATGACATTCTAACTGGAGTGAAACCAAATCTTTTTTTTTTTTATTGACAATAGTAAATAGTTTAAAAATGTATTACTTCTTGTTTTCCAGTCTGCCTTTTCCTTGACCACAACCACTATAGGATATAATTCTAAAATAACAACCTTCCAAGCTATGTTATTGTAGACTAGTTTTACAGCCCAACCCAGTGCAAAATAAACATCAGTAATGAATTGTTCCCATGAACTGACATAAAAAAGTCTGTTGACTGTCACTAAAAACTAGTGCATTTTTTTTTAACTAAAAAAAAAAAAAAGAACTCTGGGAACACAAGTCTCATTCCTAATTTATATCATCTAGGACTTTGTTAAAAAGTCATCAACTCATTAGTAAATAATATTTTAAGAATCCTGTTGGCCTTAGGGCCGGGAATTTAGCTCAGTGGTTTCGCCACCTGCTGCGCAAGCGCAAGGACCCAAGTTCGATCCCCGGTACAAAAAAAAAAAAAAGAATCTTGTTGGCCCTAGTTGTCATTATTCACAGACTACTGATAAATGCAATGATGTTTCAGAGGGGAAAGTTACTCATTTATTTATCCTTAGCTGCTGCAGTTAATGAAACTAAAGTTCTGTGTAGTTTCAGCTGAAAGTGGCCAACTAATATTTTTTCTTATTATAGAACATAGAGTTGACTGATTAATGAGAATATCTTTTAATTTTCACTTTAGTCAGCTGGCATACAAGAAACTCAATATATCATGGGGAGAGGATGGGAGGGTGCAATAGGAGTTGTATTACTGAAAGTGAAATTGCTTTCACACTCCTGTTGGCTTCTAAATTCAGGCACTTTAGAGAAACATACTTCCCTTAGTTCAATGCCCTAACTTATGCAGAATTTAATGACATCTTTATTCTAAGCTGCATCATTGGTCCGTGATGGTAAATGATTTGTTGCAACAAATCAAATGTTTTATTCTTTCATTATTTTGAAAGAAGTACCTGATTATTTATTGATACATACCGAGACAAAAAGTAAATAAAGTATATATTTAAAATTCTAACTTGCCATAATTTTTTTTTCAGTACTGGGGATTGAGTCTAGAGTCTCCTGGGTGCTGGGTAAGTGCTTACCACTGAGCAACACTCCAGGCAACCTGCCCATAATTCTGATTTTCAGATTATTATTTATTCGGTTCTTCTATTAGTGAAGGTTGAAAAATTAAATAAAGAACACCAAATAAAACACATTTACAAACCAATTCATAAATATAAGTCACATAAAGCCAGGAAAGTACTCCTTGTTTGATGTTTCAGAATTTTTCCACCAATAAACAACTCCTTATATCCTATCAACTTCTGTGCTTATACTTAGTATGGTGCCTTTCATCTTTGGCCTTCAAAACCACTTATGGGCCTGAATTAATTCTCACCACACCCTTCTGAGACAAGTTAGTATTATTTTCCTCTCTTTATAACTGAGGAAATGGGGACAAAAAGAGATTAGGATGAGATTTGCCCAACTATGCAAAATAAATCAAAGGCACAGTGTGAGCTGCAAAACTACTCACAGATAAACATCCTATTGGCCTCTTCATTTCTCTTTCCTATCAGTATCAGTGCTCTAACACTCTCAACAGAAAATGTTTATCACGTAGCAACATAAGTTGAATTACTTTTTCATTCTGAAAAAATTCTGCTTCCTCTTTGGAGATTTACTAGTATTGCTCTCTATTTGTTACAAAACAGACTTTTGATGTGATTTTTACCTGTTGCAATTAAATATACAACTTGGTATCCTGAGGAAATTAGGATATGAATTGTTTACAATTATGCACAAAATGTTCAGGAAATGTGTAGTACAAAGCCTCAGACCATTTGTAGGGACATTTTAAGGCCATTCACCTAGAAATCTTTATGGTAATACTATTATGATACAACTTCATAAAGTGACTCACATTGGCTTGTTCAGGCTTGTACTCGGTGTGAACTGAAGACCTGTTACAACTCATTTATCTCCTTTTGCATTATGCCTCACATTGACTAACAAAGTAAACCTGCAAATCCTTTTTTCTATTAAGAGTTCAGTGGCAAGTGTCTGCTACAGAAGCAGTACTGGCAATGGAAGCCAGGTCCCACGAATGCTAAACATGCATTGTATCACTGGCCAGCACCCTGAGCCTCAAGACGTTTTTTAAATAATTTCTTTGTTTTTATTGAAGTAGCTCCCCCAAAAGGTTTACTTTAACAAAATCCAACGGCTTTGTTACATGACTAACAATTCTTTCTAAAAGAGAGATGCTATATTTCCGAATAAATTACCAAAAATCACAAGATTTAAAAAATGTTTGAAGCGTTAAGGGTGTAACAAAGTGATAGAGTATATGCTTTGGATATGAGGGCCTGGGTTCAATCGCTATTGACAGACGATAGATAGATAGATAGATAGATAGATAGATAGATAGATAGACAGACAGACAGACAGACAGATTGATTTGTCATGACTGGAAGAAAACTTAGTTTTCTTATGATGCTCTCCGAAGTAGCTTCCAATCATTATACCAGCAAATGACTGCCCCCCTTTCCTCTTCTCTACTTTTAGAAGTTTGTCTAAAATACAATGCAAAGAACACCTTAAGGAAAAGAGAAAGGGAAGAAAGGTAAACACATACCATTTCATTTTTGAAACTACACTATTCAAATATTTTAAGTTTCATTCTTCATACCTCCCTTACAAAAAACAGTGTATTTTTAATTTAGGCTATTACAAATCACATGATTTCAGCCAAAAGCATTTTGTTTAAAATTCTGTTAAATTAAACCATGGTGAATGTCAAGTCTTTGTATATAAACACATATGTACACTTTAAGGAAAATGACAAGGCTTTTAAATATAAATGAATAATTTATTCAAAGTTTCAGGGTCAAAGAAAGATTGAGATATGTTGTTAACAAACCTTAACTGGTGGAAATTTTAAATATTTTCCAAAGTCCACCAGTGTGTACCCATCAAGTTTTGACATGTTACACAATAATCTTTAAACACAAGATGGTAAACATTAAGACTGCATCACAAAACCAGAAGCAAGTGGCATACTCATATTCCTCTTGAAATAAAATAGATAGAATATTTCTTTCCTCTCCTGATTCTCCTACACTTGGAAACCAAACCAATTAGAAAACTGGGAAGCTTTCCACTACTATATAGGTGCTGTTTACTCTGCCTACCCACTAATTCATTAGGAGACTGGAACTGCTGGGAAACAACAGGAGTATGGTGGTCTTTTACATGTAAGTAAATATTTTATAATATAATAAAATTCCTAGAATTAAAATAATTAATAGAAATACTTCTAAAATAAGTATGGGTATTAGACACCCACCTTATGCTCCTTGTCACGAAACTTAACCTTACTTGCCAGGCTATGGTAGAAATAAGTTCTGTTTTCCCCAAAAGAGTGTTTACAAAAGAAAGACTTAATCTTCTTTGACTATTACAACTTATAATGGAATTGTTCACAGTTTTGGATGAGATCAGTTACATTTGCTTGTTATACACTCATAAATATTTATTTTAGGGAGTAGTTGATAAACCTGCTGGTTCGATCTGTAAAGCTTAAAACTAGGTCAATTTTATCATTCAGGGCTAAGCACCATCCATCACCCTTATCTCTCCAACAGCGAAGCTGAGGTAGTTTCAAGATAATACACTGTTATTCCCTTTCTTTCTTTCTTTCTTTTTTTGCCAGTGGGGCATTTTATTCATATTCATCACATCAGAAATCATCTCTCCTGTTAAGCGTTTTTAAATCTCAAGGTAGGGTTACGATACTTCCTCTGAGTCCCTGGTTATCTTCTCCAGGATAGGGGTCCCAGGGATCTACCTCCCAGGATCCGTGGCCTAGCTCTTCCAGCATACAGTCATCAAAAAGTGCTTGAGGGAAGTGAGCTGTTGGTTTAGACAAATTGCTGAGTGGAAAGTGGACACAAGCCTCTTTAGTGCTTGCTGGCTGGTGGCTTCCACATCACTTCCCCACACCCAAGGCTCAACTCTGCAATCTCTTACTGTAGGTTCCTAGCACAGCTCCCGGGGTCCTTAAAAGTCATCATCATCACAGATGTCAAGGTACACGTCGAAAGCCTCTCTGTTGCAGTTCCCATCGGGAGTGAAGACATATTTGTGGAAGGTTCCATCTACGCAGATGGCAATTACAGAGTTGACGTTCTTGGAAGCAGTGCGACCGAAGGCGCAGATGCAAGCTGACTCAGCAGGCACAGTGAAGCTTGCCAGGCTCCACTGAGAGTCCACGTACTGTCCAATCAAAGGCCCCACCTTGCCCACGCGAGCCAGAACAGAGCGGCGGTTGAGGCGGGTATCCTTGAGAGCGAAGATATGCACAGTGCCCTTATCACTGGAAGCGCAGAGGAAGGAAGAGTCATGGCTGAAGTTAATGCAGTATAGAGTGGCAGGGTCAGTGCCTCGGCGCAGCTCTACTAGCTTCTCCTTGGACTGGGTGTCAAAAAGGCGAATGAGGGTTCCCTTCTGGGAAGCCGAGGCCACTACGGTGCCTGGCTGGTTTAGGGACACACAGGCTACATCACTCTGATGTGCACTGATAATGAATGGAGCAGATGAGGTGCCAGGCTTTGTGCTCCCCAGGTCCACAAGTTGCAGACTTCCACACTTGTGTTCTGGAAACACAAGCAGTTGCTTCTCCAGGCTGGGACAGAGATCACAGAGCCCCCCGGGGTTGTCCCGAGTGTCAAACTCAAACAGCTTTCGGGGATTGTTGGGGAAGGAGTACACAAAGATGCGGTTCCTCAGCACGATCACGATCTTGTCGTGACACATGCACACAGCCAGCACTGGTTTGGTGAAAGTGAATTCCAGCACCAGCTTGTCCTTGGAGTCCTTGCCTTCCCGGGCATCATCCCAGATCAGCACTGAGATCTCGGAGAACTTGGGACTGCTACCACCGCCCACCAGGGCCAGCAGGTTGGAGCGGTGCAGCATCTCTACCAAGCCCAGGCTGCCCACCTGCTTATGGTCCAGATGCCCCTTCTCCATCAGTGGGTCCACATTGTAGATGCGCACACCTGTCTCCGTGGCACAGTAAAAGCAGCTTTGGTCTTGGTTGAAACGCAGGCTGGTGACCCCTCGAAGTGGCTGCTGAGTCATGGTTCAGGATTTCTCCCCTGGACACAATAGGATAATAGGAAAAGTCCTGAGTTCTCTCCTCCAAGTCTTACAACTTCTGCCCCAAGTAATTTCTTCCCCTTCTCTACTCAACTTCTTCGCCAGACTTCCGGGCTTCGGTGCCTGGCTCTGGTGTTTATATCAGGCCCCACTTCCGGGGAAGGGAGTCTATGTCCGGAAGTGACATCCTGGCCGGAAAAACTTGGTCGCGGTCCTTTTCCCCGTTTCGCGGTTTTAGGAACATCCCTCTCGATAGCAGGGTTTTCCTAGCAGGTCTCAGGGAGCGGAGGAAGGTCGGCAAGCAGGAGGGTCGGAGGCTCCCCAAGGGCGAGACTGAGTGAAGCGGAAAGAGCTGGCATTCCCTTTCTTAACCGGTGTGGCAAGCTACAGATTTAGTATTGCAGAACAGGAGGGGTCTGTGCAATAATCCTTGCTGACTTTGGGATGGGACTCTTGGAAAATTAATCTCAGTTCACAATAAAGATCCTGAAAATCATTTTTCTTCCTCTTTTTTTTTTTTGAACCTTGTGCTTGCGAGGCAGGCAGCAGAACCACTGAACTAAATCCCCAGCCCCTTAAAATCATTTTTCTACAGTTAGCACATTCTTTCCTGTGCAGTCCTAGGACATATAGAATATACTAATGAGCTGTTGGAGAAATGCAGCCTCTTTTCGGCTACTGAGCCCATGTCAGAAATAGAGCAAAGCACCTGAAGTTGTGCTCACATGCTGTACAAGCCCACAATTGCCTAGGTGTCTCTATCAGTTTCTGTGCATCTTGAGTTTTTACAGATAAAATAGTGCTAGTTAGTAGTGGTGGTAGCATTGCTAATGATCATTCTATCTTGCCCTAATAGTCTAGACTCTCATGTGCTCTACGCATATTTGAACTCTTGGTTTCAAAAGCTCTTTTCATTTTTTACTGAGAGCAGTTCACCAAAACATCCTCCCTATTATTCACAGTCAACTCTTCATTGTTGATTTACAGTGAATAAAAAAATTGCTTTGGTGTTATTGAGGTCTGCTTTTTTCAGGGAAAACTAGCTGTGCTGGCTAAAGATGAAAAATGAGAAAAGAAGGGAGAGTGATTAGTGTCTGGGCAAGGCATAATTACTGGAAAGTGGACAATATGAAAGTGGAAGAATACATAACGAAGAAGGGTATTTTTCAGCATAAAATACTACTCTTCACCAATCAAGGTACTGTGTTTTAGAAAAACAAAGAAACATGGTCCTTCATCTCAGAAAACAGACTAGGCTCTTTTTTCCTTTCAATCCTTGTCAAATCACTCAATTTTCCCTATTCTAAATTTTTTTCTTTTTTTTGGACCAGGGACTGAACTCAGGTCCTTTCGCTTGCGCAGCAGGCAACGAAACCACTGAGCTAAATCCCCGGCCCCCTATTCTAAATTTTTATCATACCAGTGTGGGCACTTGCCGTTTCATTCTTGGGTCACTATGACTCTTCCCTATAAGGTTTGGCAGTCTGATAAATCCTCTACTTGATCCTGATGGATTCTGCCTTCTAACGTCTATGTTCTTTGCATAACTATCTGTTCAACAGATTCAAGAATTAATGCCCTTGGAATAAAGTTTAAATTTGTAATCTAGCTTCAGCCTCAATGCTTGTAAACTCAGACACCAATCTATTCATCAACTTTGCCTGCTATTAAGTTAAATTCTGGCAAATCATTCCCTATATATGAGACACATTTCCCATTTCTTCCTTAGATCACACAACTCCTTATGTTTAGAATTCTATTGAAATCCTATCCATTTAAGGTCAAGTTCATATACCACTTCTTCCATAAAATCTACCCAGAATTCATTCTCATTCTCTCTCTCTCTCTCTCTCTCTCTCATTTAAATGCTTGAAGTTCCTTCTTTGTATCACTCCTACAGGGCCAAATACTAGGTTGTATTGTTATATTCATTTCTTGCTTCCTTACAAGTATATTTTTTAAAAACCTACCTTTGGTGTATATCTCTTAATAAATATTGGAGGTGTGAATGAATAAAATGAGAGCAAATGTGTAAGTGGAAATGAAAGACAAGAAAATCTTTGTAAAAATGAAAGAGATGAGGCTGAATTTTCAGTTGAGGAAAGAGACCTCATTCGCAGTAATATCTTGGTTTATAGTTTCCTTACAAGAAACTTTCAGTTTCTCACATTCATTTTGTGATATATTTCATTCATTTATAAAATATTGAGGAGGTACAAAAAGTGTGTTGAAGTCAGGAAGTAAAATCATTGTGAAAATTTCAGGAAAGAAATTAAATCAGAATATCTGAAAAAGAACTTGTTTGACAATTCTTATATTTTTGTGTGTCTGTTTAAAAAAAGTAATTTTCTAAAAAAGTAGTATTATTTGTACCCAAATAATTAAATGTTTTAAATGTTCAGATTTATGTGCTGAAATATCTTTTCTATTTATTTATTTACGGTACTGGGGATGAAGCCCAGGGTCTTGCACATGGTAGGCACATTCTCTGCCATTGAGCTACATCTGCAGTCTGCTACTCATTGCTGGTCTTCTATGTCCATGGTAGTGAAGCCCATTTTAAGATTAGAGTAACTTTTATTATTATTTAATAGGTACTTGAAAGCCTAGGCATTTATGGTATGTGTAGCATTGAGATGAGCAGTCTCCTAGTCACTGAAAGCCATTAGACATTGTTGCTTTGAAAAACAAATATAAGAAAGAAGGCCTAAAGCTGTTAGTACTATTCCTCCCCAAAGCAATAGAGCCAGAGTCTCTTTTCCATTGCATAAGATGGGAGATTGAAAAAAGAGTGCAAGTCAACTGCAGAAAGAGCATAAGAACAGTTGTGTAAAGCATTTATTTGCCTATGGATGAAGAATACTGAGCCACCCGTTGTTCTCCCACTCCCCACTGGGCAGTGTGGAGAAGTCTCTAATCTGCACAGGTAGGGAGCCATGGCAAGCCATCCTTTCACCCTTCCATCACCATCTTCAGAGATAAAACAGTCAAATAGTCTTTAGCTTGTAGTTAGACCTCAGAACCCTGAATAAGGGTGTATTTCCTATAGGGCAAGACAGTCTTGGGAAGGAATTCTTCAAGAGTGCAAGGTCAATTCACTTCGGGGAATAACACAATAGAGCATTTGCCTAGGCTTGTGGAACAATCTGCTTTATTCTCTTCAGCCGTGATGGGGGAGGTTCAAAGGCCTCCCACACTGGAAACTGTACTTAGAGATTTGGCATCCTGAGAACGTACCCAGACTCAAGGAAGAAGTCTCACCCTACAAATGTGCTTCTGGGAGACTTCTAACGTAGCTACTCCTGTTGAGAGTGCAGCTGGCTGCTGCACATGTGGCTGGCAGATGGCTCCCATGTTCCCTTAGCATCCAGGGCTATGGGCACAGCAGAGAAGATGAGCCAGCCTCCTACTTTACACGACAACACATCAGTCAAGTCAAACTTATCTATACAGGAATTTCTGCTTTAATACCTCAGAACAACACATTCTTATTGGTGAAACCCAGAATATATTTTTCAAATTACACATACCTTCATTTCTCACATGACTCCAAAGAATAAATCCATTTTAAAATGAATTACAAGTTTTAAATCCTAACATTTTTATTACTTTGTAAAGATCTTAAGTGTAGATAAAATACAAATCATTTTGTATGTTTTTTTATTAAATTCTTTTATTGGTACATTGTAGGTATACAACACAATTACATTTCTCATTGGGAATTGTACCTTTACATGATGCATCTTGGTTCTTATTTTTTCCCCATTCCTAGCCCTCCCTTCACGACCTCCACTCTTCCCTATATACAAAGACTTTATTTCCATTTTTCCATTTCTCATCATTTTTCCTTTCCCTTCTTTCCTTTCCCCTGCCCCTCCCACCACCCCTACCCCTTTGGACCTTTTCTTCCTATTTTACATTATCGATTATTCATTCTAATCATTGGTACATTTTAGATGTACAATATAATGACATTCATCATTGGAAATTTGCACCTTTACATAGTCTCTCTTGGTTCTTATTTTTCACCCTTGCCCAGCCCTCCCTTCAACTCCTCCAGTCCTCCCTATTTACAAAGATTTTGTTCCTAGTTTTCCATTTTCTCATATTAATCCCATTCCCTTCTATCCTTTCCCCTAGCCCTCCCACTTCCTTCCCCTTTGCCCCTTTTCTTCCTATTTCACATTACCTATCATACATTTAGTCCTTATTTACACTTTCAGTTTCACACACCAGATAAACTATTCGGTATTTACACATGTGTGTCCTATTAATTTCACTTAGGAGTATGGCCTCAATGTGTATCCACTTAGCTATAAATGTCTCTAATTTCTCATTTTTTATGGCTGAGTAGTACTCCATTTTATTAAAAAACCACATTTTCTTTATCCAGTCTCCAGTTGATGGGCATTTGGGCTGTTTCCAAGTTTTAGCTATTACAAACTGTGCTGCTATGAACATGGGTGCACATATATCACTGTGGTATGATTCTTTTAATTCTTTGGGGAAGATACCCAGCAGGGGAATAGCGGGGTCAAATGGGACTTCCAGTCCTAGTTCTTTGAGGCATCTCCATACTGATTTCCACAGGGTTGCACCAGTCTACACTCCCACCAACAGTGGAGCAGGGTTCCTCTTTCCCCACAGCCCCGCCAGCATTTGTTATTGGTGGAATTCATGATAGCAGCCATTCTTTCTGGAGTGAAGTGGAATCTCAGTGTTGTTTTCATTTGCATCTCTCGAATGACCAGTGATGTTGAACATTTTTTCATGTATTTATTTGCTATTTCTACTTCTTTGTCTGAGAAATGTCTGTTCATTTCAGATGCCCATTTTTGGATTGGGTCTTTAAATTTGGGAGGTCTGATCTTTTTAAGTTCTTTATAGATTCGAGATGGTAGATTTTTGTCTGAGGAAGAGCAGGTGAAGATTTTTTCCCACATTGTGGGTTGTCTCTTCACACTGCTGGTGGTTTCTCTTGCTGTGCAGAAGCCTTTTAATAAGAAGAGATCCCACTTCTTGATTGTTTGTGCTAGTTGATGGGCAACTGAGGTTTTGTTCATAAAATCTTTTCCTACACCGATGTCTTCAAGGGTTCTACCTAACCTCTGTTCCAACTGGTTCAGAGTTTCCATTTGAATATTTAGGTCTTTAATCCATTTTGATTTTAGTTTAGTGCATGGTGAGAGATATAGGTCTAGTTTTAATCTTTGTCAAGTTGAAGCCCAATTTTTCCAGCACCATTTATTAAAGAGGCTATCTTTCCTCCAGTGAGGGTGTTTGGCTCCTTTATCAAAGATGAGATGGCTGAGTGTGTCTGGCGTTGTTTCTGCATCTTCTAATCTGTTCCACTGGTCCTCAAGTCTGTTTCTTTGCCAGTACCATGCTGTTTTTATCACAGTAGCTTTGTAGTAGAGTTGCAGGTTGGGGATTGTTATACCCCTGCCATGTCTCTGTTACCTAGAATTGCTTTTGCTATTCTGGGTCTCTTCTTGTTCCAAATGAATTTTTGGATTGTTTTCTCAAGGTCCATGAAGTATGCTGCTGGGATCTCAATTGGAATTGCATTAAATCTATATAGCAGTTTTGGAAGTATGGCCATTTTCACTATAGTAATCCTTCCTACCCAGGAGCAGGGGATGTCTTTCCATTTTCTGATATCACCTTCAATCTCCTTTTCAGAGTGCCATAGTTTTCAGAGAAGAGGTCTTTGATTTCTTTCGTTAGGATGATTCCTAGGTATTTCAGTTTTTTGGATGCTATTGTGAAAGGAATTATTTGCCCTATTTCTCTCTCAGTGAGTCTGTCATTGGTGTAGAGGAAAGCTATTGATTTTTGTGTGTTGACCTTGTAACCAGCTACTTCACTGAATTTGGTTATTAAGTCTAGAAGACTTTTGGTGGAGTTCTTGGGGTCTTCTATATAGAGTATCATGTCATCTGCAAATAATGACAATTTGACTTCTTCATTTCCTATCTTTATTCCTTTTATTCCTTTCTCTTGTCTAATTGCCATGGCTAATGTTTCCAGAACTATATTGAACAAGAGTGGTGATAGTGGGCATCCTTGTCTTGTTTCTGATTTTAGTGTGAAGGATTTCAGTTTTGGACCATTTAGTATGATATTGGCTGTTGGTTTTTCATAGATGGCTTCTATCAGTTTGAGGTAGAGACCATCTATTCCAATTTTTTGTAGGGTTTTTATCATAAATGCATGTTGGATTTTGTCAAAAGCTTTTTCTGCATCTATGGAGATAATCATATGGTTTTTGTCCTTGGCTCTATTGATATAGTGTATTACATTGATTGATTTGCATATATTGAACCTTCCCTGCATCCCTGGGATGAATCCCACTTGATCAGGGTGTATGATCTTCTTGATGATCTTCTGCATTCTGTTTGCCAGTATCTTATTAAGGATTTTTGCATCTATGTTCATTAGTGAGATTGGCCTATAGTTCTCTTTTTCAGTTGGGTCTTTCTCTGCTTTGGGGATCAAGGTGATGCTTGCTTCCAGGAATGAATTTGGGAGTATTGCTTCCCTTTCAATTTCATTGAAGAGTTTAAATAGTAGTGGCAGCAGTTCCTCTCTAAATGTCTTGTAGAATTCATCAGTGAAGCCATCAGGGCCTGGGCTTTTCTTAGTTGATAAGTTTTTAATTACATTTTCAATTTCATTGGTTGATATTGGATTGTTCAGAATTTTTGGGTCTTCTTCGTTCAACTTTGGCAATTCATGTGTATCTAGGAATCTGTCCATTTCTTCTGTGTTGTCCATCTTATTGGCATATAGGTTCTGGAAATAGGTATTGATGATCCTCTGGATTTCTGCTGGGTCTGTTGTAATTTCACCCTTTTCATTCCTAATTGCATGGATTTGGGCCTTTTCTTTCCTTTTTCTGATAAGGTTGGCTAAGGTTTTGTCAATTTTGTTGATTCTTTCAAAGAACCAACTCTTGGCTTCATTGATTTTTTTGTATCATTCTCTTAGTCTCCATTGCATTGATTTCTCCTCTGATCTTTATAATTTCCTCCCTTGTATGAGCTTTGGGGTTGTCCTGCTCTTCTTTTTCTAGAAGCTTGAGTTTCAGCATCAGGTTGTTTAATTGGGCTCATTCTGTTTTCCTAATATGCGTATTCACTGCTATGAATTTCCCTTGTAAGACTGCTTTCATTGTGTCCCATAGATTCCGATATGTTGTATTGTCATTGTCATTTAATTGAAGGAACTGTCTGATTTCTTCTTTAATTTCCTCTGTGACCTATTGGTTATTCAGAAGTGTGTTGTTCAATTTCCACGTGTTTATGAAATTTTTTGAGTTTCTTTTGCTATGGATCTCCAATTTCATGGCACTATGGTCTGATAATATACAGGGGATAACTTCAATTCCTTTGCACTTACTTAAACATGTTCTATGTGTGAGTATGTTGTCTATTTTGGAGAATGACCCATGTGCAGCTGAGAAGAATGTGTATTCTGATTTTGTGGGGTAGAAGACTCTGTAAACATCTGCTAAGTTCATTTGTTCAAGAGTTCAATTGAGTTCTAGTATTTCATTACTTATTTTTAGTCTAGTTGATCTATTTGTGACAGTGGGGTGTTGAAGTCCCCCACTACAATTGTATTAGTACATATATGACTTTTCATGTCCATTACTATTTGTTTTATATAGTTGGGTGCACTAGTGTTTGGTGCATAGATATTTATGATTGTCATCTCTTCCTCTTGGATTCTTCCCTTTACAAGGATATCGTGTCCTTCTTCATCTCTCTTAATCAATGTTGGTTTGATCTGCTTGATCTACTTGATCTGCAAAGAGGATAGCTACTCCTGCTTTGTTTTGGGTTCCTGTCACATGGAGTATTGTTTTCCACCTTTTAACTTTCAGTCTATGAGTTTCCTTTTGAATGAAGTGTGTTTCTTGTATGCAGCATATTGTTGGATTTTGCTTCTTGAGCCATTCTGCCAGTCAATTTCTTTTGATTGATGAATTGAGACCAATAACATTAATGGTTATAACTGAAATGTATTGACTTGTCACTGCCATGACTTTTTCTTTTTGTTCGGTTCTCCCCCTTTACATTTAATTTCTTGTCATGCCAGATGGGTTCATTCTGCTTTGCTTCCTGGGGTTGTGATCCTCAATGTCTGTTCCTAGGATATTATGCAAAATTCTTTGGAGTGCTGGTTTGGTATTCATGAAGTTCCTAAGGTGCTGTTTGTCATGAAAGTATCTTATTTCTCCTTCCATTTTGAAAGATAGTTTTGCAGGGTACATCAATCTGGGTTGGAAGCTGTTTTCTTTTAGAGTTTGGAATATGTCACTCCAAGCTCTTCTTGCCTTGAAGGTTTGTGTTGAGAAGTCTGCTGTGATTCTGATGGGCTTTACTTTGTATGTGATTTGTTTCTTTTCTCTAACTGCTTGTAGAACTTTGTTCTTCTGTTGAGTTTCTGGAATCTTAACAATTATATGCCTATGTGTAGATTTTTTTTGATCAAGGCTATTTGGGGTCCTATATGTCTCACTTATGTGTATGTCAAGCTCTTTTCCCCTGCTTGGGAAGTTTTCTGCCATTATTTCTGTGAAGAGATTTTTTTATGTCATCTGCACTCTCTCCTGTTTCTTCATTGAGCCCAATCAGTCTTATGTTATTCTTCTTTGCATCATCTAGCAGCTGCTGGATTGATTTCTCATGTTCCCTTATAATTTTGAAGCAATTTTTCTTTTCCTGGTCACTAATTGCAATCTTATCTTCTATATCTGAAATTCTGTCCTCACATTGGCTCATTCTGCTGTGTAGACTTTCAGTGGAGTTTTTCATGTCCTGGAAATCTATTTGCATCTGTTTTATGGATTCCATTTGTTTCTTATGTTGGGATGTCATCATGCTCCTGAGCTCCTCTCTAGATTTATTAATCATGTCTTGCACTAGGGGCACAATTTCTCCTGTTATCTGAGAAATTATTTCTGATTTCATTTTTTCCAGATCCCCTTTTGTTGCCAGTTCAGTGGGTCCAGGTGGTTGAGTATCTGAGGGTTCCATCTCATTTCCATTTGGGGTTGCTGTAGGTGATCTGGAAGTCTGGTTTTGAGACTTATTTATGTGTTTTCTCATTTCGACTGGGGCGGGGGGCTGTTAGCCCCTGCACGGATTACCTCCTCTGAGCTGGGAGAGTTGGGACAGGGGCCGGGAGCAGCGGTAGGGATGATGGCCCAAAAGCCCTTTCCTGTGAGCTGGGAGCAGCGGGAGGGGTGGTGGCCAGGAAGCCCCTTCCTCTGGACCAGGAGCAATGGGATGGCGGCTCAGCAGCCCCTACCTCTGGGCCAGGAGCGGAGGGACAGAAGATGGCCCAAAAGCCCTATCCTCTGGGCTGGGAGCAGTGGGAGGGATGGTGGCCGGGAAGCCCCTTCCTCTGGACCAGGAGCAGTGGGACAGCGGCTCAGAAGCCCCTACCTCTGGGCCGGGAGCAGCGGGACTCAGTCTGGTGTCCTCTGCGTCTTTGTAGTGTGGAACCAGGTGGGCGTACAGAGGAGTGGGGGTGGGGGTCCAGTGGATTGTTGCCAGAGGGTGGGCTGATTCTGCTTGTTTCCCACGACTCGGGACCTCGGTAGGGCGTGCACAGACCTGCCTGTCTGCAGTGGGCTGATTTGGCGTGTCACAAATCTTAAATATGTAAGATACTAAATTATGTCCTCACACTATAGTAGGCTCTAAAGAAATCTCAAACACACATTTTCTCTACAAACTAGCACTTCAATTCATCAGAAATACAACAATGAAAAAAGGGACACATATTTGAGACAAAGGAAGATTTTCAAGGTTCTTCTGAATCACTAGTGATAAAATTGTATTTAGCTTTTTGAAAACCAACTCTAATGTAACTAAAGAACAATGAAAGGGCTGGGGATTTAGCTCAGTGGTTCCTGCACCTGCCACGCAGGTGCAAGGACCCAAGTTCGATGCCCGGTACTAAAAAAAAAAAAAAAGAACAATGAAAAAAAGTACATAGATGTAGCATTTTTGTGAATCAAAAATAATTAAAATATTCAGTGGTTCAGCCCAGGAATAGATAAGATTAGCTTGCCCAGAATACTCGTTGCCTGTCCCATCCTCATCTTCCTGTTTAAATTTCTTTGACAGATTCTCATTCCCTGCATTAAAATTTCAATCTTTTTTACTTGGCCTTCCTTATGACACTTCTCTCAACACTCCCTGCCTGCTTCACAAGCCCAAGGTCCAGAGTTCGATCCCGGTATCAAAAAAAACCCAAAACCAAAACCAAGAAAAACACTCCCACTGTATTTCCAACTACTTCCCTACATAAAACATAGTAGAGCAGTCTATTCAGTGTTTCCTAGGCACACATTCACATTATTTCACCTTTGTGTTTTTGCCCAGTCCCTTCCTAGAGTGTTTTACTACTTCTCCATGGCTGAGGCTGTACCCTTTCTTGAATAGGTAGTTTTATTACTACCTCTTCCCGGAAGCCTTTCTCAACCATCTGTCCACTGAAAGGTCTGTACTTTCACATCCTTGTGGACTGTTCTCTCCCCTGCATCCTCTGGCAAGTATTGTCTGCCCTCCCATTTGCTACTTTGTTCCCCTATCCACTCTTATCAATAAAAATATATTGCTCTCAACTATTAAAGCACAAATTCACAGATAAGTTTGACTTAACTGATGTGTTGTCATTGTACAGTATTACCCTTTACCAAGCCAAAGATTATGTCTACTATTTTTATTCTCATAAACTAGAACCAAAAAGTTCTCAATAAATACTGGTACTAATAAAAAGGAATTTGATGTGATGGTAATTATGGACCTATGGAAAACAGAGACCAGAATGGAATCTTTTAGGAAATTACTAGTTGTAAACAAAAAGTGAGTTTATTTTAGTGAGAACACTCTATTCCTTTCCTCCATTTACCAGATATCATAGTGACTTTCACTTCTTTTGAATAAAATATGGTTATCATCTCCATTTTGGTACATCTTTCAAGACTACATTTAAAAATTATCTAGACTGTGTACTGTGCAAAAAGTATTTTCAAAAGTAGAAGGTTTCAAGGTCCAAAGCGGTAGGGGTAGTGGGAGGGGCAGGGGAAAGGAAAGAAGGGAAAGGAAAAAATGATGAAAAATAGAAAAAATGGAAATAAAGTCTTTGTAAATAGAGAAGAGTGGAGGGTGTGAAAGGAGGGCTAGGAATGGGGAAAAAATAAGAACCAAGATGCATTTTGTAAAGGTACAATTCCCAAAGAGAAATGTAATTGTGCTATATACCTACAATGTACCAATAAAAGAATTTAATTAAAAAAAATAGAAGGTTTCACATTTGAAAACTCAGGGCAGAAAATTATCTCTAGGGATTTTAAGTTCTAGTAAGATTTGAAAAATTTTTCCCTCTAGAAGCCATGTAAAGTCCTTATCTCTGCTAGTCCACGCTGGTTTACTTACACTCCCAAGTTTTCTGATCATTCATAATTCTCGAAATGGACATATTTGAGGATGTATGCCACAATCATTGGAAAAACCCTCTCTACCTGAGAGTAAGAATGCCTTAATTTTTTTCTTTTTTTTTTTTGGTCTGCCTCTGTGTCACTGTGGGCAAGTCCTATTCACCTACATTCTCCTATCAATATCAGTAGTTTTGTTTATTTTGAATGTTGTTTCTTTATTAAAATTATTTCTCCTTTTTAAAAACTTTAATAAGATAACTGTATTAAACCAAAAATCTGCATACCACATAATTTATGAACTTAAAATATGAGATTCAACAGAGCCCAGCACATTGTCAGAGTGGTACAAACAAAACCACAATAAGGCTTATGTCATTTTTGCCGTGCCAAATCAGAACTCCTGGCTATGGTCTCCCAACCACTGCCCCCCTAAACCTAGGTAACCACTGAGCTACTTTCTATCGTCATAGATAGAAAGAATAGGAAATACCCAGAATAGGAAATTTACTTTTTTTTCTTTCAAAATAGATCATGTTCTTTTTATTGCCTAGGTATGATATATTAGATAACAGAAATAACAGACCTGAAAATCTGTACAGAAATACCAATAAAATCAAGGCAGAATACAATGAGATGGAAGCCTGAAATAACCATGACTCAAACATTTATTGGTTGAAATCAAATTACTAAGCACCTATAATGTGTTAGTAATGCCTTGCCTGGAATTCAAAGATTAATAAAACCTGAGAAAAATTCCAAATCTCAAAACACAGTAGATACACTGAGGTAAACAGATTTGGGCCAGCAAACTATGCTGCATGGGGTTTTTTGTTTGTTTGTTTGTTTTTGTTTTGTTTTGTTATTCCTGAGGCAGGGTCTCACTGTGTAGTTCATGCTGGCCATGAACTCACTACAGTAGCCCAGGCTGACCTCCAACTCCAAGTGATCCTCTTGCCTCAGCCTCGAGAGTACTGGGATTACAGGCCTGTGCCACCACGCCCAGTTTGCTGCATGTTTTTGTGAGACTTCTGAGATAAGAATGGTTTTTACAGATAAACATTTGAAATTGATTTGATGACAGAACAGCTGGAATCCTAGTTAAGAGAAATGTTATCTTCCACCAAAAGAATTCCATTCTTCTGATTAGTATATCTCTACTTTTTAAAAAAAATTGTACTCGATTTTCAGTATACTGTATATTTAATTTTGCCAACAAAAATATTGTGGAAATGTATCTTTTCTTTCGTTACATACATATATTCTTTTTTTTTTTTTTTTTTTTTTTTGGTACGGGGGATTGAACTCCGGACCTTGTGCTTGTGAGGCAGGCGCCGGAACCACTGAGCTAAATTCCCCGCCCACATACATATATTCTTAATTTTGCATCTTGGCCTTCAAACTCTAAAATATTTACTCATTGCATACTACAGAAAATAATTTTTTACTGCAAAATGAATAAATAATTAAAATGTGGTAAATGCATTGAAAGAGAATGTAGCTTGAATTCAAGTCATTACGAAAATATTGAGGAGGAACACTTGAATCAGGCTGGGATAACGATTTCAGAAAAGACTTTCAGCAGTAGGTAGCAGTGGACTGAGCCTGAAAAACTAGGTGTCAACAAAACAAGGTGGAGGAGACACTAGTGGTAGTTGGTAGAGGAATTTAAATCACTCATGATTTGGGTCATTGGCGAGAGAGACAGACACCAGTCAGGGATTACATCTGATTAACTTCAACTATTGATAACATCTTCACTTCATGTATCTACCACAGACCTGGTCCCAGTTATAACCAGCTGTCTGATGGTATTTTTAACCTCTTGAAGAGCTCTGTCATTCATATCTCGCACTCTATCTCTAAACTCTTCCTGGTGATACTTATCTCTAAGTATCACACTGCCTTGAACACAGTAGATTTATAAGTTTTGAAATCAAGCAGTGTCAGGTCTTGTATTTCTTTCTGTTTGAAAATTGCTGTGCCTGTAGGTCTTTTGCATTTTCAAATAAAGTTTAAACTCTGCTGTTAATATCTACTCCAAAATCTGCTAAGATTTTGATTGGAAATGAATGGATTCTGCAGATAAATGGAAGTTGAACTTATATATTTTTTTAAAAAGTAAGTTTTGGGCCGGGAATTTAGCTCAGTTGTTCCACTGCCTGCCTTGCAAGTGCAAGGTCTCAAGTTCGATCTCCGGTACCAAAAAATAAATGAATAAATAAACATAAAAAATAAAATAAAAAAGTAAGTCTTTCAACTCATGAACATTTATTAGGGTTTTAATTTCTTGCACCAATGTTTTGTAGTTTTGTGGGGGTTTTTTGTTACCGGAGATTGAACTCGGGTCCTCGCACTTGCGCAGCAGGCGGCAAAACCACTGTGCTAAATCCCTGGCCAAATTTTTTTTATTAATGTTATTATTATTATTTTTTTGGTACCAGGGATCAAACTCGGGTCCTTGCACTTGCGAGGCAAGCAGCAGAACCACTGAGCTAAATCCCCAGCCCTGTTTTGTAGTTTTAAGTATAGAAATCTTCCACATTTTAAAGATTTATCCTTGAATGTCCATGCTTTTTGGTGCTATTATATTTTTTAAAATTTTCAGTTTACAATTATTATTATAGAGAAATATTGATTTTATAGATTAATTGGTTCAACTCAATTTTTGGAGAACATTTTGTGATTGGGAAGGCAACATGGAGAGATAATCATATCATCGGGAAATACTGATAGTTGTATTTCTTCTTTTATAATATGTGTGCCTTTTATTTATTTTTCTTGCCTTATTGCTTTGACCAGGGACTCTAATTCATTGTTTATACATTTGTTGTTGCTGTAATAGTATACATGAAACTGGATCGTTTACAAAGGAAAAAAGTTTATTTTGGCTCACAGTTTTAGAGGCTGGGAAGACCCAGAGCAATGTGTGGCCTCTGCCTGGCTCCTAGTGAGGGGCTCATGGTGGAAGGCAAGTGCAAAAGAGATAAAACATGAGAGATGGACTTGCTTTATAGCAACATGCTTTCATGGTAACTAATACAGTCCCATGAGAGTGGGAACTCATTGATGGAAGAACTCATTAATGCCTTCATGATGGCTCTGTGCATGACATGAATACTTCCCTCAGGCCCTACCTCCCAGCACTGCCACAGTGAGGAATTAAGGTTTCAACACATCAACTTTCAGGGGACACATTCAAACCATAGCTATGCCTAATGAAACAGGATGGTTAATTTTGTGTGTCAAGTTGATTGCATTACCAGCACCCAAATTTAACATTATTTGTGGGTGTGTCTCTGGGGGTTTATTGGGATAAGATTAGCATTTGAATTGGTGGGCTCTAACGTAGATCACCCTTCTCATGTGGTATATCATCCATCTGTTGAGGGTGGAATAGAAGATAAAAGTGGAAGAAAGAGAAAGTCCCTGTTCTTTTCCCTACTTGTCTGCTTGAACTGAAGCATTGGTCTTCTGCCCTGGGATGGAATTCACACCAACTCCCCCTTTGCTGTGTAGGTCTTTAAATTCATACTGTAATCACCCCACTGGTGTCCAGTTTGAAGACGGCAGATTGTGGGACTTGTTGGCCTCCATAATTACATGGACCAACTCTTCATTATCTCTCTCTTTCTCACCAATAGCATGAAGAAAGAGCTCCAACCACCAAGATGTTTCTCGGGATAATCTTGACTAATGCACAGAAGCAGTTAGAGCAAAGATCATTTCTTCCTAATTGTGAAATTTCTGTGCACCATAGACAAAGATCCCGAACCTTCCACTAAGGAAAAATAATTTACACAGAAAACTCCAGAACTGGAATGTCAGACTTTTCAACTGAAACCCTGAAAGTCAAAAGACAATAGACCAATGCCTTTAACATTTGGAGGGTAAATAATCTCCAACACTGTATTTAGAATAAACTTTCAGATATCAATAGGTCTATAGAAGTTGCCCTAAATTGTGGGAGCAGGCTAGGAGGGAAAAGGCCTAAGATCTTCAAATAGAGGGGTCAAGCACACAATTAGGATGAGACAAAACTCAATAATTGTACAAAGAAATTCCAACATGAACCCTGTGTGGCAGGCCTGGAAAGCAACAAGCCTATATTGGAGCAGAACACAAAGCTCTAGTAAGAACATCCTGAAACAGGAAAATTATTTGTTTGCCAAATATTTTCAATTTTATTGAGAAAATATTTTCATTTCTGATAAACAATTTAAGCATATTTAGGTACAAAGAAAACTAGGAAAACAAGCAAAAGAGGGACAATTGTTTACTCTAGAAGAAAATAGCTAAGAAAATTACTATAATCCTAATAAATGACTCAGTGTTGAGTAATTATCCAGTTATAATCATTATAAAGGCTGAATATTGACATAAACAGGAATTATGATATTATATGGAAAAACAAGGGTTTGTGCCTTATGGATGAATCATGGAATGAAAGAATTTAAAATATTTTATTGTGGGGCCGGGGATTTAGCTCAGTGGTTTCACTGCCTGCTGCGCAAGCGCAAGGACCCAAGTTCGATCCCTGGTACCAAAAAAATAAATAAATAAATAAAATATTTTATTGAAAAATTTTAAAAACTACTTACTATATGCTAGGGAGTAAAGGTGTCACAAATACTACCCATTTAACCTGATTCTGGCTCTATAAAGTATTATTATTATTAATTTTATTATTATTATTCTTTTCAGTGCTGGAGATTGAACCCAGGGCCTTTGTTCCCAGAGAACACTTAGCAATACCTAGGACAGTTTTGGTTGTCACAGCAGGGGTTGGAATGTTACTAGGATTTTGTGAATGGAGGCCAGAGATGGCATAAGACAGCTTTCCACAGCAAAGAATTATCTGGCAAAAAATATCAACTTTGTGCTTTGATTAAGAAAAGTTTAAAATGAAAAGAAATCATGAGTGACAGAATGAAGTTAAATCTTAGCAAGTCTTGATGATTTTACTATGTTGCCTTTCAGTGAAGTTAAATCTTAGCAAGTCTTGATGATTTTACTATGTTGCCTTTCAGTGAAGTTAAATCTTAGCAAGTCTTGATGATTTTACTATGTTGCCTTTCAGGGTTATATTTAGAAACATGAAGGCAAATATTAGAAGAAAGAGCTGGAAGAACTGAAAGTAGTTGCCTCTAAGGAGAAATAAACTAGTGAGGGGGGTGAAAGCCAGCAAAAGGTTCTTGTGCTTTTGTGATTTTGTTGTTTTCTGTTGTTCTCTTAAAGGTATTGAAGAACTACTTAAATTACAATATGCTTATTTTTAAATGTTAAAATGTGAATATTCAAATTATTGAATTCAGCTTAATTATCATTTCCCATATTTAAGACTGTTTATTAAAATACAGTTTGTAAAAGATGGCTAGGGCAGGGGATTTAGCTCAGTGGCAACACGTCTGCCTTATAAGCGCAAGATCTGAGTTTGATTCCCGGTGCTGGAAAAAAGGAAAAAAAAAAACAACAAACGATGGCTCTCAGTAAATCTTGTAATGAAGGCAAAGAAGAAAAACATGTTCATGGAGGAAACAGCATATAAAAAGAAATTTGGGACTGGGGATTTAGCTCAGTGGTATCCCCGCCTGCTGTGCAAGCGCAAGGACGAGAGTTCGATCTCCGGTAAAAAAAAAAGAAAGAAAGAAAACTTTTGTTGTGACTGACATCTTGCACATCAAGTTCCGACTTGCAACATGATGAGGCATTTCAGACAGAAAGTCCTGAAGATCCAGATTTGCTACAGAAAGGCATTCTGATCTTATAAGCAAACAACAAAAATTCCTTTACAAGATAATGATAGATTACTAATATATCATTACATATATAGAAACTCATATTACAGGAACAATGAGGTTTTAAAAAAATATTGAAAGCATGGGGTCAGGGATTTAGCTCAGTGGTTCCCCTGCCTGTCTCGCAAGCCAAGGACCCGAGTTCAATCCCCAGTACAAAAAAAAGAGAAAAAAAAATATTGAAAGCAACTAAAATAAGGGTGACACCTTTGTTAAGAACAACTTTTAAGGGCTGGGGATTTAGCTCAGTGGTTCAGGTGCCTGCCTCATAAGCACAAGGTCCCGAGTTCGATCCCTGGTACCAAAAAAAAAAAAAAAAGTGAGCCAGGCATTTAGCTCAGTGGTTCCACTGCCTGCCTCACAAGTGCAGGGACCCAAGTTTGATCCCTGGTACCACAAAAAAAAAAAAAGAACAACTTTTAAATTTATAAATGTAATCTTTCAAAATCCATATAGAAAATGCAAATTTTGATGTACCTTTTTTTTTTTTTTTGGTACCAGGGATGGAACTTGGGTACTTGTGCTTGTGTAGCAGGCAGCGAAACCACTGAGCTAAATCTCCAGCCCAGAAAATGCAAATCTAATTTAGAAAGTCAGCCCTAACACCAGGATCTCCTCCCAGTAACAATTTATCTTTAATGTAACAGGATACTTGAGCGAGAACAGGAAGAGAAACTAAGCTCATATCGCTCCTGCATTACTATACTGGATGAGCAGCCATCTCACGAGTCTTTGTCCTCAGAAAAAGCAAAAGCCATCTTCAAGGATCTTCCCATCTCTATTTCCTTCCCACACATCTTTTTCCCCCTTGGGTGTCTTTCCCTGGTCAATGTCTCTATGTGTGCTCTTTTTTTCTAACTAGGAGATTTAAAATTTCACAAAGATGTCCAAATGTCTACAGTTTTAAGTCTTGGATGTGCTGGTGTCCACATTTACCGCATCCTTCCCAGTCCCTGCAGGATTATTTTTAATAGTATTATCCTCCCAGTGTTTCTTTATGTAAATATATGTAAGTACAGTTATGTATATAAATATGTATATGTAAATGTATTTTCTTATACTTCCCATATACTTTTCTATAACTTGCTTTATTTCACAATATTTTAGAATAAAGTTTAATATATTATTTGAACTTTGGTCATCTTAGAAATACCATTTAAGGGCTGGGGATTTAGCTCAGTGGTTCTGCTGCCTGCCTTGCAAGCACAAGGTCCCGAGTTCAATCCCTGGTACCAAAAAAAAAAAAGAAATACCTTTAAATTTAGAGAGATTATAACTTTAAAATGCTGATTATAATATTTATTTAACAAAATTTATTAAGGTTTCAGTTCTCAGATACACTGAGGAGAAAAAATGATTTTAACTGGGCACATATTTTCTGTGTTTCTTAGGATTTCAAAAAAAATTATTCAGCCAACCCAAAGAAAATAGTACTGTAGTATGTTGTGAAACAAATTCATAGAGACTTCAAGATATACTTTATATATAAGGTCTTAATTTGGCTCAATTTTATATCATTTTCTGTATTTCTAAATAGAAATTAATTATATTTTAAATATAATTTCTCAAAGATATAAATTTCTCATATTTAACAACATATTCCTGATATAGTTAAAGGCTATAAAACAAATGTTGAGATACTAAATAATCACATTTAAATCAGTTTTTTCCAGCAACATCTTAATGGGGCTAAGAGAATTGGGGCTGTATAGTCAGTTAGACCCTCTCCCTAGCTCCTGCAACAGGGGCTCAGTTGGAAACATACTTCTTTTGAGTGGAGCTCAGATGAAATCCTGGTGGGGGAAAGAAAAAAACCCTACAGCATGTGATCTGCACACTCTAAATTACATCAGGATTATCCCTCTCAGGAAAGCCTATCAGTCAAGCAGACCTGTCTTGGAATTGGGAAATCAGAGGCATTGAGACTTCTCTGAGGTTCTGCCCAAACTTCCAGAGATCTGAGCCTATTCAAAAGCCATGGGAAGGTCGCTCTTATGATCAGTGGTCTTGGAATGAATGGTCCTCAGCCCTAATTCAAATTAGTATTGTCTTTGGGGGTGTATGTTAAATTACTTGATCCTGTTCTATCTCAAAAGAGATAAGAAATTACTTTGTCTTTGTGGATTCAAGTTACTTTCCAGATCACAGGAAGATGAACTATAATCAGAGGGCACTGCACTACGTCTGTTTGAATTTTCTGTGATTAAATTAATGATCTTATTTTTTTCATTTTATGAAAAAATAAAACAAAATTTCATAACAAATAATAAGAGAATAACTACATAAGAGAATAATACACTGTGTATCATTATGTTCAAAGTAGTTACTCAGAGTACAAGACACCAAAAAGATTCTTACAAAAAAGACACAGAAAACACAAAACTTTCTTTTCAATGATCTAAGATAAAGTAGTAGTATAAATGAAACAAAATAGCATATATATTAAAATATTTTTGAAACAACAAAATACATAATTTGGGGAAATATTTGAACTTTTCCCTATTTAATATTTATCTCTCTTCTATTTTGCCCTTTATTTGTATATTTATGTATATTTCATGTTTCTCATACAAGAGAAACAATAAGATATTTGAGCTTGTAGGTCTGACTTACTCCACTTAACATTATGTTTTCAAGTTGCATCATTTACCTACAAATGTCTGAAGTTTATTTTTCTTTATGGCCACTGTTATAGCTTGTATCTAGATGTCCCCCTAAAGCCTCATGTGCTCATAGGTGGGGCTTTGTGAGGTGGTTGGATCTAGGGTGTGTGATGCTGTGATTAAGGATGTAGAACCAAATTGGTTTAGCTTAGTTTTGGATGTGGATAATGGAAGGCCCACCCAGTGTGTACAGGTAATGACCAATAGGCTTACATAGGGAAAGATAGAAGGCAGGGTGCTTGCTACTTGCTGCCTCCTGCCTGCTCTGCCATGGACTGTTTCTCCTCTGTGATCCCCATCTGCCATGCCATCCAGCCTTTCTGATCAAATAGCTGTACATGCCTGGGGTTGGGTTCTGCTTAAAGCCAATTGATTATGGACTGAAACCTCTCCCAACTGTGAGCTGAAATAAACCTTTCCTCCTTTAACTTGCAGGTATCAAATATTTTATCTCAGCAATGAGAAAAGTATGGTGTGTTTTCTTTAATTTTGGTACTGGGGATCAAACTCAGGTCCCTGTGCTTGCGAGGCAGCCCTTAGCAATGGGAAAAGTAAGACAGCTGTGTAGTACTCCACTGTGTCTAAGTTCTACATTTTTCTAGCCTATTCATTTGTTGATGGACATATATGCTATTTCCAAGCTCTTGCTATTATAAATTGTGCAGCTCTAAACATGGGCATGAATATATCCCTTTAATATGATGATTTTAAATCTTTTGGGAAGATACTGAGAAAGGAGATAGCTGAATCAATTGAATTTCTATTTTTAGTGTTTTGAGGAATCACCACACTGATTTCCAGAGTGATTGTCCTAGTTTACCTTTCCACCAACAATGTTGAAGAGTTCCTTTTTTCCCATATCTTCACTAGCATTTGTTACTATTAGATTCTTTTGATGATAGCCATTCTTTTAAGTGTAAAATGATATCTCAGTATAGTTTAAATTTGCAGTTCTCTGATGGCAAGCAATGATGAGCATTTTTTTCATGCATTTATTGACCATTTGTACTTCTGAGAAGAGTATATTCATTTCAGTTGCCTATTTTTTCACTGGGTCTTTAATTTTGGAAAGTCTAATTTTTTGAGTTCTTTATATATTCTTGTTTTGCTTAAATTCCTTTATTGGTACATTTTAGGTATACAATACATTTACATTTATCATTGGGTATTTGTACCTGTATATGATGTGTCTTGGTTCTTATTTTTTCTCTATTCCCTGTCCTCCCTTCACCACCTCCACCCTTCCCTACAAAGACTTTGTTCCGATTTTTTTATTTTCTCATAATTTTTCCTTTCCCTTCTTTTCTTTCCCCTTCCCCTCCCACTTCCCCTACCCCTTTGAACCTTTTCTTCCTATTTCAAAGTATCAATCATTTGTTTTAATCATTTTAATCCTTATTTATACTTTAAGTTTCTCATACCAGAGAAACTATTCAGTGTTTACACCTGTGTCCTATTTATTTCACTTAATAGTATGACCTCAACATGCATCCATTTAGCTATAAATGTCTTTAGTTTCTCATTCTTTATGACGGAGTAGTACTCATTTTATAAAAAAAAAAACCCACATCTTCTTTATCCAGTTTCCAATTGATGGGCACTTGGGCTGTTTCCAAGCTTTAGCTATTATGAACTGTGCCACTATTAAACATGGGTGCACATATATCACTATGGTATGATTCTTTTAATTCTCTTGGGAAGATATCCAGCAGGGGAATAGCTGGGTCAAATAGGACCTCTAGCCCTAGTTCATTGAGGTATCTCCATACTGATTTCCACAGTGGTTGCACCAGTCTGCACTCCCACCAACAATGGAGAAGGGTTCCTTTCTGCCCACACCCCCGCCAGCATTTGTTACTGGTTGATTTCTTGATAGCAGCCATTCTTTCTGGGGTGAGGCGGAATCTCAGTGTTGTTTTCATCTGTATCTCTCAGATGACCAGTGATGCTGAACATTTTTTCATGTTTATTTGCTGCCTTTACTTGTTTGTCTGAGAAATGTCTGTTCATTTCAGATGCCATTTTTGAATTGGGTCTTTAAATTTGGGGGGTCTGATTTTTTTTGAAGTTCTTTTTTTTTTTTGGTACTGGGGATCGAACTCGGGACCTTGCGATTGCAAGGCAGGTGCCAGAACCACTGAGCTAAATCCCCAGCCCTTTTTTAAAGTTCTTTATAGATAGTAGTCCTTTGTCTGAGTCTTTATATATTCTTTTTTTTTGGTACCGGGGATCGAACTTGGGTCCTTGAGCTTGCGAGGCAGGTGACAGAACCACTGAGCTAAATCCCTGGCCCTGAGTCTTTATATATTCTTGATGTTAGTCTTCTGTTTCTGAAATACTTGGCAAAAAATTTTCCCCTTCTGTAGGTTGTCTCTTTACTCTGTTGGTGATTTCCATTGCTGTCCAGAAACTTTTTAATTGTTATCTCTTCCTGTTGAATAGTTTTATCAACTAATATATAAAGTTCCTCTTTGTCTCTTTTGATCAGCTTTCGCTTGAAATCAACTTTGTCTGCAAAGAGGATAGCCACTCCTGCTTGTTTTCAGGTTCCCACTGCATTTGATATTGTTTTCCATCTTTTGATTTGTAGCCTATGAATTTCTTTTTGCGTTAAATGTGTTTCTAATACACAACTTTCTGCTGGATTTTGTTTCTTGATCCTTTCTGCTAATCTGTGTCTTTTTATTGACTAATCAATCTATTTGCATTTATAGTTATAATTGATAGGTATTGACCTATTCCTATCATTGTATTATTTTCTAGTTAGATTTGTTTTGTTTTGCTTTCTTTCCCTTCTGCTTAATTCCTAGTCCTACTTGATGTATTAATTTCATTGGACCTTTTGCCATTGTTAGCTTCATTGTCTCTTTCTAGAATACCCTTGAGAATTATTTGGAGTATTAGTTTGGTGGTAGTGAATTTTGGGGTTTTTTTTAAATGGAAGTACTGTATCTTATTTCTTCATCAATTTTGAAAGATAATTTTGCAGGATATAACAGTCTGGGTTGGAAGTTATTTTCTTTATAAACTTGAAACACTTCATTCTAAGGTCTCCTTGCCTTTAAGATTTGTATTGAGAAATCTGTTGTAATTCTGATGAGTTTTCCTTTATTGGTGATTTGTTGTTTCTCTCTGCAGCCTTTGAGATTCTGTTCTTGTGTTGTATTTCTGGTATTTTAATTATTATGTGGCATGGAGTGGTTTTTCTGATCATGGCTGTCATGAGGTTCTACATGCTTCACTTATCTGTGTTAAATTCTTTTTCTATGTCCAAAAAGTTTTCTGTTATTACTTGTGTCAACAGGTTTCTTATGCCCTTTGTACTGACTTCTGATCTTTTACTAATTCCAATTACTCTTATATTAGTCCTCTTTGAATCATCTAGGAGCTGTTGGATCCATTTTTTATGTTCTCTTGTTGATTTTAAGGTATCTAATTAATTGATCATTGACCTTTCCTCTTTCCTCTAGATCTGACACTGTCTTCACATTGGTCATTTCTGCTACCCATACTTTTCATTGTGTTTTTGAGCTCCTAGATTTCTGTTTGGACTTTTCTTATGGACACTCATTCTTTCCTATGTTGGGCATTCATGTTTTGCATTTCTTTCACTCCACTAGCTGTTTAGTAGTGTCTTCTCTAGACTCACTGATCATTTGTTTCATCAGTGTCATTATCTGATTAGTTACATATTTTTATGTTTCCAATTGCCTTATTGAGCTGTTTTACCTCCATTGGTATCCTTTCATACTTATTGTTATCTTTTGTGTAGGTTATGATTTCCTCCCCCTCAATGCCCCTGGTTTTGAGAGAGTTGGGTGTTTTGGGCACATTTTGTTGCCTTGTCTTTTCATGTTTCTGGTTTTGTTTATTTTTTTGTGCTGGAGTTTTCAAATTCTTTGGCCTAGTGCCCTGTTCTCCAGGAGTACGCTACAGTAATCTTTATGACCCCCGGGCAATGCAGGTATTGGCATAGAGATTAAACCAATTGCCAGTCATTACTATCTTACCTTTTCTACTGTAATAAATTCAGAAACAACAATGGCATCAAATATCAATTGGTTTTTGCCAAACCCCAGGGACTACTCATGAACAGCCCTTCACCAAAACAAAGAGGATTATGATTTTAGTGAAGATGATTAGGCTCCCCTTATATTGACCTATAGTAATTCAGACCACTTACTTTTGCTTGATGTTGGCAGCAGTACCAGAGCTCAACATACCACCAGACCTTATGTCTTCTTCTTCAGGACTATCCCCTCTAAAGATTACTTCCACTGAATGTGGCCTCTCACAGCAGAACACAGGCCCTATGATCTTCTTGGTCTGATTCCAGGCCTCCCAGGAGATCCCCAGGGATCGCTATTTAGCCATCACCCTCTCCAGCCCTATCTTCCAAGGCTGTCTCTTACCTGGTCTCTGTGGTAGGGTACCATTTCTCCTCTCCTCCTGGGTGTTGGGCTCTCATTTGATCAGGTTGGTCTGCAGTTGTTACTTCTGTTGCCTTGTGCTGTAGAGAACCTAGAAATGAGGTGGGCTGGGGGAGCAGTTCCTAGGTCCTCTTGGCTGTGAATGGGACCTGGGCAGGCTTCAGCTATGACTGGGGGTAGAACTTGAGATTCCTAGGTACTGCTGGCTTGGAATGGGGCCTAGGCCAGCCCCGGCATCAGCTGGGAGGTAAGGGCATAGTTTCTGGGTCCTCCTGACTGGCAGTGGGGCAAGTGTGTGTCAGTGTTGGCTGCAGGCAAGGTACAAGGTTCCTTGGTTCCTGTTTGAATTCCTTAAGACATATGGATGTACTCTTGTCTGAAGTTAAAAACTGTAGAAAGATAAGATCCAGCCACAAAACACAGAGAGAAAAGATTTCTACATCTGCAAAATAATTAGAAGAAATTCAATGCCTTTTGAAAAACTACTTTAACAAATTAAGAAGGTGGCAAATCCTCCTTCCAACTTTTCAGAGCTTGATTAAACAGTCATGTATTAATTATATACTTGATTAAACAGTCATGTATTAATTATATACATGATTAAAACAGTTATGCATTAATTATATCAGTTTTCTAGTAAAGAAAATTAAATCAAGATTCTTCCATGAAAGTCATGTATTCTCACAAGCATGAAAATAAAAATTGATAAGAAATGGTAAGAATTTGTCAAGATTCAACTGACAATATTTTAATTGAACCAAATTTTCTCATCAGATATTCATTCTTAACAAATTTCTTAGGTTCATACTGGGAATTTGTATCTGTATGTGATATATATTGGTTTTTGTTTATTCCCATTCCCCTTTCCTCCCTTCCACTCCTTTACCCCTCCTTCTTTACAAAAGCTTTGTTTCTGTTTTTGCCTTCTTTTCTAACCATGAACATGTGCTTTATAGTAAAGATGAGGTGTAAGAACTCAAAATTTATAAGCCTCTTTCCAAGCATCTTTGAATAGACTGTCAATTTTTTGAAACATTACTAATTAGATATATCAACTAAGCTGCACACTCTTGTGTGTTATTGCCTTACATTAATAAGTTTCTGGAAATGACTAAAATATCATAAATTATTTATAAATATCTTCAAACACTGAAGTGGCATGTGAATCAAGTTGTTTGGAAAATTGATGTCCAAATAGAAATATATTTATTTATTTATGGATTTTTAAAGAGTGCTACAGATCAAACCCAAGGCCTCATGTGTGTTGTCAAGCACTCTACCAATGAGCTTTACCTCCAGTCCTAAATTTATTTGCTGTTAATATTACTTACTGGGTCCCAAGTGAATTCTCAGGAGCTTCATAGTAAATCTATATGTTTTTTTCTTTGACTTCAAAGGTAGAAGACATATTTCATTGTCATTTTTAAAAATGAAAGTAATGGGGCCAGGGATTTAGCTCAGTGGTTCTGCCGCCTGCCTCACAAGTGCAAGGACCTGAGTTCGATCCCTGATACCAAAAAAATAAAAATAAAAATAAAAATGAAAGTAATGATAAGTATAAAATCCATATAGGAAAGAATAGAAAAGGTAAACCAAAAGTTACTCTCTAGCTCTTTTAAAGTAAAATATACTGACTTTCAAGAAGTAATTTAAAAGTCCAAGGCAAAGTAGCTTGTGCATTTTTGTTTACTTTGTCAGAAGTAGAGTATAAAATTAGTATTATTTTCAAGGAATGGATATCATATTGCTAGTATAAATGAATGCTTTTCAGTGAATGATGACAAAGTAATATGAAAGAGACAAAATCAACCAAACTTTTTGCATATATCCTGTAAACATAAATTCAGAACTTTGGTTTTATCAAAACTGTACAAACTTTAACCCCATTTATGTCTATGTCAAATAACATTTATAGGTTCTTTGTTTTCACTTTCAAAACAGGCCTTTGGTGCCTTACAGTGATTTCATTTTTCTTAGCTTAATCTATAACCAAAATTAAACTAAAATAATCATCCATGTCATCTAAAAAAACCACACCTTTCCAAACAACATCATGGGAAAGGAGAGAGGCAGTGACCTGGCACTGATGACCATCAATCGGAAACTGAGAACTAAACTGATAGGCCCTGGAAGACCAGAAATTTGATAGGAAACTTTCTATAGCAGCTTAGAAACAAATGATACTTTGCATAAAATTTAATCTATTTCCTAGGATTTTTGCATTTTCAATTACATTCATATTTTGATATCATGGTCATAGTTATGGTCTGAACAAGACCATATATTATAATATTTGAGGTATTATAAAGTAAATTAATACTTTGTTTTATGAAAATATTATTGTATTGTTCAAAAACCAAATCATTGTTCTAAAGTAAAATGCACATAAGATCTTGCTGATTTATTTAGACATTCACAGTAAAACTTATTGTCTAAATAACCTGTTCTTCCTACCCTCACTACCCACCAAATATTAACTCTGTACGTGGTACCCCCACCCTGGAGATACTAAAGAACAGAGACTAATGCTTACCTAAATAAACAGTGTCTTTTCCAGCCCCTGCTTCCCATGGCTGCTTTCAGTAAAGGTTAGAAAAACTAAGTACTTGTTTCTTTCCTTTCCTTGCAGTTAGAGGTGAATATATCACATAAATCTGGACAATTTTCAAATGAAGAGGCTACTGGAAAGTGCTTTGGGGAAAACTAAATTTTCTATATAAAAAGAGACTATTGGGCCGGGGATTTAGCTCAGTGGTTTCGCTGCCTGCTGCACAAGCACAAGGACCCGAGTTCAATCCCTGGTACCAAAAAGGGACTATAGCAATCCTCTTACAATGGTAAGAGAAAAGGATGGAGAATTGCAATGACCTTAACTTAGACATTGTTGAGCTATGCCATCATCAGAAGAAGATGCCTACAAGTTCTTCCTTTTGTGACAAAATAGCCCTTTCTGTTTAAGCCTCTTCTTATCAGATACTCTGTTACTTGGGGCCAATAGCTTTTCTAAGGCATTGCCCTCAAAGAGTTCATATGCTACTGAGAAAAACGTAATCATATGCCCCAAGAAGGTAACAGTGCTATAAATAC
Organism: Heterocephalus glaber; assembly: GCF_053883595.1. Classification (NCBI taxonomy): domain Eukaryota; kingdom Metazoa; phylum Chordata; class Mammalia; order Rodentia; family Bathyergidae; genus Heterocephalus; species Heterocephalus glaber. The sequence continues at coordinate 1,582,742 of NW_028258323.1, forward strand.
ATTGCTTAACATCTTCCATCCCCACATCCCCCTTGCTGCATTCTGAATATCAGAGTCAGGCTGTTTGCTGGAAGGGCGGGCAAGTGATCTCTCCAAGCATCTGTTGGAATTTATACATAAAACTGCTTTTGCTTTTGGTTGAAGGACAGAGAAGGGGTGTGTGTGTGTGTGTGTGTGTGTGTGTGTGTGTGTGTGTATACAGGTGCATGTGTGTGCTTAGATCAGACTAACCTTGCACTATTTTTTTTTTACCTTGCACTATTAATGCAACTAAAATATAGTCCATACCCTAAGCTGAGGAGGACTCTAAAAAATGTGACTTTTGACTGACAAAACAGATTTTTGGCAGACACTTTAACTTTTCATCCAATTCAAGTTGCTGTTGGGGATACTGGGAAGGCTTTCCACTAATAGAAATAGAGAAGAGAAAGGGGGTCATTTGAACAACAATGAAGAAGAGAGAATGCTTACTGAAAGCTGAGTCACTGGAGTATGTTTTCTGATAAAAAGAAAGAAGATTTTGGCCAGGGATTTAGCTCAGTGGTTCCACCACCTGTCTCACAAGTGCAAGGTCCTCACAAGTGCAAGGTCTTCAGTTCAATCCCCGGTACCACCACCACCACCACCCAAAAAAAAAGAAAGATTTTTTTTTTTTTTGATACCAGGGATCAAACTTGGGATCTTGTGCTTGTGAGGCAGGCAGCAGAACCACTGAGCTAAATCCCCAGTCCTAAGAAATAAGATTTTATTCTTTTGGGGGTTTATATTATATAATAGAATAGTTTAGGAACTACTTTGTTGAAAGGCTTAAAAGTCTCTTTTCCCCTGAACACTCAAAGTCTCTGTGTTGATCATTTACCCTTCCCTTTTCTTTCTACAAGAATAAAGAGATTAACAACAAACTAACAAAGACTAACATTTCTTCAAAACAAAATAAAAGGTATATTAAACCACCTAGACTTAAACCCTAACCTTAACTAATGCCCCACAAAGACACACCAAACAGACCTGTGGTCTCGAATGTGTATGAGTGGGACATAGCATAGAGTACCTGAACATCTATGCTTCTTCCAGCAAAGTCATCACCAACAAGAGCCCTTAATTCATTCTGTTCCTAGTAGTATCTGGGTGTTATTATATAACAGGCATTCTTCTAGCAGCTAGGGATACGGCAACCAGTAGAACAGGCAAAATTCCTGTCCTGATGAAACTTACATAAAAAATGATTGTTTTAGTTTCCCAAATTCTTTTTTTTCCATTAAGTTTATTGGTACATTTTAGGTACAATACAGTTACATTCATCATTGGGATCCTGTACCTTTACATGATGTATCTTAGTTCTTATTTTTTCCCCATTCCCCTGCCCTCCCTTCCCTATTTACAAAGACTTTGTTTCCAGCTGGGGATTTAGATCAGTGGTTCCACCGCCTAAGTCCAAGGTCCCAAATTCGATCCCTGGTACGCCCCCCCCCCCAAAAAGTCTAACAACAAAGACTTTGTTTCCATTTTTTTCCTTTTCTCATATTTTTTCTTTTCCCTTTTTTCCTTTCCCCTACCCCTCCCACTTCCCCTACTCCTTTAGACCTTTTCTTCCTATTTCACAATATCAATTATACATTTTGATCCTTATTTACACTTTTAGTTTTTCACACCACAGAAACTATTCGGTACCAAATTCTTTTTGTTTTTTCTCCCCCCTCCCCATACCTGGGCTTGAACTCAGGACCTTGCGCTTGTGAGGCAGGGGTGGCGCCACTGAGCTAAATCCCTGGCCCTAGTTTCCCAAATTCTTTTTTCTTTCTTTTTCTTCTTTTTTTGGTACGGAGATCAAACTCGGGTCCTTGAACTTGCAAGGCAAGCGGCGGAACCACTGAGCTAAATCCCTGGCCCCTAGTTTCCCAAATTCTTAATGACTTATCCTTGCTAATGTAAAGATGTAACAATTTTATATACTTTACTAAATATGCATGAAATTTTTTTTATTAAAAAGGATATCAATACCTGAAAGTGGCTGGTGATAAATTGTACGTTATGTACATTTTACAATGAATTTATAAAATACACCTGAATGCCATAGAGAGATAAATTACTGCCATAAATTACCATGGCCAAGAAAACTGAAATACATTATCCAAGTATAGAAGAATTCTAAACTTGTATTATTTCATAATTGTCCTCAAGTTCTATATTTCCTTTAAGAAAAACTAAAACAAGCAGAGTGCGGTAGCCCATGCTTGTAATCCTAACACTTGGCAGACTGAAGCAGGAAGATTGCAAGTACAAGACCAGCCTGGCCTGCATAGTGAGCTCAAGGCCAGCCTAGGTTACTGGATTTCATAGTAAGACCTTGTCTCATAAAGCAAAAAGAGAAAATTGTAGCTCCATAGTCAAAAGGGTTTGGCTCAACATCAAAAGATTGGCTAATAGGGCGGCCCCGCGGCCCCGCGGCCCCGGGCCGCCGCCCTGAGGGGCCCTGAGCGAGCCGCAGCGGTGCAGCAGGCAGGGCGGCCTGGACTAGCACGCCCAGCCCAGGAGGCCTGGCGCGGAGGCGGGGGCGGCCACGATGGAGGCAGGGCCCGAACCGGGCTCGCCCGCCTGCTCGGGAGCCGCGGGCAGCGGCCGAGGAGGTGATGCGGTGGACAGTGGCCCGCGGGACCGCGCCGCGACCGCGGGGGCTGCCCCAAAGGAGCGCCCGCCGCCGCTGCTGCAGCCGCGGGCACAGCGAGGAGATGTGGGATATGTGGATTGGGAATATGAATTCATTTGAAAAACCCATTTGGGGGTATGAACGTGATTTCTGATGAAACTGGATTGGGATAATTTTCATGATCTTTCTCTCTCTCTCTCTCTCTCTCTCTCTCTCTCTCTCTCTCTCTCTCTCTCTGTGTGTGTGTGTGTGTGTGTGTATGTATGTATTTTAAAATTTTGCATTTGATTTAAAGTGCCATGAGAAAATTTGCATATTGCAAGGTGGTCCTAGCCACCTCCTTGATTTGGGTATTCTTGGGTATGTTCCTGCTGCTTTACTTCAGTGAATGCAACAAATGTGATGACAGAAAGGAGAGAGGACTTCCTGCTGGGATGGTGTAAAACAAAGGTGTATCCAGATAATCTTCCAACAACAAGTGTCGCGATTGTTTTCCACAATGAGGCTTGGAGCACACTTCTTTGAACTGTTCCTAGTGTCATTAATTGCTCACCAAGACACATGGCAGAAGAAATTGTTCTAGTAGATGATGCCAGTGAAAGAGACATTTTGAAAAGACCTCTAGAGAGTTATGTGAAAAAACTAAAAGTGCCAGTTCAAGTAATTCTAATGGAACAGTGTTCTGGATTGATCAGAGCTAGATTAAAAGGAGCTGCTGTCTCCAAAGGTCAAGCTATCACCTTCTTAGATGCTCATTGTGAGTGCACAGTCAGCTGGCTGGAGCCTCTCTTAGCCTGGATCAAACAGGACAGGAGAAGAGTGGTATGTCCTATCATCGATATGATCAGCGATGATACTTTTGAGTATATGGCAGGCTCTGATGTGATGTATGGTGGATTTAATTGGAAACTCAATTTTCGCTGGTATCCTGTTCCCCAAAGAGAAATGTACAGAAGGAAAGCTGATCAAACTCTTTCTGTCAGAACACCTACAATGGCAGGCCTTTTTTCAATAGACAGAGATTACTTTCAGAAAACTGGAAAGTATGATACTGGAATGGATATTTGGGGAGGAGAAAATCTAGACATTTCCTTTAGGACCTGGCAGCGTGGAGGAACTTTGGAAATTGTTACATGCTCACATGATGGACATGTGTTTCGGGAAGCAACACCTTACACATTTCCAGGAGGCACGGGGCAGATCATCAATAAAAATAACAGACGACTTGCAGAAGTGTGGATGAATTCAAGAATTTCTTCTATATAATTTCACCTGGTGTTACAAAGATAGATTATAGAGATATATCATCAAGACTTGGTCTGAGACACAAACTACAATGCAAACCTTTCTCTTGGTACTTTGAGAATATCTACCCTGATTCTCAGATTCCACATCATTATTTCTCACTGCGAGAGATACGAAATGTGGAAACAAATCAGTGTCTAGATAACATGGCTAGAAAAGAGAATGAAAAAGTTGGAATTTTTAGTTGTCATGGTATGGGAGGTAATCAGTTTTTCTCTTATACTGCCAACAAAGAAATTAGAACAGATGACCTTTGCTTGGACGTGTCCAAACTTAATGGCCCCATTACCATACTCAAACGCCACCACCTAAAAAGGCAAACAACTCTGGGCGTATGACCCAGTGAAATTAACCCTGCAGCATGTGAACAGTAATCAGTGCCTGGATAAAGCCACAGAAGAGGATACCCAGGTGCCCAGCATTAGAGACTGCAATGGAAGCTGGTCCCAGCAGTGGCTTCTTCGAAATGTCACCCTTCCAGAAATAAATATTCTGAGACCAAATTTACAAAAAAAAAAAAAAAAAGGGATTGACTGGGCTACCTCAGCATACATTTCTGCCACATTCTTACGTAGCAAAAAAGGAAAAGTGCTTTCTTCCTCTGCAGGATGTAAGGTTTATCAGCCATTAAAACTCAGACTCCTCTAGCTTTTCACTAGCTCTGAACCAGCCTTCCTGTCCAAGGAGGTGAAACTGCATAGTAGTGAGACTGTGCACTCTGATGTTTACAAGATGGAAAGTCTTTCAACAAGAGACATGGGAAAGAATAATCAGACAGCAAAATTTAATCAACAAAATGTCCTTTTTGAAGAACTGCACCTTTTATGGTTTTCTTGCACATCAGTAATTTCTGCTGAATGTGCTGTCATAATGAAGATATTTCCAAGATTTTTTTCCTGATTAGAACTGGTAGTATATTAACTATTGATATACAAATAGGTGAAAAAGAACTGGAACCAGATTCACAATCATGAAAACAACATTTTTACAACAATTTTTAAAAACTACATTAAACAGGGTTTAAAGAAAATTACAACAGAACTATGAGAAGTACAATTTGTTATAGTATAGTATCAAGTTTCTATATAAATTTTATACCTCAGTGGGGGAAAAAACTGATTTCAATGACATTTTGTTTTCATCTGTGATAGTCATGGATGCTTTTATTTTTCTTGGGGTGCAGAAAATGAGCTGGGAAAAAAGCTCTTTGAACATAGTTTTAATTTCTACAATATTTTTTATTTGGTTTGTGGGCTATTGGAATTGTAATTTTTAATTGCCTTCTAAAAATGGAGAATTAAAATGATGGTGTCTGGTCTCAACTGAACAAGTTAAATATTTCAGTTGCTCTTGGGTCAAATGGCTTACAGTCTGTCTCTCCCTTTGCCTCATACACACACGTATGCACACACACACAACCCACAAATTTCTTGCCACATCAACTTCTTAACTTGATTCAACAGGTTATGCTTAATACCCAAGATTCATACTACTGTATTACAGATTTGTTTTCTTAGCAATAAATTTTTAGTTCTTTATGATTCCACTTAACAAAAGGCTTATAGAAGCATTTTATTATTTGGGTATTTGGAGATAATATATTTGATGGTTTTTTGGAAAATCTTTTTCCCTCCATACTCATATGTACTTCATTGTCAAGTGCATACTTAGATTAGATTCTTGAATTGTAATGTTGATCTACTGCTTTTTTAAAAATAAAATTTATCTGAAAATGTTCAATTGGCAGTTTTTACTGAGTTAGCCAAAGAAGTGCAGCTCTTTTTTCATATGATTAGACCTACATTTCTTCCCTAAATTGCATTTAGGTTAAATTGGTTTTATTTTTGTCCGATTTTTAATATTTAGGTATCCATTAAAAGTTGATGTCAGTTAAAGGTAATTTTTACTCTCATAGAAGGAAAAATCTTGTTATGACACTCTCCCCAATATGTAAAGCAATCTATTGGCAAAGGTGCATATATTTTTCCTTTCTGCTCGTAAGATTATATTTAATGGTAGTCTTTTATTTAATTATCAAAGACTGTCACTGCAGGCAATGCTATTGTGTCTAAGAATGTTTCTGAAAGTCATATCACTAATGAAACTTGCCAACTTGGGTATACACAAAGCTTCTCATGTCCTTTTATTAAAAGATTAATCCACATCAAGCACATGTGGATGTTTTAGGGTGAGGCTATAATACAGAATGCATAAACTGTCCCCAGGAAATTTGAAATGATTCAGGTGCTGGATGGAATTCTTTTTCCTACTCCACAGCTGTGTTCAGTAGGCCTACTGCTTGAATAAATCAGATGTCTAATCAATAAATTATTTTCATGCTCAGAAAAAAAAGATTGGCTAATGAATGTAATGATAGGTTTTTTTGTAAAAGTAAAACACTTGCATTATGTCTGTATAATGTTTTACAGTTCTCTGCTTTCATTTTTGCTGAAGTACTACTCAGCCTAACAGTTTCAGCTCTCTGAGATAAATTCCCTGTCTTCATGTTGTTGTCAACACATCAGGGTCAGCATTTCCCTCTTTTATACGAATACTGTAAGTCAGGATTTGGTCTTCCAATGGTTAGCTAGGCTCTCTACCTAAGACCACTTCCCTTCTAAATTTTCCATTAGACACTATAGGGGTAAATGTAAAAATCAAGGCAATTCATTTTAAAATTATTTTTTAAAGTGATGCCTTGTTATGTTAAACATTCCAGCTCCACCTCACAAGCCTCTAATTGTCAGTTTTCTTACACAGCAGCCTGCTCCCATCAGTCAGTGTAAAATCACCCTCTTGAAAACAGGACATAACTAGAAACTTTTGTCTTGGTCTCCATTGAGAGAGCACATTAAAAACCAAGATTAGCAGCCAGGAACCATCAGGCAAGTCGCTCTGGGTCAGGTTTGGATGACAGTATATTCATATTAAATTACTCAGTGTTGTTCCAACAGGGTCAGATTGGAAAAACCAGAAATATTATGCTTATTTGCCATACTCCTTTCAACCAAATTGAATAGGTGGCTCTATAACTTGCCAGAACAAGAAGTAGAAATGAGTCAGAGACAGGACCAACCCTAGTAAAAACGTGAATTAAGTAGTTTGACTTCAGTCCCACACCCCCTTCATGTTACATATAGTGTACCGCCCTTGTCCCCTCCTTTGGTTGGTTCTCTCTCTCTCTCTCTCTCTCTCTCTCTCTCTCTCTCTCTCTCTCTCTCTCTCTCTCTCTCTCCCTTCCTTGAAACTAGCTTCCCCTCTTTCCTCTTTCTCCTTCATTAATTACAGTTTACTGCTCTAGTATCTCCCTCAGTTTAAAATGACAACTACCTAATCTAACAAACTAACCCACACTCGTGTCAGAGAAAAGGCTGGACGGTAAGGGAATTTTATCTCTGACTCTCTCAAGATATCAGCTTTGCAGATTAACTCAATGGTAACTGCAAGTGAAAGTTTGCACCCAAAGAATGAAGGTGTGGAAAATGTTTTGGTTCAGGAAGAGCCTGGAAACCCCTGGCAGATCAAATAAGAACAGACGTGTAGCCTAACAAGCAAGAGCACCGCTCCCAGTACTGTAACTAGCCCTGGGCAGTTTGAGGCCAGGGAGGGGAAACTGAGAGTTAAGTGTCAAAAGGAGGTTGCTTGGCAAAGACAAGTGCAGAATACAAAAGTATCACAACTAAATTTTTCTAACTTAGTCTAGCTAGTTCTAGTACCTAATAAGAATGAAAGAGAGTGTCTGAAACACTAATTCCAAAATCCATACAGCTTTTGGTTGCTGTTGTTGATTGATTTTTTAAAATAGTGCTATGCTGTTTACAAACACTTGTCATATGCAGATTTCATTTGATCCTGATGAATATTTACCATGTGTGGAACATCATCAGCTGTTCTTATTTCTTGCACTTTATAAACAAGGGAATTGCGGGTCAAAGAAGTCAGGTGGTATGCCAAAGTTTGCACCTGGGTCTTCTTTTCAAGGTACTGAACTTCCAGGCTGCCTCCCAACAGTTAGTTATCTGTGCCATTGCTGTCATGTAACTCGACATCCTAGGGGAATTCTCAAATTTTAAAGAGAGTCTGGCTGCCCCCAAAAGAAAATAACCTATTTATCCACTGGACCAGAGGGTAATTATAGTCCTATCTGCTTTCTACCCCTGCATTTTTTCCCTAGCTAGTTCACTTGCAAGTGTCAGTACAGCCTCATAAAGTTTTCCTTAAGCAATGTCAGAGTTTGTGCTCCAATTACCTGCTCATGTTTTGCTGGATTACTTATCTTGCTTCTGCTTCTCACCTGGGCAAAGTTCCCATCACAGTCCTCAGCCTGTAACCAAGAAGAGATAATACATTTCTGGTTTAACGGTGAGAAAAACACTAACATAGCTGGTCCAAGCCAGAATACAAATATTTCATGTTGAGACCAACACAAGAAGCCAGCTGAGAAAACACTGCTGTTTACAGTTTTGGATTAGTCCAGAATTAATTTCACCCTTGGAGATAAAAAGTGATGTTTTAAACATTGACATTTAAAGCACATAATCTTAGCATTCTGGACAATTTTTTGAAACATACAGATACATTTCCTATAAAAAACACTTAATCAAACATAAAGTAGTATATAGGCCTCAGGATGTTCATGACCTAAGAATCATCCTTGGGAAGCACTAAGTGTATCGCAGTAATTTTTATATGGGACTCCTAGTCATCCCATTCAGATCCCCAAGATTATATCCCAAGTATGTGTATTTGTGTTTATAGACATAAACTGAACACACATTTCCAGAATGGAGGGAGTCCACCTATGGATTCCCATGGGACATTATCTATTTCTCATATTTTCACCAGTATTAGATATTATGTCTTTAAAAATAGTTACAAATTGGTAGTTTTAAATGATATCATGTTTCTCTTTTAGTCTTCCTTTCTTTAGCACAGTTGTTTTATTTGCAAATATTCATTGCATTCTGTATTTGTTCTCTTGTAAATTTCCTATTCAACAATTTTTATTTTCCCAGAGCTTCATGCATGGTAGGCAAGTGCTTTACCACTGAGCTACATCCCTAGGCCTTCTTTTATTTTATTTTGAGACAAAGTCTCACTAAATTGCCCAAGCTGGCCTCAAAACTTGCAGTCCTCCTGCCTTAGTCTTCCAAGTAGATGGAATTTCAGATGTGTGCCACTAGGTCTGACTTATATTGTATTTTCTAATTGTTTATGGTTTACATATGGAAAAGCTCTTGGTTTTTGTGTTTATTTTATAACTGGCTGCTTCAACTCATGTTTTACTGCTTTTAAATGTTTTTCAGTTGATTCTTTGGGGTTTTCATATCATTTGCAAGCAAATGACAATCCTGAAGGTAAGCATTCTTGCCTTGTTCTGGCTTCAGTGGAAACAATTGCAGTATATAAAGCAAATTGGTATACCATATCTATTGGTATAACATACCTTTTTCAGAGTTCTCTATTCCAAATTCTTAAAATGTTTTTATTAGGAATGATGCTTCATTTTAGAAAATCTTTTCAGCATCAGTTGAGACATACTCTTTTCTCCTTTGACCTATTAATGTAGACAACTCTATGAAAAATTTTCTATTATCAAACTGATTCTATAAACCTGGAATAATTCCTCTTAATTTTGGCATATCATTTGTTATGTACAGCCGAGTTATATGTGTTAATATTATATTTTTATTTTTACATTATATCCAAAAGGAGATTAACCTATAGATTTCCCTTTTGTGTATCTGGTTTTATTTTAAAACTAGTCTTTCAGCTCATCCCAAACAGAGGGATTACTGGGGGAAAAGCCTCAGAGGCAACCACCTGAAATGGCCTTAATGCAAAAGAAAAAAAATGCTCACAACACTGTGGTTTGTCTACTTTTGTGAAAATTTATAACATCATTCTTTTCATACTTTCTGATACAACTTCACAAGTTATTGCAGGTATTATGCATATTCGTTTTCTTTCTAAAAAATACATGCATTTTCAGTGGCAGAGACAGATGTTGGATGAAGTTTTTTGTACTTCCAAGCCTAACTGTCTTACTGCCCTGAAATGACATGGACCACAACATGGAAAACTTTGGGAAAGGCTATGTATCAATTAGCTTTCCTGTCACTGGAACACAATATCCCGCACTCACAACTTACAGGTGATGAAGCTTAATTTGGCTCATGATTTCAGAGGATTCAGTCCATGGTCAACTGGTTCCAAGGTGGAAGCATCACAGCAAAAGGGCCTAGTGGAGCAGAGACATTCAGTTCATGGCAGCCAGGAAACAAAGAAGGTGAACAGTGCCAGAGAGGAAGGGGCCTGGGACCATACAGTCTCCAAACTCACACCTTATCACCTACCCAGACACAACCAGAAGTGTGCTTTATTAGTAATCTCTTAGGAGATTCCCAAACCAATCAAGTTGACACAATCAAGCTTATCTACCATAGATTGGAAAAACAAAACAATGACAACAAAAAACCACCACCAACCACGAACTCCAACCATTCTCTTGTCTTCACTCCAAAAAGGCAAGCCATCTCACTGTTATTTACTTTTTCCACACATTCCTCCTGATCCTTTGTTTGGTGTTGTTTCCCTCAACTGCATTGCCTCATCTTCACTACATTCATTCCACTACCTGCCATTTAAAGCCCAGATTAAATTTTCTTCCTCCATAACTTCCTCTTATCTGCTGCTGAACATTTTCTCTTATCTGCTGGCCAAATATTTTAGCTACAGTCTTCAAATTGTTTCAAGAGGGCTGGCTTTCTCAGGATCTCTGGTTAGCTCCTTGAAGGCAGGGACTTTATCTTAGAATTTTGCGGTGCATTCTGCATTGTGTTCAGCCCTGTGAGTAATCACTTTCAGTGCACCCTGGCAAGGCATATTTGAGGGAAGACATCCATCACAGTTATTTATTTAGTAAATGAGATAATGAAAACTCAAGTGCTAGCCAAAGGTAAATCATTACTATTAATTCCCTCATTCATCATGCATGTAGGGCAGCCTCAGGGGCTAGGGAGCCTAGGTCCGCAGCTTTCTTGGGGTAGGCAGATAAACCTAGATCTCTCCATTTTGGAGCCAGTCATGAAGGAAATAGACTCCATCAGGGCACAACACTAGGGTCTCAGACTCTATTAACTTGGGGGGGGGGTCCCCTTCCCTGAGGGGAACAGGTTACCTTGTACCTTTAAAAATAAGCCAAAAACTCAAATGGTAAGACACTATTTGCTCATGAATTCTACAATACTTCCCTGTAAATTATTGAAAGTCAGATCTTTTAGTTTTCAGAAGAGACATAGCTACCAGAATATACCTTTGTCAAATTGTAGAATGCATAGAAAAATGAAATTATTTTATTGATTATGCTAAACCTTTTGCTTAAATTTTAGGATTGCTTTCATTTCTTAGGACATAAAAATTTACTTTTTAATTTTTATTTATTTTTTTGCAAAAAATGAGTACCCAAGTTTTCCCAAGGGCCTTTCAGGGTGCGCTGCCACCACACCTTTGCGGCTCACTTTGAGCGGTGGCAAAGCTCCCCAAGCGGTTGTGGATGACCTCACCACTGCTAGGTGGCTGGGTCGTTGCAGGGAGAGGGCACGGCTCTGCTCTTTCTGTCCTCTTCCCCTGCCGCCAAAACTCAGACAAAGCCTGACGACAATTTGGAAACAAGGTTAGAGACTGGGAGGATCATTTCGACTGTTAGGGGAAGAGCAGCGGTCCTGCCCCCACCACCCCGAATTCCCCAGGCCCGTCAAGTTCTGCTTCTGAGGTGGAAGGGTAGAGACAGTCCACTGAGTCCTCAGGTTGGCCTAAAGCCCGATTCCACCCTGCAGGGACCCGGCGCGTGGCCGCCGGCCTTCCACCTGCGCTTGGGGCGCGTTGAGCCGAGTCGCGAACCAGGCCCCAGGCGCTGGTCGGCTGGTCGTCATGGGAACCGGGCGCCAGTCTCCCCTGGCGACCTTGTCCCGCGGGAGGGGCGGGTCCGAAAGCCCCACCGGCCAATGAGATAGAGAGGAGCGCAGGGTCAGGGAAGCGCGGGCCTCTGGAGCCTTGACTGACAGGCCGGGGCGGGGCCGACGCGGCCGCCTGAGGTGGAGCCCGCGGAGGGTTGGAGTCGCTCGGGCGGCCGCGCGGCGCTGAGGTGACACACCATGGTCTCTGACCCCACGGACCGTCCTGCTGGCGAGCAGCAGCGCTCCTGGGCTCTCCGCTCCGCCTCCGACACCCGGGCCGCGCTTGGAGCCCGCTGCAGGCGCTGAGGCGCACAAGGCTCCGCGAGGTCCGTAACGCGGCACTGCGCGGCGCTCGGGCGGGCCGGGCCGGCGAGGTCGCCCGAGGGGCGTTCGAGGCGCGTGCCCGGGAGATGCGGCTGCGGTCCGCGCGCGCCCCACGCTCCCTCCAGCTCCGCGGAGAAGAGCCGGCGGGACCCGGGCTCGCGGTCGCGCGGGTGAGGACCGTGGGGGAGGCCGGAGGGCGAGAGAGCGGCGGGCGCGCGTGAGGACGGCGGCGGGGTGGAGGGCCCGGGCGGCGCGAGGCGGGCGCACGTGCGGGCGAGGCTCTGACGCCGCGCTCGGCTCCTCCTGCTGCTCAGGCGCGGGCCCCCGATCCCCAGAAGGTGGAAGGCGCCTAGTTTTGGTGTTAGTGGTGGTGGTGGGGAGATGAGATTGCATCGGGCACTTCCCTCGCCCCCGCGGGACACAGCGAGGTATGGGGCCCGGAGGGCCGCGAGGTCGGGCGGCTCCGGTGACATCGCCCCTTCGCTCCCGCGCCAACGGCTCCGTCAGTGCACTTCGGGGAAGCACCGGGTCTGCTTCGGATTTCTGCGGTGACCGAGGGACTGCGTGGTCCGGGGCCGCCTAGGAACGTGTGTGGCAGGGCCGGAGGGGCGGTGACAGGCCAAGCGGACAGTGCTTGACGCCAACTCTGTTGCTTTCCTGGTTCAAAAGCTCTCCTTCCCACAGGCTCCCCCATCCCTGTGCACAGGGTTTGATGGTGCCAGCGGAGAGTTGCAAAGCTGGAGTTGAGCTAAAGTCAGGACAGTTCTGACAAACTTTAGCTTCTTTCAATTGTGACTGCTTTGGAGAAGAGAGGGTGGATACAGATACTGTTCCTAAGGGACTTACAGCAGTGCAGTTTTCATTGCACTCACATTTCTGTGAGCCACACCGCCACACACTTCCAGCTCATCTCTGACGGCCCCGTGTCATTTTCGTGTAATTACATCTTTGAAACAACAAACGCGGTGACTTCATAGGGAGCTGCCTAGAGCTGAGTTTACCTCTCAGAAAATGGGGCAATTGGGTTTGTTTTCAAGGCGGGATCTAAACAAAATGTAGGACACCTGATCTGGGTTGAAGGACACTGGTAACTAATGAGCAAGATTTTTAAATGTGTGTATGTAGAGTTTACTAAAGGATAAGAGAAAATAAAGGTGTTGCATTATGAAACAGGCCTTGCGGTTTGCCCAAGTGTTTGACGGCTGGGTTAGCAGGGACCAGGTGAAAACTTGCTTCGTGCTCATCTGCTGCTTGCAGTGGTGCAATGTACAGATTCTTTCTTGTTTTACTATCATGAGAATGTTTTACTGAGTTGATACACATACTGCATCAGGTTTTTGGGGGGGGGGGCGGTACCAGGGATAGAACTCTGGACCTTGCGCTTGCGAGGCAGGAGGCGGAACCACTGAGCTAAATCCTCGGCCCGAATCAGTGTATTCATAGAGGAGTGTTCACTAGTTTATTATCCAACCCTAAATTTATTGTAATTTTTTTGTAACATTGTGTCCTAACTTTGATATTCTAGAGGCTTTGTGGGAGTATGTGTGGGGAGAGGATGGGATGAAAGCTGAAATTTAAAAACAATTAGGGTTAGTTGTTAAGAAAAAGGACAAATTTTTTAGTGTCTTTCACTTCTACAATTAGAGAATTATGACTTCCTTTAGCATTATGTCAGTTTGTCTTTGAATTTACATTTGTCCCATCAGCATTTTTGTTCGTATACTTATATTTTGAAGGTGATTGTGCAAAAATATGACTTTTCATGTTGCAAATGACATGCACACACACACACTCACATACTCACATAAACACCCCCATTCTAAAAAGTGCCCATTTAAAGGACAGATTTTAATATTACTGTATGTGGGGTTAAACTTGTAAAACTTAACAGCTTTTTGGGGGAGGTGGTTCTGGGATTGAGCCCAGGGCCTTGGGACTGAGTTATATCCCTAGTCCATTTGCCTAAGCTGGGCCTGAACTTTCCATCCTCCTGCCTCAGCCTCCCAGGGTGCTGGGATTGTAGGTGTGTACCACCATGTCTGGCTTGAGGGATGCTTCCTGAGTGTGGGACCTGAATGTGAGAGAATTGGCTACCCTAATGTTTTAGGGTAGGTGCTAGATGTTCATCTTTGAATGAAAGGTATGTATTCTTTATTAAGAAGAGCAAGTCTTGTTTTGTCTCACCTTTAATAAGTTAGAGATTGTACGGGGAGCCATTGTAGTTTCTTCCATCTTAATTGGGTATATATTTTTCCAACTCATCTTCTTACTCAGCCCCAAAGATATTGGAGGACTATAGGAAATAAACTAGGGCTTCTTCTTTCTCTTTCTCCTCCTCCTCTGACCGAGTGTGTGATTTTAAAATAAACTACATAACATTTTTTATAGTGTGGTTAAATTATAATTAGTACTATTTGAAATAGAAAAGAAATCCAGCCTTACTACAAGCCAGTGCATTGAGAAGTTACTCCTTATCAACACACTATTATTTTGGAATGTGTTTTAGGAAAATCTGTGCCATTCATTAGAGTAGCAAGATCAGAGTATTCTCTGGGCCTCTGATGTAACCAAGTATGGCTTCTTTGAATTTATGTCCCTTAACAAGGTAGGAGCCTGAGAAAGAAAAGATACTGTGTCTCAGGATAGGTCAGTGCTGATGGCCAGGGTGGGATTTGTTGCTCTGCACCATCCCCCTTTTATGAAAAACTTGCTCAGTTTGAAAATTAAGATGGGTCAAACTGTTCAGGAGCTGGATTTTTTAAAGATAGCTTTTAACTAGTAAATTAATACGTGACTTTTAATGGCATAAGTTAAAGTATAAATCCACACTCACTACAAATCTATTATGTCAAAACTGTGGTCTCTAAACTTGGGAGAAAGAGTTCCAATAATCTTAGAGTTTGGGAAAAAACCAAAACCATCTTTAAGATCCTTCTCTGACTTGGTTTTCTGAATAACTAGCCAGTTCTAATCTGTCCAGTTGAGTTCCCAAATGTGTGACTGCAGTATCACTAATAGTTTGGAAAGCAGTAGGAGACCAGTTGTTTAATTTCTTTAGCATACAAAACCCAGCAACTCCTAAGGCTGGTGTAAATTTGAACCACAAACTTACCTTTTTTTTTTTCCCAGAGTCTGCTGTCAGATGCATACAAAGTGTGGAAATGGGGACTGGCTTACCTACTTGTTTAAGCTTGTTCGCCTTACCCTGTGTTCTAACATTGAATCCTCTTTTTTCTTTTTTATGTTTTGTTTTCACACTTGAAAGTTGTGAAAAGTTTTTGAAACAAGCTGCCTTATAATCCTTTTGCACTATAGAGTGTAAAGAACTTCACTGTCTGACAAAGGTTACAAAATCCTAGTGAATGTCTTTAACTTTTTTCTTCTTAAACAATTTAATAATACCTACCCCCAATGAAATTAAGTAATACTGTAGATGCAGGAATGGCAAGTGTAAGCTGATGCTTAATAGTATTTAATTTCCTTCTTTGTTAATGATCTTTTTTTGAAAACTAACATTTAATAATTGCAAAAACTTAATGATGGCTACCCAAGTAATTTCTGAATGTCTAGAATCTGTAACTTATATTTAGCCTCAGATGTTTTGACTTCAAGTTGGGTTGTCTAAAGACCCTGTTCACCTCCTGATAGCCAAGAAATGTCTTGAGTTGCATACTACACCTGGGTTTACTGAAGTTTCTAAGTTTTCTTTGTATTTTAGTGGCACTCAACTATGGCTCTATGTTAGACTCAGCTGAATAGCTGTAAAAATTTTTTGTACTCAGATATCAACCCAGGCTGATTAAACCAGAATTCTTTTTTTTTTTTTATGATACTGGGGATTGAACTCGGGACCTTGTTCTTTCGAGGCAGGTGCTGGAACCACTGAGCTAAATCCCCTGCCCTAAACCAGAGTTCTTAAGGGTTGAGATTCAGGCAGTTGCATTTTAGAAACTCCTTAAGAAATTGCAACAAAGGCCGGGGATTTAGCTCAGTGGTTTTGCCGCCTGCTGCACAAGTGCAAGGACCCGGGTACCAAAAAAAAAAAGAAAGAAAAAGAAATTGCAACAAAGAGCCAATTTGGGAACCCATGTTCTAGGAATTGAGTACTGTATAGAAAATTTAGTTTCACAAATGCAGCAACATTTTTATGTTGTCTTGTAAATCACAATGTTTTAAAAAGTGTAGACACATCTGTGTATATGACCATCTACAGGATTTTTTTACTGTTTAAATGAAAATTTAAGGTACAAATACCTAACTAAAGTTCCCTATGGCAGTGTTATTCAGATTTATAACTTAAAATATAGTGTTATTTTTTCATATTTTTTTAGGTGAAAAGAAATACCATATTTTTGTGTTTTTTGGTTTGTTTTTTTTTGGTACTGGCGATCAAACTCGGCACCTTGCGCTTTTGAGGCAGGCGTTGGAAATTTTTGATGATTACATTACCTCTTTCCTTGATCTGTTGTACATAGTTACAGGGTTTTCCTTTTCAAAGTAAGAAATTTAGTACCCTCGTTGTTATTTAAATCAATATGCTCTAAATCTAAAGGGCTTTATCGTATACCACAAAAGTTTTAGGTCTGGAAATGTAATGTACCAAACACTGAAAACAGAAACAGTTGTCATTCCAATTCAAATGTTAGGACTTGATTAAAGGTTTTCCTTTTTGACAAAGATCATTTTTTTCTTTACCTATGGAGACCCTTAGTTATTAAATGACATAATCAAAATTTTCAATAAAAAACTGACTTATTTTAATGTGAATGTACAGATGCAAGAGAAACTTATTTTTCCCACACAGAAGGGCATCCACTTTGAAAAATAAAATTGCTACAGAATTTCAGACAGTTGGAAGCTAGCTCTGTCTCATTGCATTTAATGGCGATTGCCACTTGTTAATGACTGATGGACAGCTTAGAAGAAACTAATATGTAGTTCATCCCACCTGTACCCTCTCATTAGGACCCCTAAAAAAGATGTCTTTTAATCAAAGTTTTATTGGCTTAGTGAGTTTTTCATATAGATGAGAACAAAAATTAATTTTAATTACAGTATTCTTTCTTGATGGGTGCTGTGTGTGTGTGTTTCAGCTAGCCTACTCAGATCAGGTAAATTTGCACACAGAACATTGGGGATTATGTTGTTGAAAGCATGATGGACGGAAACTTTTGCAAACAGTATCATTTTTCATGTCTTAATGTTTCTCTCCCTAGTTGTAGTATTGTACATGGAATAAAAATGAAACATTCTTGTTGAATGATATGAATTAAGTTTAGAACAATTATGTAACCTGAGACGGTAGTAAAGATACTCAAAATTGCATTTTGTTTCTTTTTTTGTTTCTTCTTTTTTGGTACCGGGGATTGAACTCTGGTCCTTAGCTTGCACGACAGGTGGTGGATCCACTGAGCTAAATACCCGGCCCTTGTTTCTTTTTTTTTTTGAAGAGTCTGAGAATTTTTAAAAAATAAAATAGTCCTTTAAAGAAATTTGGTTTCTTTTAGCACTGTGTAAGGGTTACGTTTGGTTCTTTTAGAAAAATATCATCTTGAAAATAAACATTTAAATTATTTAAGGATAATTAATTTTATATCAGTATAGTTAAATATTTCTTCTGAAAACTGTAATTCTTTTTTTTTTTTTTTTTGTACCGGGGATCAAACTCAGGTCCTTGCGCTTGCGGGGCAGGCAGCGGAATCACTGAGCTAAATCCCCGGCCCATGTAATTCATTTTTTTGAAGAAAGAAAATAATCAGTATTTTGGAAAAGAAATTTTAGTTTGGAATTACATATTATTTTCCTCCTCAGTTCCTGATGAGCAAATACGCAGTTTCATGGAATTATTTGAACATAATATTGATAAAATTCACTCTTCGTGCAGTCTGTTTTATTTTGATGATTTTTTCTATACTTGGTTCGTGGCATGAGTTTATAGCAATAATTTATGTGTAAAATATATCAGTTATCTAAGAACTGTATTAAAATTTATCAAGGGTGAAAAATTATTCCTTTTAGCTATACTTTAAGGTAAAATAATTTTATTTTTAAATCTGAAATATTTTCAAAGTCAGTACAATAAATATGATGGAAACTTTTAATTATCAAATCTAAATCACATAGAACTGCATTGTAAATATATACCATTCATTTAATGTTCAAGGAGCTTTGAAATTCCTGATCCTCCTGCCTCAGCCTGTGGAGTAGCTGGGATTACAGGCCTGTGCCAGTGTGCCCTGTTTATGTTCATAGTTTATAGTATATAATTCTTAGCATCTCCATGAAAAGTCTAGAATGTTTTATTCTCCAATATTAAGATTTAATGGTGTCAGGTGTGGTGACACCCCTGTAATCCCAGCTACTTGGGAGGCTGGGGTAAGAGGATTGGCAGTTTAAGGCCAACCTGGGCAATTTAGCAAGACTTGGCCTTAAAATTAAAAAAAAAAAAAAAAAAAAAAAGGGCTAGAGATGTAGCTCACTGCTCCTTAGATTCAATCCCAGTTCTGCAAAAAACAAAATAAAACAAAACCCCCCAAATGGGAATTTCCTTCAATTTTTAAACACAAAATATTTTATGAGGTCACATAATATATTCCATTCAATGTGTGAATGAAGACTAAACTGAGCTCTTTATTTTTTTAATAAAAAAAATAAAATTTTGTAACCAGATGAGAGAATAACAATAGTTAATACACCATGTATTGTTATCTTCAGAGTAGTTACTTAGAGTAAAAGTCATAAACCAAAAAGATTTTTACAAAAATAAACCGAACTCTTTTAAAATAAAATTTCATTGAATCTTTCTCCATGTTTGTGTCAGTATATCAGGATTTCTCTAACTTCAAAGGAATTTTAAGATTGTATTAAGATACTATGATTAAATAAAAATAGGCATCCCCCTGCAGGGATACTAAATAATCACTTAGATGGGCCACACCATTTTGGGTATTTTTCTAGTAATAGGAATAATGAATCTAGGCCAGTCTAACCACATTCTTATGCAGTTCCCTTTTTTGATGGTTCCTCACTCATAAACTCATATTCTCTGCCAGGCACTCTGTAGGCACTGATGATACACAGAAAGGACACATTTCCATGCTGCTTGAGAGGCTCATTGTGCTCACTGTAAGGTCACTGCAGTGAATTATTTGTGGGGCTTCCTGCAACAGTTAGAAATGGCAGTAGGTAGTAATTCAAAAGATGTAGCACAATAATAGCCTAAAGATGGTTGGGATTTTTCTTTAATGTATCATACAGTCAGCCCAGGCATTAACCTCCAGTACTGGTTTAGTGGCTTCAAGTGAATCCAGACGTGTGATTTTCTTCTCAATTTCTGTAATCCATGGCTTTTATTCTCAAAGTGGCTTCTTGGTTGCAAAACGGCTGCCAGCTGTTCAAAATGTCATTCCAGACAGAATGTGGAAGAAAGGAATATGACAAAGATAATGTGATCTTCCAAATCATTCAGGATCTTGTAAAGAATTTTCTTGAAAGCTTTACCCAATGATTTCTTTTGACCACCCCTGCTTGTAAGGAAGTTCAGAATTGTAGTTTTTTGCTAGACATTTGCTTATTTCAAAACAAACTGAAGAAAATGTTGGAGACCCAGTTATATTTTACTCTAGACTTCCTGGCATCTGGTCTCTGCTTTAGGGTTCATGGAATTTGATTGTCATAAACATAGAAAATTATATAGACTATCTGCCTGGTTTCTCTGGGACAGGGAGCTTGATTTTATTGATTTATACTTGATATCTAGCACACAAATGATGCTAGTAGAGGACCTTGCCCCCGTGAGTAGTGAACGCAGTGGGTTTACTTGGGGGGCCGGGTACAGAGCCACTGAGATTATTTGGTACTTTGTTCTTTTTGTTGTTAATTCCTTGTGTTATGATTCATTCATAACAATTTTTTAAAAATCAGTACTTTGTCAAATACTAAATCTAGTAAATGTTAACCTTTTAATAAAGCAAAAGTAATATATACATTTATATCTATTCATAAGTGTTTAGCTTTTGTGAAAACTGAATCCATATAGTGTAATGATTTGTTTGTTCACATTTGACCATAAGTTAGGAAACAGTATGGCAGAAAGAGTTCAGATTTTGAATTTAGTAGCCTTGGGTCTGAGTTTTAGCTCTTTGAACAGTGATTGTGATAATTTCTTTCTCTCTGTTCTATAAAAGGGAAATAACATCTACTTGACAGGGGTTTGCAAGTTTTATTTCTAAGTCATAAACATGTAAAATGATTGGGCATGGACTATCAGTTCAGTTTACAAGAATTCTTTACCTTTAATTTCATTCTTCTGCTGCATTACTGAGGGAAATAGCAATTTAAGAAAACTGATTAATAAGCAGAATGTAGTGTGGCACGCCTATAATCCTAGCAGTCTGGGAGCCTGAGGCAGGAGGATCAAACCTGGGTAATTAAGAGATTGGACAATTTAGGGATTTAGTGAGACCCTGTCTCAAAAAAGTCTGTGGATGTAGTTCAGTGTGAAGGCCCTGGGTTTAATCCCTAGTACAAAAACAACAAAAAACACACAAAAATGCAAAATTTGATTAGTAATGCTTAACAGAAGCATGGCTTTGTATTTCTCAGATTTTAACTTCTGCAGTTCAAATTGTTTTGAGCAAGCTCCTGATTGTGCTTATTTATGTAAGCTCTTTTTAGGCAGAAGAGCTATATATAGGTTGCTTTAGGAATAAAATGGTTAACATTTTAAAGGAAACAAAATAGGTAAATCTGTCCTTGAGTATGAAGAATATGGAAATTGGTAGAAAAATACCCACAGTATTTGACTGTAACTAAAATTGCATTTACGAGTAATATAAATGAAATTGTGTGAATCGTTCATACTTACTGTAAAATATTTAACTAACCAGTCTGTGCTCAGAATTGTTTTCTGTATTTTGATACTGAAGAAGAAAATCAAAACAGTTCCTACCAAAATTTCTTTTAAAAAGCACAGGGAAGATAAGAAACTATTATAGATTGTAAAACAGTGAGTAAGTACAATAAAAGTCTGAAGGAAGAAAGTGTGATCTGATCTAATCTGAGGATTCATTTGGGAAGTGAGCTTGTATGAGCTGAGCCTTGAAGACATCTTTAGATGTCTGGGAATGAGCATGCTGTGTCCTGGACCAAAACAAAAGATAAGCCTCAGGGAGTTCAGGAGAGAGGAAGTGTTTAAAAAGAAGCCCTGGAGCAGGCATGTGAAAGTAACAAGGGGGGAGACTCAGAAAGGAATGTCTGAAGAGGAAAAGAATTTGGAAAGTATAATGTGAAAGTGTGTTTGGAGAGTGGGGAGTGCTTGATTGTAGTTGCAGATGCGGCAAGGAGCCAATGGAAAAGACACAGGAAAAGTATGTAGAAGAAAAAGAACACTGACTGCCTGAATATTGTTATCTTCAAAACTTTACTACTTTACTACATTGATATGAAGGGGGATAGGGAAGAAATTGAAATAGTGGATGATATTTGGTGGCAAAATGAATGAGAATTGGATGACCTGGGAAATTTCATAGAATCAGGAAAAATTCCCTTTTTAAGATTGTAAGTGGTGATAAAAGTTTCTATGAGCTCATTTAAAATGATAGACTAAGAATCATCTCCTTTTAAGGAGGATCTATCATGATAGGAAGGAATGAGATGTAGGTAGAACTATTAGTTTTAATCACGAAGGCAGCAACTTTTACCCTGAGAATGAAGGGAAGGCTACAAAGACTGATGTGGGCCTACTGATGAGTGGAATGAAAATAAAGCGCTGAAAGAGAATTGCTCTGATCTTCAGAAAGTACTGTCAGAAGTGACAACAGCTTTCAGGAATGATTTGGGTAGTAAGAAATGGAAGCTTATTAAGGGGAGAAGTTAAGCTAGAAATCATCACTGTTGGAAAAGTTATGAGAGATTGATAAAGGATTTAAGAGGGCTTATCAATTTGAGGTTGAATATTTCAAATAATAATAGCCTCAGTCCACATCTGAAGAAAATGAAGAGTAAAATACAGAGATAATTGCAGTCTATAGTAGTCAAATAAAATATGGACCCTGGAGTAATGAGGAAAATCACTGAGGCTGGGAGGGTTGGGTGAAGTGGAAAGTAAGTACTTTACTCAGTACTTTCTGAATATGCCCAGTAAGCTAGCTATTGATTGAAGTAAATATATTGATCATTTTGGACTAGTTGATAATTAGTACAAGCTGACAAAAGATCTGGACTCTGAATAAAATGTGTGCAACACTTGCTTACTTGACAATGCTATGTGGGTTTACTGTTGCTTGGCTCACTTACTCTGGCATTAGGGATTGTATTTAAAATGAGCCATCTAAATTATAAATTCATAAAAATTGTTTAAATCAAAATCTCATTCTGTTCAGTGTTACGCTATCATACTTTCTTTTAAAGGGTACTGAGGTACATCTCCAGCCCTTTTAAAATTAAAAACAATTTTTGTTTTGTTTTTAAGATTGAATCTGGCCAAGTTACTAGATTGCCCAGTCTGAGCTCAAATTTGTGATCCTCCTGCCTCAGCTTCCCAGAATGCTAGGATTACAGGCATGTACCTCCACACTGATCCATAGTTGGGTTTTTTATTTTGTTTTGTTTTATTTTTGGTATCCAGGATCAAACTTGGGACTTTGCGCTTGTGCAGCAAGCACCAGAACCACTGAGCTAAATTCCCGGCCCCATAGATGGGTTTTTAGAGTTTTTGGTTTTTTTTTTTTGGTACCAGGGATTGAACTCAGGACCTTGTGCTTGTGCAGCAGGCGCCAAAACCACTGAGCTAAATCCCGGCCCAAGATGGGTTTTTAATTAGCCATTAGTGTTATTTTTCTGTCAGTTTTTATGCTTGCTTATTTATTATGATAATCATTAGTATTCAAAGTTAAATGAATTGGAAACACTTTTTGCAAATTGCTTTGATTACAAAAGAACTTTCTATTCTCCTTAGAAGTTAGCATTGTTGGGGCCGAGGATTTAGCTTAGTAGTTCTGCAGCCTGCCTGGAAAATGCAGGGTCCAGAGTTCGATCACCAGTACCGAAAAAAGAAAAAAGAAATTAGCATTGTACTGAGCAGGTTTTTTCTAAAAGGTTTTGAAATGAATCCAAGCCTTCCATTTTAAGTTCAGATAAATGTTTTATCTGGTGTAGCATCGAATGTGTTGCAATTCAGTAAACACATTTAGTATTTTACCCACTCAGGGGTTGATACAAACTTTTTAAATTCCAGAAATAACATCATGAAACTCCCTTAGCTATTTGCAGATACTAATTTGATAGCCTAAAGTCACCTAGTTGATTATGGATTAACAGCAAAATTTAGTGTAGTCCTTTAAGATAGTGTCTTAAGTAGCTGAGCCTTCTGAGGCACTCTCATTGCTTTGATGAATAAGAAATGCATAAAAGTAGCCAGTGCAAATGCAGATTTTCTTTTCTGCTACTTTTCCAACTACTTTTTTTTTTTTGGTGCTGGCAATTGAACTCTGGACCTTGTGCTTACGAGGCAGGTGCTGGAACCACTGAGCTAAATCCCTGGCTTTTCTGCTACTTTTAATGTTACCAGATATTTATAAGGGGGAAAAAAAACCTCAAGAGGGAATAATGTTTTTCTAGTATAAAATTAACTTTTAAACAGCTCCCTCTTTTTTTTTTTTTTGGTACCAGGGATAGAACTCAGGTCCTTGCGCTTGCAAGGTAGGTGGCGGAACCACTGAGCTAAATCCCCGGCCCTTAAAATTAACTTTTGATTCACTTAGCATCTGTATTTAATTGGCTTGTTGTGTTGTGGGAAGACAATAAGCAACACTCGCAAATTAAAGGAGAGGTTTACTTTAACTCATGGTTTCAGGGGATTCAGTCCATATTTGGCTGGCTCCAAGGCAGGAGCATCATAGTGGAACCGGGTGTGGTGGACCAAAGCTCCTTATTAGTTCATGGCAGTGGGGAAGCTGTCCAGGGGAGCTGTTCCTGAGAGGAGGGGCTGGGGGCCAGATAGACTTTAAGGCCACACTCCCAGTTGCCTCACAGATAAACCCAGAAGTGTGCACTGCCAATCCCCTGGGCCACTCCCAAGCCAATCAAGTTGACAGAATGACGCTTAACCTTCATAGCATTTCATGTACGTTATATTGGAAATTTTAATCATGTGAAAAATATTTAACCTGTCTCAAGGTAAATAGTTGCAATGCATTATGCTACAAGGAGCTAAACTTACGATTTGTTTAAAACTGTTATTTAATCTGGTTGATTTGTGTTGCTGGGTATTGAACCGAGGGCCCTATGGCTGCTAGACTTATCTTTTTAAAAACTTAATACTTAAATAACCTTAATAATAAGGAATGTTATAAATATTTTTATATCTTCATATATAATTTTGCAATTTTTTTGTACTACATGAAAGATTTTTTTTCCATTTAGTTTATCATGAAAGATATATATATATATATATATATACACATATATATATATATATATATTTTTTTTTGGTACTGGGGATCAAACTCGGGTCCTTGCACTTGCAAGGCAGGTGGCAGAACCACTGAGCTAAATCCCCAGCCCCCATGAAAGATATTTTTAAAGCCATGTTGCAGCAGTCTGTGAATACAATCTGTGCCATCATGCTTATAGATTAAGCCAATAGGTTATATACAAACCATACATCTAGATGTTTTCTTATCTTTCAAACCACCTAAATGAACACTAAAGATGATTACAATGATAAGGTTCTTTTCAGTTATTTATTGTATGTTAAGCACTCTTTTAAGAATTTGACACATAGGATATTATTTCTTTTTACACCGATCCTGTGAGGTAGATGCTATTTTTCCTGTTACACAGATTTGAAAAACAAAAACAAAAACAAAAAAACAGGCTCAGGGAGGCTTAATGAGTTGGTGGTAGAGCAGGTATTAGAATCACAGTTGGTCTGATTTCACAGCCAATTATCTTAAATAATGTCTTTTAAAATGAGTTGTATTAAGGCGAGGCAAAAAAAAATCACCTCAGTTTATATGAGAAAGATGAAAGAAACTTCAGCACTCTAATTTGGAATCTAAATTTATGAGATTGCCCATTAGCTTTTAAACAGTTTTATTCTTTTTTTTTTTTTTTTTTTTGGGTACCAGGGATCGAACTCAGGACCTTGTGCTTGCGAAGCAGGCAGCAGAACCACTGAGCTAAATCCCCGGCCCTTAAACAGTTTTATTCTTAAAGTGATGCATGGCCCCCTCCTCCAGGGTCTTCATCTACTAATCTGTCACTTAGGTCTTCACAGCATTGAGTTCCTATTCATCTGTTGAGTGAAGTAAATAAAGGGTCATTTTGAAAATCATAAAATGTTTAGATGTGCTTTTGCAGCGTTATTTATGGTGGTGTAAAATTGAAAGCAATGTTATTAGCTTATAGAGGAATGATTTAAAGTATTCTAAATTCTTACAGAATTTTGTGATCAGCAAAAGTTATATTGATAAGGAACTCTTTGTAACGTGGAAATAAAATATTCAATTAAAAACAGGTTAAAATGGTAAATAAAGCATAATTATAGCCATAGATCTTGTTTTGCTTTATTTTTTATGAAAACTTTCATTTAAAAAGGCCAGAAAGAGACAAAAAAGCCCAAAATGGTGATTTTTTTTTTTTAAAAAAAGGGAAACCAACCTATTTTAGGAGTAGAATATTAGATTATGAAGACATTTTGAGGTATAGAATCTGTTGAGGTGAGAAACAGATTTTTTTTCTTTTAAATATGGAATAGTCTTGCTAATTCTCATGCTTTGTATTACTTATCCAGTTCTTTCTTTAGACAAATTAGATATACTTGGCTGAATTACTGTTTTACAAAGATATTCAGGTAATAATAATGATAATTATAAAATGTACTGTTGATGTAGTAAAAATGTAATTCTTCAGAACAATCCTTTCTGGACTTTTACAGGTATGGAAACTGATTTGAAGCTAGAGTAACTTACCTGAAGTAAAGTGGATGGTCAGTGGGAGAGAGAGTATTTTGTATGTAGGCAGTCTGGTTCCAAAGCCTGTAACCTTAAATACTACACACTATTTTAATAGTAAAGATCATTTCTAACTTTTAACTCAGGGTTGCAAGTAATGAACTTATTAAGGTGTGGTCATTAAGAATAGTTTATGACCGAGTCTCAATTTCATGATTAATGCATTTAAAATTTGTCCTTTGGTTTGGTTGACAGCTATTATTTACAAAGTCCCAAACTGTTGTGACTGCAAACAAAGTTTCTTTTCTTCTCCTTTGAATCAACTCTTTCAGTAGACTTGGATGTGGTCCTTTAAAAGTTCCTGATAAGAGAACTACAAAAGTTTGTGGATTTTAGCTTATCAAATGGTTTTAAAATTCATTCAGTCTTGTTGGTTGACATTTGCTTTTATTTGAAGAAGTGGAATTTGTTTCCTAGAATTCTTTGAGACAAAAAATTAAAATCACTATTAACTGTTTCCCTTAGGTGACTGTTTATATCCTTTTTTCTTTTTTTTTGCTTAAGACTTACATGGACTATCAATATGCAAATAGTTTAGATGGTCACACAGTTCTTCCAATAAATAAACAGTTTTGTCCTCTAAAAGACATGGAGTATATAAACTCTAGTAATTAGAGCAGATAAAAGCTTGTTTTATAATCTTAAATATATTTTTTCTGGATAGATAAAACTTGTACATTATACAAAATTTAAGTCTT
Organism: Heterocephalus glaber; assembly: GCF_053883595.1. Taxonomy (NCBI): domain Eukaryota; kingdom Metazoa; phylum Chordata; class Mammalia; order Rodentia; family Bathyergidae; genus Heterocephalus; species Heterocephalus glaber. The sequence goes on from NW_028258323.1 coordinate 1,609,689, forward strand.
GTTTCTATTTTTATTGTGAGGCATCCCTCCCTGGGGTGCTTTTCTGTAGTGTTCATTCCCATTAACATCAAACCTAGGAGGAAACATTAGTGACATCCCAAATTGTTGTTTTAGTCTTCCTTACCATGAAACTATATATATGATTAAAAGTGTGTCCTCCATCCGCATGCACTGGGATGAAACTTAGGGCCTCATGCAAGCTAATCAAGCTCTGATACTGAACTACACTAGCAGCCCTAGTAGATGTTTTTTTCTTTTTCTTTTTTTCTGGTACTGGTAATTGAACCCAGGAACCTCATACCAGGCTATAAACTCAGCCCTGTTTAGTTTTTATTTTTTTTAAAAGAATTTATACAAATTCTTTTTTTTGTATGTTAAATAGCACGACTTCATTTTCCTGTTAAATCTCCTCATAGTCAAACCTTTCTCAAATTTTTGACCCATTAATCTCATTCTTTCATTAGCCATTAAAAATGTTAGTAAAAACAAACTTGGAGTAGCACTACTCCTATAATATTTAAGTTGAAAGTTTTCTTTCAACTGGAATTGATCAATATTGGATACAAAAATTGAAAGTTGGATCATTTTATGGTCCAAAGGGGAATTTAGATTTATTTCATTTCCTTTGTAGAGCGCAAGGATATAAAGAAGTTAAGTGTATAGCAATTTTTAAAAACATATTTGTTCTTCTGGTTTCCTTGGTTTGAAGATGAATAGTGAAGACTAAGTATGAAGTTACTGTTATTATGTACCTAAAGTTCAGATTTTTTTTTTTCCCTGCTTAAATGTGGTGCATTGAGAGTAAAGGTGTTCCAGAACATAATTTGCTGGTCACATCATTTCAGTTTTTTGTTATTATGCTTAATCATGTGTGTACCTTTTGAAACAAGCAAAATGGTACAACAGATGATTTGTAAGGATAAGCTATGTATGAATTACCTATGAATTTAAAAAAAAATAAACATTTTGGGGTACTTTCTGAAGCCACAGGAATCTGTAATTTAAAATTGTGTCCCGTTGACTATGAGTATACCTCAGTGCTAGAGAGCTTGTCTGACGTGAACAAGGCCCTGGGTTTAATCTTCAGCACTGAAACAAAACAAAACAAAATAAAACAGAATAAACTTAAAATGTGTCTCAGCTAGGCATGGTGGCACACATCTGTAACCTCAGCACTCTGGGAAACTGAGGCAGGAGGATCACAAGTTCAAGCCAACCCCAATGGGCAATTCAGTGACTTAGCAAGACCCTGTCTCAAAATAAAAAATAAGAACTTATTTTCAATGAGAAAAAAGTACTGAAGAAAAAAAAAGGTGTCTCAAAAACAGATTTCCTACTATTGGAACATTTTCAATGAATCTTTCTAGGAATCTTGTCTTTAAAGAAATTAGATATTTTGGTTGTGCTTTTATATGATTCTGTAAGTTTCAAAATGCCAATTTATTGGAATATTATTATATATACTTAAGATCAAGTATCACTATCCTAAATGCCTAGAGGGGCAAAGAAGTGCAAGTGTTTGGGGAGGAAAGCAATAGTGATAGAACCGTAGTGAACTTGTTAACAAGCTTGACCATAGCTAATGTGGGCATCACCAAGAGCCCTACACCATCTCCCAGTGTCTTCCCCAAGATTTTTATATGAAATCTAGTGTGTGAAATTTTGTAATTTATAAATATTGGCCATGAATGCAGACTTTTGCAAATTGGCATAGGCCATCACTCTGAAGACCAAACAAAATATGTGTAGGCTAGGTAAGTCCATGGGCCACCAGCTGGCAATTTATGCTCTTATTATCTTAGCCTTATACTTGATGAATTGTCCATATTTTGTTTTGACATTTATTAAGAGATAATGGTTCTAGATATCTGCTTTAATATTTCACCTTAGCATATTAGTTTAGTAAATACTGAGTTTTGTATAGAAAGAACAAAGATGAGATCCTAATATGTATGGAAGATGATGTCTTATGTATAAATTTTCAGATACTTGGTTTCCATGATTGAAAAAATTTATTCTCAATCTTTCCTTCTCAAGGCCTGCCATTCTTCCTTTTTTCTGCCTTCACAGCCAGTATCTCCCCATTCTTCCCATGAATATTCTTTTCATTTGTAAGAATTATAAAAGAAAAACCCTTCTTAGAGAAACTCTATAGAAGAAAAATCACTTTGTGAGAACTTAGCTGCACAAACTTCCATTCTTCCTTGTAGCATTAAAATTCCTTAGCCTTAATACTGTTTCTTTCAAGTATGCTTTTTAAATAGAAGAATGACTTCCTTTAAGGCTGTTAGTGAAAAGATCCACAGAAATAATCTAGAGGAGCAACCTCTTAACCATGTCAGATTTGACCCCAATCCATCTGGAATAATTGAACTGAGACACCATTTACTCTAATTTAGTACAGAGGAATAAACATAACCCAGTGAAACATCTAGCCAAGATAGGATAACAAGGTGAAATTTACCCTCCCACCTACAGCAACTAAAATACAGATAAAATATCTGAGACAATTTTTAAGACACTAAACATTATGTAATGAAAGACAGTGACCCCAAAGAGAAAGAAACACGATGAGGGTTGTAGAGGTCCCAGCTTACTGCCTTGAGAGAGTTTTTCCAGGATGTGGTATGTGGTAGGGGAAACTTGGTAGGGAGCGCTGAACTCTGTTCCCAAAAATGGAGTTGAAAGTCTGGGAGCCCAAGGTGGTTAGAACAAAGAGGGCAGGGAACCAGAAAGATGAGAACTTCGGAGTGAAACATTGGAGATATCCAGAGGGATCCCCCTCAGGTCTTTAGTGGAGTACTCTGTATTACATGCCTGTGAGGAAACTGCCAGAGGCTTGGGAAAGAACCACACTAGAAGATTGAAAGATTGCCAGGAACAGCACCTGTTTTCACAAGGTAGACCAGAAAAACCTCGAGTCATGAGGCACTGGGGAGAGCATGCAGAAGAATCTTGACTAGTTGAAAGAGTAATTGGCCCTTGGCTTTTGCTGTCTTCCGCCACCATGAACTGTTGCCCCTCTGCCATGTGCCACCTTTCCCTAAAGCCAGCTGATTATGAACTAAAACCTCTACAAACTGTGAGCTAAATAAACCTTTACCCCTTTGAAAAAAAAAAAAAAAGAGTAATTGGCCCTTGACTACTATAGACAAGCCTAGCAAACTTTAAAAATAAGACCTGAAAGGATCACGTTTCCAATGTTTAAATAATTTAACTTCATCCCTGAGCAAAACTCAAGACTATTTACTGTCATTTTAAACCTAACAAGATAAATTTCACAGTAGGTAGCATCCTATCAAAAATTTTTATGAACACAAGCAGAAGAATATGATCCATGAAGAAAAAATAAATAATCAAAACTAGAACTGACATAGAGGTTAGCAGTAGCAGGCATTACATGAGAATATTTTTATAACTATTTTATGTATTCAGAAGTAGAAACTCCAGGGATTAAAAATTGAACGGAGCACCAGTGGGTTGTACAGTAACTTTAAGTGACCAAATACATGTGAAATTTGAGTCTCTAAAGGAGAGGAGAGAGGGGCATGATAGAAAAAAATTTTGAAAAAGTATGGCTGTAACTTTTCTAAATGTTATAAAAACTATAAACCTGCAGAGTCAGAATGTCCATGAACACCATGAATGTGAAAGATGAAGGAAGTTACACCAGGAACTCATATTTAAATTATTCAAAAACTGTGATAAAGAGAAAAATTTAAAGGCTGCTATGAGAAAACACACGTTATGTACAGAGGAACAAAGATAAGGATGTTAACAGATAAGGGTTCATACACTGAAGTCCTAATCCCCAAGTGACCACATTAGGAGATGGTGTCCTGAAAGTGGAACCATCATGATTGAGATTAGTGCCTTTAAGAAGGAGACCTCATAGAGCTAGCTAGACCCTTTTACAGCTAGAAGATGCTATTTATGAGAAAGCTTTCAATAGACACTGAATCTGCCAGTACCTTGACCTTGGACTTCACAGCCTGCAGAACTGAGAAATATCTGTTGTCTATAAGCCTGCCCAATTTGTGGTATTTTGTTACAATAGCCCAAAAAGATTAAGAAAAGTCTGGAAAAATATACAATGCTAACACTAATAAAAAGAAAACTGGCTTATGTTAATACTAGACAAAGTAAATCTTGGGACAAAGACTCACCAGAGTAAAAAGTATCATTTTGTATGATAATAGAATCAGTTCATCAAATCTTAACTTAAGTACTGCGATGGTTAATCTTGTTTGTCAAGTTCATTGGCTTGAGAGATGCCTAGGAGATTGATAAAGGACACTTCTGAATATGGCTGGGTGAGTCATGGGTGCCTGATGTTGGGGGCCAAATCTGGCCCAGCTCCTCTTGCTAGGGCTCTTCCCTTGCTCTCTGCTTCCTAGCTGCCATGAGGCAAGTAGCTTTCCTCCATCATGCTGTTTCTGCCTTGGAACCCACCACCAGTAGACTGTAACCCCTGAAACTGCGAGCCAAAAGAAACCTTTTTTTGTCGGGGGGGAATCTGGGATCAAACTCTGGACCTTGCGCTTGCAAGGCAGACGGAGGAACCACTGAGCTAAATCCCCGGCCTGAACCCTTTTCTTTAAGGCATGTATGTTGGATATTTCATCCTAGCAACAGAAAGGTGACTGATCATGTACCTAAAATAGGGCCAGGGGATTTAGCTCAGTGGCAGCGCACCTGCCTTGAAAGCCCAAGGTCCTCAGTTAGGTCCCCGGTACCCCCCCCCCCCGCAAAAGATGTTCCATAAGGAGATAGCTTGTGCCATTAAGATGTATTATATAGCTGGGGATTTAACTCAGTGGTGCTGTGCCTGCCTTGTAAATGTGAGGTACCGAGTTCAATCCCTGGTACCAGAAAAAAAAAATACCTAAAACAAAGCTTTAAGATACATGAAGCAGGGCCGGGGATTTAGCTCAGTGGGTCTGGTGCCTGCCTCACAAGCGCAAGGTCTTGAGTTTGATCCCTGGTACCAAAAAAAAAAAAAAAAGATACGTGAAGCAAAACCAGATACGACCGAAGGAAAATGGACAAATGTACGGTTGTAGTTGGAGGTTTTAATATACCTCTCAGTAGCTGACAGACAAGTAGACAGAAAAGCAGTAAGATACAGAAGACTTTAACAACACATCAGTTAACCTTACCTAACTGAAGACAGGTACCCAACTACAGCCCAGTGCATATTCTTTTATAGCACACACACAGTATTTACCAAGAGAGTTTACATTCTGGATCATGTTCTGATAGATTTGAAAGTATTCAGTAATATAAAGCATCTCAGAAAAATCCCCAAGTATTTCAAAACTAAATTACATACTCCTAAATATCCCATGGCACAAAGAGGAATTGAGAAAAGTATACTGTATGGATTACAAATGAAGGTGAAAAATATAAAAAAATGTGTAATTTAAGTTCCTAAAACAAGATAAGGGGAAAATTTATAGCATAAAATTCCATACTGGGAAAGAAAGAAGTCCCAAACTAATGATCTCATCTTTAACTTAAAGAAGCAAAGTAGTACATAATAAATAAATTGTGTGCGTGCGTGCGTGCGTGCGTGCGTGCGCTGAGGATCAAACCCAGAGCAGTCTACCACTGACCTACATCCTCATCCCCTTTTATTTTTTATTTTGAGACTGGCTCTTGCTTGGTTACCCAGGCAGGACTAGAACATGCAGTCTTTCTGCCTCAGCCCCCCTTATTGCTGGGATTATAGACATCCCCACTGTACCTCGCTTGTAAGTAAAATTTTAAAAAGGACTGGTCGCCGCCTGCCTCGCAAGCACAAAGTCCCGAGTTCGATCCCCAGTACAAAAAAAAAAAAGGACTGGGGATGTAGCTCAGTGATAGAGTACTTACCTAGTATGTGTGAGGTTCTAGATTTAGTTTCCAGTAGCAGAAAATTTTTTAAAGAAGTGAATACAAGAATCAACAGAATAACGATCAGAGAATAAATCAATAAAATAGAAAAAAGATTAATAAAATCCAAAGCTAGGTTATCAAGGAAACCAATTAAACAGACTGCTCAGGAAAGGGAGAAAACCCAAATTACCAATATCAGGAATGAGGTAGTATCCTCTATCTGTACTATTTAATAGAAGGAAAAAAGGAAGGCAGAGGTGTGGGTCAGAGATAGAGCACATGTTCAACATGCCCGAGACCTTGGTTGCAATCCTCAGAGCTTGAAAATATCATAGAATCTTATCAGTGATTTTTATGGCAATAGATTTGACACAAGACATGATCAAGGCTCTGAATAACTTACTGAAATACAGGTACTCTCCAACCTTGGATATTGCTAAAGAGGTGATATTCAGTGAAACATCTTTAGATCTCTCTCTCCCTCTTTCCCTTTCTTTTCTCTGCCCCCCCAACTTGTTTTTTTGTGGTGCTGGGAATTGAACCCAGGGCTTTGCACATTCTAGTTGAGTGCTTTACCACTAAGTTATATCCCCAGCTGAGAGCATATTTATTTTATATTTGTGATTTCCTTGAAAAATTGATCTAAAAATTTAAAAATACTGAAGAACATTGTCTTCAGATGACCCTATTTTACCTTCACATAATCAATTTTTAGAAAGTACAAGGATTCATTTCATTACAAATGATAAAATATCTTATTTTTAAATTTTGAACATAAGTCGGGAGGTAGGAAGTTTATAGATTTACTCATTGGCTCAGTCATTATTCTGTAAGGTTCCTTGCTTAATCTAGTCTAGCTTCTGAATGTCACCTTGCTCTAAATGTCACCTTGAACTTGCAAGGTTTATCCTATAGTAGTTCAATATGTAGGCCTGCCACAGTTTTAAGTATTGCCTGTAGACAACCCTCCAGCTAGTGTCGGTGGGGTCTAAGCCGGGAGGACTTAGCACTGCAGATTTATTACTACAAAAGGATATGGCACAACACGAAAAAGCAAAGGTAATGTGGCAAAACTTGGAAGCAATCAGGCATAAACTTCCAAGTGTCCTTTCCCAGTGAAGTCACACAGGATATGCTCAAATCCCTCAGCTAAGAGTTGTAAGTCACAAGTGAGCTGTTGTCTCCCGGGGAAGATTATTCAAGATGCAGTACTCAGTTTTCACCAGGGTTGATCATGTGGACGCCCTCTGCCTAGCCCTAGCCATACTAAAATTCCACATTCCCAGAAGGAAAGCAGGTGTTCAATATAAATGACATTGTTTGCACAAACAATTTAGACACAGTGAGCCACTCATAAGCCTTCTGGGAGTGGTAGGAACCCTGCTGAAGTCTCAGTTCTCAAGTGCCAGCCAAGCAGCTGGCTATTTTAGTTCTTTTCTGCATAGTTAGATATAGAATGAAGACATTTCCTGTCGTGTCTAAATAGGATAGACCAGTCTTTCCTGCTTTTCCTTTCTTTAGATTCTGTCTCAATACTATTAGCTAGGTAATGAGTATAGGTTGTTGCTATTCCCCCTCCTCCCCCATGTGTCCCTTAGTATTGAGGATAGAACCCTGGGCCTTCATACTGAGCTGTGTCCCTAGTCCTGTTTTTTTTTTTTTTTCTAGACCTGTTTTTATTTTTTGGAGATGGAGTTTTCCTAAGTTGTTTAGGTTGGGCTTGAACTTGGGATCCTCCTGCCTCAGGGTTTCAGAGTGCTGAGATTATAGGCATGTACCACCATGCCTGGCTGTTACTTATAGTTTTACTGCAGTGATGCTAGGAAGTTAACTCTTTGGTTTCTAGCTTTATTGGAAGACAGGCTCTGCCAACAAGAAGAACAGGCATGGGAGTGGGAGGGAATGTCTGTTAGGAAGATGAATATTTTTTGAATTCATAATTGTTAATAGTACTTTTAAGGATAAAGTGCTAAGATACTCATAGCTAGAAAAAGTAAGCATCATGGCCATTTACTTTTCATATGAAATAGGAGAGTGAGGTGTAGTTCAGTGGTAGACCACATACTTTACATGTTCAAGGCTGGGATTTGATCCCAGTGATACACAAGGAAGAGATGTAACTCCCAAACCTACTAGATATCCAAAACGCGAGTTCCTGTTCTCTAAAATAGAAGAATGAATTCTAGGAATAAGAGAGGTTAAGAGTAGGAAAAATTTATTGGGAGAAAGAAAGCTTCTGCCTAAGACAAGGGGGACCAGAAAGTGGGTTGCCCGCCCACCCCTCTTTTCAAAGATGTTTTATACAGCAAGGTCATGTGGTGAGGTGGGTACAAAGTGCTTGTGTGACAAAACTATAAGACCCAGTGGAAATTTACAAAGTGGGCATGAGGTGGGACAAAACCATGACCAACCAATAAGATTACAAGTACAGTCACTCAGGTGATATTTATTGATTAAATAGGGATCAAATGGGAAGACAAGTCACATAGAAGGAATTTCCCTTTTAGAATGTCACTGCTATCTGTCTCTAGGAGACGTAGTACTTCTTTTCTTTTTTGTAATGCTAACTAGTGAATGTGCCTCAATTGTTCTCCCTGTTGGTTCCTTGCTGTGTTGGCTCCTGGAGGGCTGGCGCCTTAAGGGAGGCCCTGTCTACTTGCAAACAAGATATCTAATTAATTTACCTATCTATAATACCAGCACAGGAGAAGGAGATGGAAAAATTATAGAGTTTATTAGTAAATTTTCAGAAATTTAAGGTAGATTTTGTTGAACTTTAGTATACAAGACAGATTTGTAAACATTAAGGCACAGTCATTATCAGTAAACTGAACAGGAAAACGAAGTCTCAATCCTCCTTTTATAAACAGCACAAAAAATAACCTCCCTCTAAATTGTTTAATTGATTTATCAAATAACATGCTAATTGACTTATTTTCACACAAGAATTTTTGTCTACACTATTCTTTAAAAAGAATCACTTTTTTTTCTTTTTTTAAACCAGAAGAACTTTTAGCATTTCTCAGTGATTAGTTATTGCTTTCACTTTTAGGAATTGCCTACACTTTTAGTCACTTAAATAAGTGGTCAATTAAGAAACCCAGTTGACATTATTGGGTAAATGTAAAGTGGCATTTACAGCAAAACATAAGCCATCAGAATACGTTTCCTGATATGAAAATTCTGCTGTGTTGTCCGTGGTTTAAAACAGGACAGTTGTGGGGGCAGGAGATATAGCTCAATGGTAGAACACTTGCCTAGAATGTTGGAGGCCTAGGGTTCAGTCCCCAGTACTGAAGAAAAAAAAATGCAGTCCTGTAATGAAGAATGTAAACTTGCTTATCAAAAACCCTCAGTACTAAGGAATGTTACTACTTCTGATAAGGTGTTACTGATTTTGGAAATACCTCTAAACATTCAAGTGCAAGGATTTATTAGGTTTAAGAAAGCTGAAAGGCCCTTCATAGAAGAGCAGACTTAAACATTGTCCTTGTTTTTCACATTAAGAAACTTGGGTAGGAATATAATTGCACTGATTACCTAAGATGTAATTACTAATTGAAGTAAGAGATTGTCATCCAGATTCTGATTATTCACTAACAAGTTTGAACCTGCTATGAAGCTACTTGGCTAGTACTAAAGTCTGTTTTACTGCACAATTTGATTTTAGCTGATTTTTCAAGATCTTAAGAATTGCTTGGCCTATTACTTGTAAGAGTGTACAAGTGACTGTCATGGTCTACTGGTTACAGTTAAGGACTTTACCATGTTTTGTTGGTATACATGAAATTTTAGAATAAGATCTATGATATTGAATTGATTTTGTTTTCCTGAACCAAATATTTTTAAGAATGATTGGGGCCGGGGATTTAGCTCAGTGGTTCCGCCACCTGCCTCATAAGCGCAAGGACCCGAGTTTGATCTCCGGTACCAAAAAAAGAAAAAAAAAGAATAACTCTCTAAAGCAGATAGAGAAATTACATAGTGACTATATTAATAAACCCTGGAAGTTCATTTTGAAGTTAAATCATAAAAATAATCAAATAATGTTAGTTTCATATGGTTCAGTGTGATATTTACTGTATATAGCTATATTTCTACAAACACAGGTACAAAGTGTTTTTAATTATTCCATAGAATATTTGTGTGTTAACTGTTTTCATTTTCATTTTCATTCCTTCCTGTTAGGCTTAAGAATTATTACTTGTGACAAGCAAGAAGCACCTGGTCAGAAAATGGCTGGTGTATTAGCTTGCATTCATTATAGTATTTTATAGACAATATGTTAGACTTCGAAAGCCTGTTAGAGGTCTTCTAAGGTAACTGTACTTGGCTAACATAGGAAAATCTCCTTGACATCCTTTACAGTTGCTTGTTTCTCCCTCACTAACCACATTAAGACATTTTCTCAGGGAGTTTTCTACATTATTAGAAATTCTAGATAGTGACCTGCAAACTACCTGACTTTACCGCACTGATCCCAGTTCTGTATTCTGTTAGGAATACCATAAAAAGACTACTCTTTGCCGGGGATTTAGCTCAGTGGTTCCACCGCCTGATCTGCAAGCACAAGGACCTGAGTTCAAGCCCCGGTACCAAAAAAAAGACTACTCTTTGCTGATGCAAATATTTTAACATTAAAAGATAGACATTTTTATCTCCTATTCTCTTCCCCAAGAAAAACAATAGCAGCTATTTTCAATTGAATTCACAGATTCAAAATTTTAGGATTTAAAGAACTAAGTATTATTCCAGTGGTAATCTGATTTACAAGCTCTAAACTACCACTTGAATTCCCCACATTGTCTGATGCAGTGCATTGAAATATTTAGCACTAAAGAAATATGCGAATGGAGGGGAGATTACTGAGATTTGAGTTTTTTTGGCATTTAATAAATATTTATTGGGACTCTACCCTGTGCTAGGCACTGTCCTAGGCCTGTGGGAAAGTACCATTTCACCAGAGACAACTGCTCTCATGAGTTTTATTTTGTTGTGAAACACACTCAATAAAGATCCATTCTAAAATATATCGTCAGACATTATTATAAAGTATAACTGGAGAAGGTATGAGAGTGAGGGCTTAGACGATGCTACTATTTTAGATTGAGGTGACTGAGAAAAGCCCTTCTGCAATGTAACAACTGATGAAAGAGTTGAGTAGGCTCAGCCATGTGGCAGTTTGGGACAGGAGTGTTCTAGACAGATGTCATGTCTTAAGAGTCAGTGTGGCTGGGGTTGAATATGTCAGGACTAAGAGGGAGAGATAGTGGGTAGTCGAGGTGGAGAAGAGCCTGGGGAAGAACAGTTTAGGAGATCTGAACTGAATAGGGATTTGAGATTATTCCCAGTGTGATGGGCAGCCAAGAAGAGAACAGTGACATGTTTGGACCTGTACTTAAAAAGGATTACTGTGGTGGGAATAGACTAAGGGGGACAGGAGAGGAAACAAAAAGACCAATTGAAACCCTATCATCATCGTTTTCTAGACCTCCACTGTCCAATACAGTAGTCACGAGCCACTTGTGGCCATTTTAAAAAACTTAAGTTTAGGGGCCAGGGATTTAGCTCAGCAGCACCGTGCCTGCCTTGCAAGAGCAAGGTCCTGAGTTCGATCCCCAGTACCAAAAAAAATTGTTTATTGTTACATTTTAGATATACATGGTGATCACATTCATCATAGGGAATTTGTACCTGTACATGATATATCTTCCTTTTTCCCCATTCCCCTCCCCTCCCTTCAACCCCTCTTCCCCTCCTTATTTACAAAAGCTTTGTTTCCATTTAAGAATGGCTATTATCAAGAAATTAATCAATAACAAATGCTGGCAGGGCTGTGGGAAAAAGGAACTCTTCTTCACTGTTGGTGGGAGTGTAGACTGGTGCAACCATTGTGGAAATTAGTGTGGAGATTCCTCAGAGAACTAAAACTGGAGGTTCCATTTGACCCAGCTATTTCCCTTCTTGGCATCTTCTTGAAAGAATTAAAAGCATCGTACCACAGTGATATATGCACACCCATATTTATAGTGGCAAGGTAATAACTAAATCTTGGAAACAGCACAGATGTTCATCAGCTGCTGAGTGGATAAAGAAGATGTGATTTTTTTATGCAATGGAGTACTACTCTGTCATAAAGAATGATAAACTTGAGACATTTCTAGGTAAATGGATGCACCTTGAGACTATACTCTTAAGTGAAATAAATTAGACGTGTGTGTAAATATCACATTGCTTCTCTGGTATGAGAACCAAAAGTGTAAATAAGGACCAAAATATATAATAGATATTGTTAAATAGGAAGAAAATGTTCAAATGGGAAGAGAAGCTAGGGAGGTGGGAGGGGTAAAGGAAGGAAGGGAAAAGAAAAAAACTTGTGGCCATTTAAATTAATTAAAATGAAATAACACTTAAAATTCAGTTCCTCTGTGACAGTAGTCACATTTCAGGGGCTCAGTGGCCACATATGTTTAGTGACTTTACTGCATTGGACAACATAAATATAAAATCTATCTACCATCACAGAAGGTATAGCAGGCAGCACTATTCTAGACAATGCAGAGTGTCCAAGATTGTGCCATATAGTAGAAGCCATGAGACTAGTCACATATATTTGCAATATATTTTGAAGGTATAGCCAACAGAATTTTCTAACAGACTGAATGTGGGATATCAGGAAGAAACTGCAATCTGGTAACTCCAAAGTTTGTTTCTTGAATAAATACCTGCAGTTCCATTTCAAAGTAGAAAATAGTGGAGAAGAGGTTTAGTAGTTAAAATCAAAAGCTCAGTTTTGAATTTAATAAATGACATGTTTGTTAAATTGTTTTTAGGATGAGGATCAATGGATTTGACAATGTAGACTTTATTGTTATTTTAAAGTTTTTCTAATGACTAATTTTTTTGTTTACTATCTGCCCCATAATTCATCAGATCTGTATATTCTGAATTTTTCCAATAAATGAGGATACAGTTGTTCAGTATGTACTTACATCAGAAATGTACCTAGTCTTTGAACTTAAGAGGGTTGGACAGATTTACAACTTAATTTCCTAAGTGTCTGCTTAAATGATGGTATACAAATTAAGATGCTACAAACTCACAGTAAAAAAGTGAAGGGATGAGGGAATATCTGTTTCTAGAAATCTCAAAAACTTTCAAGTGACAAGCTGAGGCAGGAGGATATCATACCTACTGTGAGATCCTGTCTTAACAGAATAAAACAAAAACAACAAAACTTCAAATGGGCATAAAGAGCAAAGGTACCTGAGAAAGTCAAGTGGAGGAAATCAAGTACAGAAATGAACAGAGTGAGATTTTTTTTAATGGAATAATTTGGTCCCACAAACCCTGGAGAGGACTTGGTTTAGAAGCATTAGGTATGAAGGGAGCAGGAGTGAGTTGTGCTATTGGGAATGAGGGTGTGAGTTAAAAGATGGACTATAAATCAAGTTTATTCATGCTTCAGTTTTTATTTCTAAAAATCCTATTAAATTATTATGTTGTTAAATTACAACACTGGTCAATGAAGTTTTAAAATATTACCCAGAATATAATATTTTCTCAGTGCCTTGACCAAGTACTTGCATGTTGGATCTGCAGTTATCTTTAATTTTGGGGAGGGATCCAGATATATGTGTCATACAACATAATGAGAAGTGGAGGAGACAATTACAGTAAAATATTAAATATGAGAGACATCTTCAGGTTCCTCCCCGCCCTCTTCTGATCTTTGCTGTAGGCACAGAGGGCAAGGAGAACTGCCTTTTGGAAAATCCAGGACAATTAATGAAGCCTGTTCCTTGCTGCTGAGCTACAGCCTCAGCCCTAGCTTCCCTTCTCTTTCCCTTCATCCTCTCTGCACTTCCCAGTGGGAAGCTGAAAAACTGAACATAGACTCACTAGAAAGGTGAGAGATGCAGTGATTTAGGGAAAGCATCTTTAAAAAATACTATTTTTTTTGTTAAATAGGGAAATACAAAATGTATATAAATAAATATATTTTGTGAAGTAATTTGAAATTTAAATTTAATTGAAGTGTGGTATATCTTGTTTCATTATGTCTGCTGTTTTGGCTAGTTAGACATGAGGTTCTGCCTTAAAGCTCTGTGTTGAGAAACATGGAGAAAGATTCTAGATTGTTCCTGCTCTTCTCTGTCATACACATGGCTCACATACGTACAGCATTAGTGAGCCATATTGCTAAATCCTCCATTTTCTTCTAAGAAGGGTATTTCCTACCCTCATAATCTTGCCACATTCAAATGCCATTTACTTAATATTTTTGTAGTGTCTCATTTATATGTTTGAAATTATTTCAAAGGAAATCTTAGATCAGTATTATTTTATTGAACAGAATGCCAGTAAAATTTTCCATAAGTAGAAAATTAAGTACAAATCCATGCTGGTGTGATCTAGGAAAACAGCAGTGTGATTGTGTATGGGCTGGGGATGCAGCCTGTGCAGCGGAGGCAGCACTCTGGAGGGGCAGTCTCTCGCTATTAAAGGGAAAACTGGCAAGTCACAAGCCAGCCAGCACCAATCCGCAACTTTCTCCATGACCTAATCTGAAGGATCGAAAGAAAAATTAAGAGAGAGTAATTTGCTTATTGTTGGCAAGCTTTTCTAAAATCTAGCTGCAGACACGATCTCCATTGCTAGTATTACTCTTAGAAGAACTGTACTTTAAGCCAAATGTAATAATCAGGAATGTTGTAGAAGATGCTGAGAAATGTGGAAGTGTGTGGTATGGTGATAGCAGTTGGGATTTGGACTCTTTCCTCACTCTTTTTTTTACACCTAAGAAATGACAGGAACCAACATTTGGAAGGCTTCCAGACTTGTCTGTCATTGCTCTCTGTATTTTAATGTAGTTTCAACATGTTTGCTTATTAAGACAGCAAGCAATGCCTTTTTCATGCTTAAATTTTAAAAAATTATTATAGTTTTAAAGATTAAAGATTTTGCGTTCTCTTCATCTGTAGGGAGCATCTCTCAGATTAGTAAGCTTGTAAATGTAGCTTACATTTGCCCCTTCTTTATCAGTTTTTCTGTGAGCTGCTTCTGTACTGGAAAATTAAGTTCATATTTTGTATTTCTCTATTGAGACCTCTCACTAACTTTTTAATTTTTAACAATATTTATTATAATTTGTTTGGCACATGGACAATTACATGTTTTAAGTCAGCAACTCCCATTTTACAAATGAAGGAGCTCATGAGCTTGTAGTTCTAGAGTTTGTATTCTAGCTCTGCAGTTTACTGGGTGTATAATATTGGGCAAGTTATTTAATTTTTGTGTCTCTACTTCTCATCTGTCACATGGACTACTTCATGGAATCGTTGAGATGATAATTTTCTGTGCAACCCATAGAACTATTAAAGAGTTAAACACCTCTTTCTATTTTTTTGGTACCAGGAATTGAACTTGGGACCTTGTGCCTGTGAGACAGGCAGCGGCACCACTGAGCTAAATCCCTGGCCCCAACACCTTGTTCTTAATATGTTCAGTCTGTCAGTAGCTCAGTTTAAAAACTAAACCTTTCAGTGAAGCAGGTGGTGCCTGCCTGCCTATAATCCCAGCACTCTGGGAGGCTGAGTCAGGTGGATCACAAATTGAAGCCTAGCCTGGGCAACTTAGCAAGGCCCTGTCTAAAAAAATAAAAAAGGGCTGGGGATGTAGCTGTGCCTGAAGGACCTGCTTTTCATTACCACAAAACAAAACAAAACAAAACAAAACCTTGTTTTTCTTCTTCCCTCTCTCCTTCTCTCTCCCCCTCTCTTTCTTTCTTTTGCAAATTAGTATTAGAAAAAATATTCTATAACTTGTAAAGTTCTTGTAACAGCACTGAAGGGAATAAAGTTACTTCTTTTTTCTGTTTTTGGAGATGCTGGAAAAAATTTCATACTGACCATTTTGACAAATGCCCTTTTCTATAAAATTATGAATAAAGAGAACTAAAATCTAGTAATGATTTTCTTCTGAATGTATAATAGTTGAGCACATCTTTTTCAAAAGTATCATTAAATTTGTTTCTGCATAAACCATTTTCAAAATTAAAACTGACCAAAGCCCAGTTTTTAGTGAAGTGTTTGGAAATAAAGATCTTTAAAAAGAAAACTATTCTTCTTGAGCCCTGTCATGGAATTATCTCTGTATGATATTTGCATAGTTCCGCTAATTCAAGAGTTGAGAACTTGACCCAACAAACATTTCTTTCATTCAGATACTTAAAATCCTTTGTATATGTGAGTACATGGAAGTGTTTTTGAGGGTGATTCATTTAGGCTATGATATATCCCTCATGTCATACATGATAGAATGCAGATTTTTTTTGGGTTTTTTTTTTGTGCTGCTGGTGATCTGACCAGGGCCTTTGAGCATGGTAGGCAATTGTTTTACCACTGAGCTACATCTCTAGGGGATATAATAGAATGCACATAATGGAAAACAGAAGAGGTAAGCACTGTATTCTTTGAATCATAATGTTCATATGTACAGTACTATTTCACAGTTCTCCTTGATTAATGATCACAGAATATAATTAAGTCACCATAGTGCTCATTAATTAAATGCCAATTTTTAAGTCTTTTTTTTTTTTTTTGGTACTGGGGATCAAACTCGGGACCTTGTGCTTGCAAGGCAGGCGCTGGAACCACTGAGCTAAATTCCCAGCCCTTTAAGTCTTGTTTTTACCACCCAGAGTCTAGAGATGCCTTTAGATATTCTCAAATAGATACCAAATGCACAGATACTATCTTTTTTTTTTTTCTTTTTTTTTACAGATACTATCTTGTAGCTCCAGCTTTGTTTCTTTCTGATTACTTGGGTGTTTACTGTTATCTGATATTGGTTGAAGATTTCTCCCTTTTTGTTTAGGTATCTATTGTTTGTTTCTAGAAGTCTCTTCTCAGTTTCTCTTGAAGTGTCCCATTTTGTTTCTCCATTTAAAATGGAAAAAGAATGTAACTGTCCCCCATATAGGCTAACTCCAAGTAGGCCTTGTATGCCAAGATCTTGTACTTTCTCACTGGCTTTTTGAATTCTGTACACTCAAAAAGCAGACAGCCTCTGGGCTGGGGTGTGCAAATGAGAATCACATTGCAGGCTGGAACTGTAGACAGGGATCTTGTTTTAAGGGGTGTGATCACTTTATTAGTGGATCAAAAACTCTAATGTTCACAATAGGCAATGGGATTTTTTTTTTCAATTTTTAGCTGTTTTCAAAAAGAGAATCTTTTTTTTTTTTGGTACTGGGGATTGAACTCGGGACCTTGTGTTTTTGAGGCAGGTGCCGGAACCACTGAACTAAATCCCTGGCCCAAAAAGAGAATCTTTTAATACATCTGTATACATTTTAATTAGGTTCAATTCTGCTCTCAAGTTCTTTAAAAAAATAATAGAATTTTCTATAAAATTAACAGCCTCTTTAATAAATATGTGTTTATAAGCCCCTTTTTCAGTTCCAGAATATGAAAAAGTCTAAACAAAGCAGTTTTGTAACTCATTTGAATGTAAAACCTGTCCTGTGCTTTTTTGGTGGCAAAACCTGAAAACTTATGTGAAGAAATTTACAGTTGTTATTTATCTCACTTGAAATGAATACCATAGATATATACTACAGAAGTGCTGGCCCTTTGCTCAAGATGTTTCATAGTATAAAGTATAAGCACTGCATTGGTTTTGAGAAATCTGAGATATTGTTGCTACTGAGATGCAGTTGGTCCAGAATTTCTTATAAGTGGTTAGGAACTTGTATATAAGGAAGATTAAAAAGAAGAGATAAAGTAAAGCTTAATCATTTTCTTTTTTTTCTTTCTCATTATTTTCCTTCTTTTGAGTCATATTTTTTCCCTCCTCTTTCCCTCTCTTCTCCACATCCTCGTTCCTAATAAACAGTAACTAACAATAATCTAACAATAATAAATGATTGCAAATGTACAGAGTTCTGTCCTTGATACATTTTCAGTGACCTTAATAAGATTTGCAGTTCACTGTCTATTATACATTACAAAACAGAACCTTAAGTAAACACTGTTTTCTAAAAATTTCTCTATTTCATGTCTCTGAAAGACCTTTTTAGGGTAATATAGCAACAGTGTCATTTGGTTTTTTTTTTCTTTCTAAACTGCATTTTGGGTAATTACCACATAGCTTAGTAAAATTCTGTCAATTTTATCTCCAGACTGATACAGTATGGCAAATAAGGCCATTGCCTTTATTCCCTGCTTTGTGCATCATTTTGGAAACAAATTATGTTTTACTTTTCATCATTTACTTTAGCTTGGTTTTTCTTTATTTCTTCATATAATAAAGACTAATTCATAAAAAACATAATTTTTGACATAATCGTGAAATGCAGGATTATGGGGAATCTTTGCTAATAACTAAATACATAATAGTCCTTCTTAAAGTAAGCAAATGAAAGCAAAAGAAACCTTACCTAATTACCTTGAATTTAAATAATCCATTTCTAGTCATAGGACTCTAGAGCTGAAAATGAGAGGAAAAAATACCGAACTTTAAAAATATTGAACTATGTTTTACAGATTAATGGCATATTTACAACAGAGATCACTTATATTTAAAAAGATATATAATGTATGGGTCATATTTGGATCCTCATTTTTTTGTTGTTTTTTTTTTGTTGTTTGGTACCGGGGATCGAACTCGGGACCTTGTGCTTGCGAGGCAGGCGCCGGAACTACTGAGCTAAATCCCTGGCCCTGGATCCTCATTTGAACAAATGCAATTTAAATAGCTAATCCTATTCTGAGATAATCAGGGATCACTGGAATAAATGATTGTGGGGAAAGACCACTCCTATTTACTCTCCTTTTCTTATTAGTTCTCATCCCTCTGGTCTTGATTTCTCTTCTATTTGCATATACTACTTTGGATACCTCATGAAATTTCAGGACTTTAAAATACCACCTATATACTGTCTACATTTAAATGTACATCTCCGTATCATATAACCAGTTACCTACTTGACATTGTCACTAGAGTATTTAATTGGCATTACAAGCTTAGCAAAATCAAACTCAAAACTCTGAAACAAAATCAAGCCTTGAAAATTTTCCTCCAAACCAATTCCTATCGGAGTCTTCTCCATCTTAGTTAATGGTAACTCCATCCTGCTATTTCTAGGCAAAGTTTATCCCTATCAACAAAGCCTTTGGCCCTCCCTTCGGAATATTTCCAAATTCTGAGAACTTCCCACTTGTCCTGTAACTACCCCGAAGGGCTAAGCTACCATCATTTCTTGCCTGGATTATTACCTTAGCTTCCACCTTGTCCTTCTGTATTTTGTCAAAACAGCAGCCAGAGGGATCCTTTTAAAACAGATCAAATCACATCTCAAAAGCTCCCAGTGACCTTTCCATCTCAGTGTAGAAATCAGTGCTTCCAGTGACCTAGACAATCCTGCCTCATTTATTTTGTTATCCCCCCTCCCCGGCACACACTCATGGTGTGTCTCCTTCCTGTTCAAGTGACATACTTCTGTATCAGAGTTTTTTTATTTTCTGCCCAGAACATTTCTTTCTTGTTACCTATATGGCTTGCTCTCTCACCTCCCTCAGATTGTTACTTAGATGACATGTTCTCAGTGAGGCCATCCTTCATTATGTTATTCACTCTGTAATTTCCTTGATTTATCACTATAAGATCTCTTTATTGTGTATGTAACTTATCATCTCTCTTCTCTGGTAGAATGTAAATTCCATAGAGCCATGTATTTTTGTCTGGTTTATTCCCCACTATACCTTCAGTGCCTAAAGGAATGTGTGACTCATAGTTGGTACTCAATAAATATTTGTTGATTGATTGAATAAAAACTCATTACCTGGGCCAGGGATTTAGCTCAGTGGTTCTGCCATCTGCCTCACAAGCACAAGGTCCTGAGTTCGATCCCCGGTACCCAAAACAAACAAACAAAAAAACTCAGTACCTATTAGTCTCTAGCACACAACCGTTTTAGTAAATATTTAAATGAGGTATTAAGTAATATGGGGAGTAGATCATCTTATTCTCTCCTAAGCTATTTGACTTTATCCTATTTTTATTTTCTTTTTTGGTCATCATCTATCCCATCAATAACCCCTGCCTCAAACCCTCAACTCTCTTTTTGGTCATATGGATCAAGGCAACCTCTGGCTGCTCTGTTATCTATTGATTGCCAAGTACAACCAGGACAAAGCTAAGAATCTGACCTCTGGCTTTAGGGAAAGCCAAGAATGAGACCGTTCATGGACCAGTACACCCCTAAATGATATGTGGTCTGTAGTACCTAAGCACTGCAACTCCAGCAGACTTTTTGCTTTGGTTAGTTTTCTGATTTTGTAGATTGAAAAGGCACCACTTAAAAATAGCTCATTTATACCGCTGCCTGCCTCGCAAGCGCAAGGACCCTAGTTTGATCCCTGGTACCCCAAAAAAAGCTCATTTTTGATTTGTTAGTTCAAGAATCTCCAGTTGCTAGAAATCAAGGATAATGTACTCGCTTTGGCAACACATATACTAAAATTGGAAATCAAGGATAAGTGTGGTAAGGACATTCTCACCTGACTCATCTGTAGATAGCAAAGTCTGGGATTGACTGTTTCTCTTTTAGAATAGAAATTGTTGTAATTGAGTGTTAAAGCTTTATCCAAAGAAGTTTAATGTAATGATTCTTTAACTATTGTGTTTGGGAATTACCTGGGGAGTTACAGATTCCATAATACACCCTGAGAGACCCATCTTGGGGGATCTGTAAGCTAGAAGGCATTTGAAGTTGGTCATGAGGACAGCCTCACTCAGCTAGTGAGGCCATTAGGCAAGACATTTCCACCTGTTTTTATGTGTGTACAGGTTTTTTCTCCTTTGACTTCAGTGGGCCAGATGAAGTCTCATTGGAAGCGTAAACACTCTTCTAACCTTATGATGTTACCTTATTGGTCACTTACCTCCTCCTGTATCTTCAACTTCTTCATTGACTCATCATCTCAGCCTATAAACAGTCTCTTTACACCTTTTAAATTAGCAAATATCATCCAGCTTCCACCTTCAGATTTATCACTGTAACTTTACTCCCACCACCAGCCCAGCTTGTAGAAATTAGTACCTAGGATTCTGCTTCCTCTTCTTCATCAATGTGAGGCAGGTGGCGGAACCACTGAGCTAAATCCCCAGCCCTTCCTATTCTTCATCGATGTGCTTTCACGTGATTGAAACTCCTTTTGGTAAAGTTACCTGTGATATCCATGTAGCCATATATTCTGATGTTGCATGCAATCTCTGTGTTGAGACTGTTGATGATAGATAACACTTGTTTGTTTATTCTCTTATCAGGCCCTGAACCAAGGATATCATGTGTATCTCATTTAATTCGTGCCAACATCTTGTGAGATAGGAACTGTTAATAACTTGTTTTGAGAAGAAAACTGAGCTTGGAAATATTAAGTTAATCTGACAAAAATTATGGAGCTAGTGATTTGAACCCTGATGACCTGGCATACAAATCCACAGAATTTACATTCTGCTGATTCCCTATTTGAAACTTCCCTTTCATCCTAACATAATAATCCTGAGTTTTTCTTCTTATTTTTCTGGCTAAATTGTTTTTTTTTGTATTAAGTTCTTTTATTGGTACATTGTAGGTATACAACACAATTACATTTCTCACTGGGAATTGTACCTTTACATAATGCATCTTGGTTCTTATTTTTTCCCCATTCCTTGCCCTCCCTTCACGCCCTCCACCCTTCCCTATTTACAAAAACTTTATTTCCATTTTTTCCATTTCTCATCATTTTTCCTTTCCCTTCTTTCCTTTCCCCTGCCCCTCCCACTATCCCTACCCCTTTGGACCTTTTCTTCCTATTTTACATTATCGATTATTCATTCTAATCATTGGTACATTTTAGGTATACAATATAATGACATTCATCATTGGAAATTTGCACCTTTACATATTCTCTCTTGGTTCTTATTTTTCACCCTTGCCCAGTTTCTGGCTAAATTTTTATGTAGTTATCTTTACAGCCCTCTCCCCCAACTTTTTAATGCTAGTCTCCTTTCTGTTTCTGTATTTGACTCTTCTTGTGTGTTCTTCCTCAGTAACTTTATCCAGATCCTCGACTATGTCCATCACTTACATATTGCTTATTCTCTTTATTAATTCTACTCTATAATTTAAATGATCTTTAAAAATTAAACCTCATAATTTTATGGCTTCCCCTGAAATTAGTCAATGCTTTCCTTAGGTTTCAGAATAAAATTCAAAGTACTCAACACCTCACAAAAAACAAGGTTCATATCTGGCTACAGTTTTTCACTGTAGGCTTATCTCTTTTCTTCCTTTCTCTTTCTTTAAGTAATCTACATAATTTGAAACCTCTTACTATTTCATGTCTCTGTCTTCATACAGTTTGTTTCCTCTGCCTGGAAGATCTTATTTTTAAAATCACATCCCCCATCCCGTGTCCCCTTTTCCTTTCTCCTACCTATTTCTCAAACATCTCTCTCTCTCCACCCCCACCTCAGAAGCACTTCCAGAATCTGTTTCTATTATGATTAAATGCCCTTTTTGGAATTCCATGGCACTTGGACTCATTATAACATTTAACACAATATATTATAACCACTGAGTTAGTCTGTCACCCTTGATGTTGAGTATGTCAGGTAGCACACCTATATATGTTTTGGTCCCAAAGTCAATATAAAATCTGCCATATGAGAGGTATTTGAATATTTAAGTAGTGCATTGATGAATATGTGAATATGGAATTTATTTGGTGTGAATATGGCCTTATGTGAAGGTTTGTGAGCTTAATGATCTGATGATAGCTCTGCTTTAGAAAGTTAATTTAGAAGTATGAAGTTAATCTAGAAGTTAATTTAGAAATATAAAGTAGATGGGATATTATTTATACTAAATTTTCATTTGGTGAGGCATCAGGTAAATAAAGAAACTTATGGGCTGGGGATTTAGCTCAGTGGTTCAGCTGCCTGCCTCACAAGCAGAAGGACCCAAGTTCGATCCCCAGTACCAAAAAAAAAAAGAAACTTACGTACATGTTACAAATTTATGTGTTGTGGTTCTCTTGCTAACTACTTTAGGCTTAATTGTGGTCATCATTCATATGCAAAAGCGCCAACCCCTCAGTATTTCAGAATGCAGCTGCATCAACTGCAAGTGGAGGTAGGATATTTAAAGTGGTGATTAATTTAAATGAAGTTTAGGATGGACCCTCATCTAATCTGACTGGTGAAGATAAGATCAGGACACAGACAACACAGAGAACAGACCATATGAAGGCACAGGGAGAAGATGGCCATCTACAAACCAATAAGAGAAATGTCAGGAGAAACCAACCCTGGGAATCTGTAATTTGTGACAAAATAGATGGAACTGGAAGATGCAGGAGCACTTTATATACTATTCTGAATACAAATCCTTTATCAGTTAGCTGATTTACAAATATTTTCTTTTAGTAGTTTGTGACTCCTCCCTCCTTCCCTTCATCCCGCCATCCCTCCCTTCCATGCTGAGTATTGAACCCTGAGCAAAATTCTTTGTCTTGAGGCAGTCTCCCTAAATTGCCTTGAGTAAATTGGACTTGAACTTGTGATCCTCCTACCTCACCCTCCCAGAGTGCTGGAATTATAGGCCTTAATCCCATTTTCAAATCCCAGTGAATTATAATCTCAGAAGTATTTTAAACTGCATTCATACAATTAAAAATCAATTTTAAAAGTATGCCGCCATGTACCTGGCAAGATATTTTCCAAATATCCAGGTCTTCTAATGCATTAGGACTTATTTAGTAAAATTTTTTTTTATTAGTACATGTTTGCAGGTCATAATGATTACATTCATCATGGGGAGTTGGTACAGGGACAACGTAATTTATCTGATAGGATTTATGTATGGCAAGGCATTATTTTACACATTTTATTATATGTTTCAAACATCATCTGTTTCTTAGCTGAAATATATAGGTTCATTAACTTAAAAAATACTAATATATGTTGTGCTTCTCTTAAATATGTACTTAATTCTGAATCTTCCCAGGCTAGAAGATGCTTGTAGTTTGGAGTTGCCTTCTCTACTCACTGTGGTTTCTTAATGACTAAAGATGCCCTCAGCCAGGATGCTGAGTGGGTCTGTGGTCAAATCAAGTGCATATACAGAGGTCTATCTTATATTTGGTTTGTTTAAGGCATTACTGTTGCCCTAGTTTCTTAGAGTCAAGTTAATCATTCTTAATTAGTCTACTCATAGACAGGTGATTATATCACTTGATTGGATTGTTAATCTGTTTACTGCTCATTCTTTTTGGAGTGTGTTGTCCTTCAGGATTAAAATGACATTTCTTACTTGAAATTATTTACAAAAACTTTGTAGTATCTTGTAGCATATAACTTTCAAGAAAATAAAAGTAAATAACATGCTTATGTTTACTGTAAAGAATGAATTTTGTGATTGTAAAATAGTCCCTATTCTGTATTTGTACTTCAAGCTATCTAGTACTGTAAGGAAGTAATGGAAATAAAACTTAAAAGATTTTTTCTTCATCAGTTCTTTCTGTTACTTATTGGTTAACTTAAGATATTTCCCCCCTACTTTCTGTATTTTTTTTCTGAGGGAAAAACTCTCTTTTTCTCAGTTCTTTTTGCATCCCTCTAAAAACATCTGTATTTCCTTCATTTCCTTTCCTTCAGTTTCAGAGGTAATGTAGTAAATGTGGATAAACATAATTAAGAGAGAAATGGTGAGGGTAGACAATTTATAATCTTTATGTTTGTTGTGTTCTAGAAAGCTACTGTAGGGCTAGGGATTTAGCTCAGTGGAAGGTCCCGAGTTCGATCTCTGATACCAAAAAAAAAAAAAACAAATACTTAATGTAAAGCTACATTAAGTTTTGAGATTGAGTGATCAGGGTGAAGCAGTTTAAAAATTTTTAAAGTTCTGTTCTAGTAAAGCTATAAACTAAAAATAGCAAATCTGTTAGCTAAATGATACTACTTTGAAAAAATTTCCTTCTGTGTTTCAGAATTTCAAGTCGTAGCCATAGATGTGCTTGGTAATCCTATATTGAAAAAAAAAAAATTAAATAAAAATTAACAGGGTTAATAGAGTATAATTTGGAACTGATTGAATTGAACAACAGAAGTATAATTAGTAATCTTTATAGACAACAATCAAGCACTAAAAAGTATGTTATATGTGAAGTTATTTTTCCTTTCTATTGTCTTATAGGGAGTAATTATATTTTTAAAAATTTCTTTAGAAAATAAGTATAAACCAAGTAAATAATTTTAATAAGTAAAAAACCAGTAAAAAATTTTAAGATTTAAAATTTAGTGCACCTACAACAAATACATGGCTTTTCCAATGTGATACACAAGACGGGATCATAAACAACTTACTCTCCATCACTTTTTTTTTGTGGTTCTGGGAATTGAACTCAGGGTCTCCCACAAGCTATGCAAGCACTTCACTGAGCTACATCCCCAGCTCTCTCTGTCTCTCTCCCTCTCCCTGTTTCTCTTCCTTCCTGGTTCCCTCCTTCCCTCTTTCTTCCTTCTGGAGGGTAAGTTCTTCCCCTGCCTCCGTATAAAAATTCAGGTCCATAATTTTACAGTCATTTTCACTTAAATTTAGAAAGCTTTGTCAATTCCATAATTAAAAGTGCCTTTTCAGTACATTAATCACCATTTTATTCTTCCCTCAGAGCTAAAACTTGTCCTTTCTCTTAAGGACAACAAACTGGTGGGAGGCCACTCACCAATATTCGCATCCTGGCTGGCTCTCAGCCTGCTTACCTTTCAGGCCACTTTGTGGAGTCATCAGTCTCATTCTTTTTCCTCATCTTCCTCTTTCTTCCCTCCCCTGTCTCTCTCATTTCCTCCCTCTGTTTTCTTGGGGTTATTCTCGCTACTTGAGGTGGTACTTTGAGTAGAATTTTGTCTGTGTATTTATATTTGTGGTGCTGAGGCTGGAACCTTACGGTGATCACGGGAAGTTCAGTAATCAGTCAGTCATTTATTTATTTATTTATTGTGCTGAGGAAAGAATAATTTTCTTTTTAAGCTATGACAACGGATTTTTGAGATGTAATCCACACCACATACAATTTATTTAAATTTAACACATACCTTCAGTAGTTACTAGCATGCACACAGAGTTGTGCAAGAACTACTGCTGTCCAAAATTTGAAGACCTCTGGTCCTCTGGCCAGGACCTAATCCAGCTCCACACTGAATCAGTGTTGTCCTGCCATCCTGTGTCCTTTCCTCTCCCGTCCCCACCTTGGAAGTGGAGCTGGCTCTGCCACAGCAAGCTATGCACTCTCCTCTTTCCCCTCTTGCTCCTGTCTCTGGGCAGTGCGGGAAGTGTGTATCACGTACCAATCTGCTGTGTTATCTTGCCTCCAGGCAATACCTATGAAGTCCTTCACAGCTCCCACTGAAGCTTCTTTCACTGGCTTAAGAGAAAAGCAAGGCTTTTTCCCACACTGCTTCTGCTTTAGGGGAGAGACATGGAAATCTGTACAACTCTCTTCAAAGAAACCCTTGTGCAATCTTCTCACTTTATGTCTGTGTGTAGGCTTTGGAGCTATCTAACCAGTTCTCAGACAAAACACTTTGGGAATTTGCTAGAGGGTAGTCTTTCTTACAATTCACATTGGTGTTTGATTGCTCATAGGATCTTTATGTCTCTATTAAAACTTCCAGTTTATTAATGTTTCATGTGAAAGATAAAAATACACATCTCTTTGAAAAAAATGCAGCTTCTATTTTTTCCCTTAAATAAATGTAATAATTTTTATTTTTTAGGCATGTCAATTCAGGAAAATTCACAAAGGAGAATTTTGAGGAGCAGCATTTTCCCCTTACAAAATAAAAATGAGATTACTAAACCTGATATCAATATGTCACCTTAAGCAACACTGGGAAAATTGATCCTATAAAAATATCCCCAGAGATATTTTTCTGATCTTTTCTTAATTCAACTTGTGCAGAGTTTTAGGTTACAAAGCATGTTCAGAGACATAGCCTCTTTTCTTATCATAGTCAAAATGGTTATTATTATTATTATTATTATTATTATTATCCCAAAATCACAGATGGGAAGCAGATGTACAGGTAAAGTGACTACCAGGAGCAAATGGTGACTTGTCAGCAAAGTTGGTTCTAGAAATAATTCTATTTTTTGCAAAATTTATGCACACACACATATATGGAAGAAATGTGTTGCGTATCATTCCCAGCTTCTTATGTGATGGCCATAAGTCTCTTTTCTGCTGTATATCTGGGAAGCATAGAATGAAACTTAGGATTCGATTCTGAAAGGCCTTTTGTTTAGTCTGGCTGCTTTGGTTTCATCATCTGTAGTTTGGTGCTTCCTGTCCTCTCATGAAGTAGTCACCACCATCCCCCAGTTCCTGCTCTGAGGTTGACCCTGCTAGTTTAGAGCAAATGAAATAGTTATTTTGAGGAGTTATTCCTCACATTTCTTTGCCTTTTTTTTTGGTACCGGGGATCAAACTCAGGTCCTTGCGCTTACACAGCAGGTGGCGAAACCACTGAGCTAAATTCCCGGCCCTCTTTGCCTTTTTTTCAATGAGGCAGGGTCTCTCTGTTTTGCCCAGGCTGGTCTCAAACTCCTGGGTTCAAGTGATCCTCTTGCTTCAGCCTCCCAGGTGGCTGGAACTACAAACACTAACCACCGTGCCCAGCTTCTTTTACTCTTTATGAGTTTAAGACTGTAGGATTATATGTAGACTGAAGGGTGTATTGAGAAATGGGTAGATGGGGGTTTGTCACCTTCAGCACTGAGTTGCTGACACACAGACATCCTTTACCTTTGTTCCAGATAATATGCATGTGTCACTAGCTGAGGCCCTGGAGGTTCGGGGTGGACCACTGCAGGAGGAAGAAATATGGGCTGTATTAAACCAGAGTGCCGAAAGTCTCCAAGAATTATTCAGAAAAGGTAAGTTATTGTAATTTTTTAAAAATTTTATTTTGTATATTGAAGAGCTGAGATTAGATTTTTGTTTTGCTGTTCTTGTGCTTTTGACAGAGAATGAAAAGGAACATTTCATCTTGTCTCTTGTAAGAGAAGTGACAGTGCTCAGATTCTGTCTACCAGGCACTGCAAGTACAATGGATATCAAAAAAAAAGCATTCCTTGCTTTTTTGGAGCTTTCACTCCAATGTAGAAAGTAACTATTAATAAAATATTTATACATTTGTAAAAAATACATCCATGACGGGCTAAAGAAGAGGAAGTTCAGTGACTATGAGACTAGGCGATGGGCGATGTGACTTGGTCACAGGGAGGAAAAGGAGGGATTACCTTCACAAGTCATCCCTGCATTGAGATCTGGAAGAAAAGTCCAAGTTAGCCAGGTGAAAAGGAGGAGAAACTCTAGCAAAGGGAATAACATGTGCACCCCTGTTACTCTGAATTAGATAATGTAGGCTGAATAAATACTATAGTTTGATGCTTCTTTATAGGTGGTCAGTTGGTCCGAATGATTGTGTGGAAAAGCTAGTCACTTGTGGTTGTCTAAAACCGTTTGAGATGGTGCTGAAAAACTCCATATGAAGATGTTGTTTGTCATTCACATCATATACCCAACACCTGTTTAGAACAGTAGGTAAATAAACCAGGTTTCATCTCTTTGAAAAAAATCAGAATCCTGATTTTTAATATTCTATTAAAATAGAAGTGCATAAATAAATTATACAAAATAAACATAACAGAAGTAAGTGGGGATTGAGTGTAATGATAGGCTTCAGAGGGTGGAAGCTGGAGCAGCAGCAGCGGCATCACCTATAAACTTCCTGACCCCACACTAGAGACCCACCAAAGAAGAAACTCTGGGGATGGAGCCCAGCAGCTTGTGTTTTAACAAACCCTCAAAGACATTCTGCTGCTTGCTGTGGTTGAGAGCCAGGAGTCATGAAAACCTGGTGGAAAGGTGCAGGGATAACTGTGGATTGAGTATAGAAAAGTCTAGGACACAGGAGAAGAGCATTTGGGGACAGTAAAGTTTCTTTGTTGTTTTTGAATTTAGTGACAGGAATTTGAGCAAAACAGTGTTAGGGCCACTTATTACTGCTTCTTACTCAGATGTATGAAGACCTTTGATCAGAGTCAGGATTAATCTAAAGAAAGTGTATTCTTTTATCTGAAATCACTTACCAAAAATCTGGTTATCTTAAGTGAACTCTATAACTGTGCTTGCTTCACTTTAATTTTTCAGAAAATTCTAAAGTATAGGAACCTTAGAAAATAGAGCAGTTAGCCACACTCCAAAAGTGTTGTTGAGGAAAAATTTGTTGGTTACATTACTCAGTTAATTACCAATTAACAATAGACAGTCAATAAATATATAAGAAACAAATGCTTTGAGGTATATAATATGTGGGAGATCCAAATAAGAAGGTGTCATTGTTGCCCTTAAGGGGTTTATTCAGATCAAAAACAAATAGATGCATGTGAAAAGTTTACCATTTAAAATGGTGTGCCAAATGAATGACAGAGACAGTGAGTACTACAGATGTTCAGAGGAGGGAGAGATAATACCTCTTTTATTATACTAAGGGCAGGATCACTGCCTAGGGTGTGACTCACAGAATATAAAGCAACTTGCGCACTGTAAGTACCTAAGATTTTGTCCTTGTTTCAGATTTTGTAAGGGTGATAGAGATTGTCTGAATTTACAGTTCTTGTCATTGAGAGGCAATTAGTACACATTGGCACTTTACAATAAAGAAATCTACTGAATGTGTTATAAAATTAATTGTGAGGCAGCTGTATGTTAAGACTGCCCAATGAGAGCTGGTTACTCTAAGGGCCCCAGTCATTCACAGAATGATATCAGTAATACAGAGAAATTAAATTTGGCAGTTGGGAGCTTACCGATTATTATGATTGCTAGTTGGAAATTTCTGTTTATTTGGAGAAAACAAATGTTTAGTTGATTTATTTGAAATTTCTGGTTTTTCATTCATTTCATTGGGTAATGCAGTGGTCATTTTACTTCACGTTCTTCTCCAGAGTCTTACTGTAAGCTGAAATAAAATTACTATTAGTTTGTTATTTTTCAGATGAATTGTATATGCCTTCATTCTCTAGTAGACGCCCCTATGAAGAACAAGGAGAATGTTAGGGGAAAGCAGGTGAAGCGACCTCCAAGAAGTTTGTTTTTTTAAAATGCATCATCCTATATTAGTTTTATTTGTCTATGTTTGCTTTGTTTTGGTTCTTGTCTGTGTCTTTCTTCCTAGATCATCCTAATCTTCTTTGTTACTTTCTTTATCTTTTTCAGTGTATGAGTTCAGACATGCTATTGATAGTCCTATAATAAAAAGGTAGAAATAAGCATTTAGCAAAATTCAAGGAAATGATGTATTACTTCATGTTTTTGAGCCTCCCAGAAATTTAAGCCTTTACTCATAGAGTAATGGTAGCTAAGCATTTTGTTTACTTGAAGGAAGTAACCGTCTTCAAATGTTTCTCTTCATAGGAGAAAAAATTTAAAACTTGAGAAACATGCAGTTCCACACACTTAGATAACGATGATAATGGTACTTGGTTCCCTTTTTGTTTAACGTTTCTTAGTTTTATTAATATGTGAATTCTGTATGATTACTGCTGTAGAATTTTTTGAGATTTGTGTATGGGTGTTTGTTTGTTTGTTTGTTTGTGATACTGAGGATTGAAAGCAGGGCTTCATACATCCTAGGCAAGTGCTCACCACTGACTACGTCACTAGCCCTTTTTATTTTTATTTTGAGACAAGCTCTTATTAAGTGTCCTTGGCTGGTCTTGAACTTGTGATGTCCTGCCTCAGTCTGCTGAGTAGCTAAGATTACAGGCATGTACCACCATACCCAGTTTTTCTTGTGGTCTGGTACATGATCTGTCTTTGTTTTTATTCTGTGATCATTTGAAAAGTTTGTGTGCTTTCTAATATAGGCTATAACTTAGATTTGTTGATGTTTGTGATTTTAATTTTTTTAAATAAATCTTCATTACTTGAATCCTTGATTTGCAAAATAGGGATAGTTAAAGTTTCCCATTGTGATTGAGTTTCCATCTTCTTAGTTCTTCTGTCTTCTTACCTCTGTTTATACTTATTTCTTGTAATTTTGTTTGATACATATAATAGTTAATAACTAATATAAGTGGACTGGATCTTTTCACTACTCTTTGCACTACATTTTCTCTAGTCTGGTTTTGTGCATAAATGTATGTGTATACTTGGTTATTGTTGGTTTTGTGTTTGTTTTGTTTTGTGGAGTTTTTTGGTACCGGGGATCGAACTCAGGACCTTGTGCTTGCGAGGCAGGTGGCAGCAGCACTGAGCTAAATCCTCGGCCCTGTTTTGTGGTTTTTTTTATACTGTGCTACAACCCCAGCATTTTAAAAAATTTTTACTTCGAGACAGTATCATTGAGTTGCCCAGCCTGGGGTCAAACTTGTGATCCTCCTCCCTCACCCTGCCAGAGTGCTGGGATTACAGGTGTGCAGCACTGTGCCCAGATTTTAATTTGTTCTCAATAATGCCTTGGGTTTCTTTTACTTGCCATTTATCTAGAGCAGTAGTGGTGAACCTGGGACATGCATGTTATTTATTTCTCTTGACAAAAGATGTTAATGTATGAATTGTTTTTTCTAAACCAAAACCTCAGTATTCGGGTTTAATTGCAATGTTGGCACTTTGTGACAAATAAATGGATTTGAGGTTGCAGTTTGGGCACTCATTTCTAAAAGGTTCACCATCACTGATCTCTAGAGTATCTTTCTTTATTTTCATGTGCTCTACATTGTAATTTAGATACAAATAGCAGGTAACTGAATTTTGCTTTTTTATCTAGCTAAGGAGTTGCTCTTCTATAGAAATTTGAATGTAGTCATTGAAATAAAAGTTGTGGGGAAATTTCATTAAAGCTTTTACTATATGTATTATACTTCCTAATTATATACCTCTCTGTCCATTTTATTAATTGATTGGGAAGCATAGCTTAGATCAGAAAAAAATACATAGACAGGAAAAAAACAAACTAGTCTCTCCTATCCTCAGACAACATTTCTGTGACCAAATAAGTGTGTGGGGTGGGGGAGGTTAATGGCAAAACACTGTGTCTTTCCTAAGAGCAGGAATAAGTCAAGGATGTCTATGTTCATTACTTATTTTCAACATTGTATTTGAGTTCTAACCACTGCAGTAAGAGAAGAAAAACAAATGAAGAGCATACACATTAGAAAAAAAAAAAAGTCAAATTACATTTATTTAAAGATGATATCCTCTATATAGAAAATAGGATAGAAACTACAAAAAAAATCCACTAAAACTAAGCATTGTTCAAGTTGAAGGGCACAAGTTCAGTATACAAAAATCAGTTGTAGGGCTGGGGATTTAGCTCAGTGGTTTCACTGCCTGCTGCACAAGCTCAAGGACCCAAGTTTGTTCCCCGGTACCAAAAAAAAAAAAAAAAAAAAAATCACTTGTCTCTTTACATCATAACAATGAGCAATCAGAAATTAAAAATTTTAGATGCCTTGTAAAAATGGAAATAAAAGTGTAAAATATGAAATATAAGTCTGGGTATGGCAATACACACATGTAATCCCAGCTACTTAAGAGGTTGAGGAAGGAGAGTTGCAAGTTTCAAGCCAGCCCTGGCAACTTAGACTTTGTCTCAGATTTAAAAAGGCAAGGGATGTAACTCAGTGTTTCCAGAACTGATTGACTGCAGTGCTAAAGAAGAAAAAAAGAAGAAGAAATTTAAAGATATGAAATAACCCGGCATGGTGGCACACGCCTGGGATCCCAGCACTTGGGAAGCTGAGGCAGGAGGTTTGCTCTGAGTTCGAAGCCAGCCTGGGCTACATAGTGAGTTCAAGACCAGCCTGAACTACAGAGTGAGACCTTGTCTCAAAAAAACACCAAAAAATAAAATAAAATAAAAATAGGAGTGAATCAGAGAAAAGATGTAAAGACTTGTATAATGAAAACTAAAAGCAATGCTGAGAGAAGTTGAAGATCTAAATAAATGAAGACTTGTACTGTGTTCCTGGATCAGAAGACCCCATATTGTTTTTTTGTTTTGTTTTGTTTTTGTTTTTTTGGTACTAGGGATCAAACTCAGGACCTTGTGCTTGCAAAGCAGGCGCCGGAACCACTGAGCTAAATCCCCAGCCCGACTCCATATTATTAAGATGTCAGTTTTCTCTAAATTGATAGATTCATCAGCCCCAACAGTCTTTACTTTTGTAGAAATTGAGAAGTTTGTTCTAAAATTCACATGGAAATTCAGTGTAAGTAGAGTAGCCCAAACAACTTTGAAAAGTTTGAAGACTGACACTACTTTATTTCAATACTTCTAAATCTGCAGTGATCAAAATATACAGGTAGATCAGTGAAACATAATAGAGTACAAAAATAAACCCACATGCTGAACTTGAAATTGACTTCCTGGGACATTTTTAAAGCCTTTGTAGGAAATAAAGAAAGATTTTGAGTAAATCTTTGTAGAGTGTATGCAACCTTTAAAAGACGAGATCCCAGCTACTCCCTTTTTATTGCCTTCCTCATTATCTACAATCATAATTTTGTAGATTAAGAGGGAGTATCAGTTGTTTTTGACATGCTACATCTTGCCTTGCATTTGTAAGGCCAGAAGTAACAGGTCTTTCAAGTTAAATGTGTTTGAACTGGATAAAATTAACCCATTTGTTTCCTGGAAACAAACTGTAAAACATTAAATTTAATGCCTAGCACTCTTTAAAAGATCAGTATAGACTGACAAGTGAATGAAACACTCACAGTGAACAGTACCTTCCTACATATGCACCAGCAGTACCCTGTGTCTTAATATGAAATTATTTGTATTTTAGATCTTCTAAACAGACAATCTTATAAATTTAAAGATTCATACATTTAGGGGGGAAAGTTGCTAAGGTCATACTCTTTGGTGAATGTATATTTTAATTTTTTAAACCTAGAGGAACTTTATAAAGTTTAGGTATAATTATACAGTAAATAGCATTATTGTTAATTGTACAGCCTGATGAATTTTTTGACCGTATGAATACACTCAGATAACTGCCACCAAGATCAAGATATAGAACATTTCTTGCACCCAAAAGGCTCCCTAAGTCTCCATCCTAGTCAATCTTTAGTCATCAGGGTTAATCACTGCTATGACATAGCACTTAGACAAGTTTGCCTAGATTTGAACATCATACAAAGACATTCATTTGTGCCTGGCTTCTTTTATTCAGCATTCTGATTTTGGGATTTTTTTCCCTTGCTTTACTCAATTTATATTTCCATACTCTAATAGTATTCTAGTCAGTTACCAATTACATTGTAAAAATTGACTGTGGGATTGATTCACATTATATAACTAAGGTTTTAAAACATTGTTTTACAATTTTTTTCTTAACTTTCTTCCCTGAAATAGAGAAATTTAAAGGGGGATGTATGCTTTGTATCATTTACTTAAGATGTTTTTACTTTCTTAGGGTGAGGTCTATTAGCTATAGTTAACAATTTTGTTAGCACCATATAAATAACATTTCTTTTTAGGGAATGAATTATTCATTTATTTCACAAATGATTATTCATTCAAATAATCCTCTGTTCTTTTAGAAGGAAAAGATCTTTATAGAGTAAGCTGGGGGTTGATATCTGAGGAGTAGCAGGAAATAATAAATGGCATTAGTAATCAAACAAATATTTTTCCTATGTGGAATCATGTTGTCACAAGATGGTTCCTCTCTAGAAAACTGGTATTTTTCCTTTGGAAATTGAAAATATACTGTAAGTTTCATTGACCTTTTTATCCAATTCTCCAAAAATGAAATCAATGCCAGACTCCCATTAAGACTATTGTTTTTTTCAGTCTTTGCATAAATTTCAAGCCCTTGAAAGTAAAATGAAGTCATGAAGTTCATTCTTTAAATTTAGTTATTTTCCCTTCTGATTTTATGGGGATAGTAGACATGGGAGAACAAGATGTCTTTCAGCTTGGAACTTTATCTGCACATAGGGGAAAAATTCTCATGCTTTACGAAGGACTTTTATCATAAAACTTATTTACATTGTTAATTGTCTCTGTTATAGTTTGTATGGTAAAATGACGTACATAGGCTATCATGGAGTCATCAGGTGGCAACAAAAATCCCAGCACTTTGAGAGGATTAGCACATTGTCCCAAAATTGCTTAGACAAAATTGTTAAAAGCTAGTTCTTAGTCACTTTCCCATCACTGGGACAAAAATACCTGCAACTTAAAGGAGGAGAGGTTTGTTTTGGCTCACAGTTTTAGGGAGTTCAGTCCATTGTCAGCTGGCTCCTAGGCAGAAAAGGCATGATGGAAAGGCTTGGAAGAGGAAAGCTGTCCCACCTGTGGCAACTATGAAGCAGATTAGAGAAGATCTTTTTTTTTTTTTTTTTTTTTGGTACCGGAGATCGAACTCCAGTCCTTGTACTTGCGGGGCAGGTGGTGGAACCACTGAGCTAAATCCCCAGTCACCTTCCAAGTCCATTTCTGAATACTTGAGACTTTTGGAGGTCATTTTAGATCTAAACCATAATAACTAGCAATGATACTGTTTTAAAACAGACTTTACTGTTTGTGGTTAATATTTTTGTAGCTGCTTAGATAGGATGATCAAACAAGACATGTCTTATATTTTAAAAAGAAATCACCTTCAAGTATACTCCTTTTTAAAACATCTGCAGCCTACATATATGATATAGTCTAACTCAAATTTTGGATCCTTCCTAAGGAAATAAAAATTGATATTAGTCCCAGGAACTTTCCTAGGTACTGGTGTGCTTAATGGCACATTCATGTATCAGATGGCTGGAGGAGACCCAAGGTGCTCATCCCACAGCTTGAGCGGGTACAACATAGATATTTACTGGATATATGGAAAGCATTGCAGAATAAATAAAAGGAATAGGAAACTCATTTGTAGTTTTTTTTTCTTTAAAAACAAGATAGAAAAAACCAAATGAAGATAATGTTATGAAGTAATCTAGGGAGGAAATCATTCCTATTACTAGCTTCATAGCTGAGGCCCCTATAATAAGACAGATTAACAGGAAAAAAGGACAAAAATTTATTTTTTGGTGACACAGGAGGCTTCAGTAATGAAGACCCAAAGAGACAGGCAAACCTATGATATATTTTGTTTTGGTTTTAGCGCTAGTGATTATACCCCAAACCGTATGCATTGTAAGCATGTGCTCTGCCACTGAGCTATACCCCTATCCCAACCCATGTATTTTTTTTATTCCAGATTCTGTGGAAAAGTGGATAATTGTGGACAAGTATGATAGGATAGCAAAGTTGAATGTAATGGTAATACCTAGGTGGAACTTTGGAAGGCCTGTTCAGATTTTCCTCTGTATCCCTGTCTTCACAGGTAAGACTGGTCCTTCCCTCGAGTTATAGGGAGGGCATCTCTTGAATGAGTGTCTTTTGACCTCTTTTCAGGGGAGAAGATCAGAAAGAGGCCTTCCTGCTTCTGTAGTATTCTCAAATGTCAATGGGCATGTTTTGGGATAGTAAATCCTGAATCCCATCAGGATAAAACATTTTATTTCTAAATGTCAGTATCATGAGTTGGGAGCCATTTAATCAGCCTCTCCCTTATAAACAGAGAAGAGTTATTTATATCTCATTCCTAGTCTAAAATTATTTCTGATAGTTATTCTGCTTTTCTAATGTAATATTATTATTTTAATAAAATAGTTACTTTTTGACCTCTTGTAGTCTTGTATTCACTGTAAAAAAAACAAAAAAACCACATATGGAAGTATATAGTCATAAACTCTGTGATGAATATATCAGTTGACTTAGAATTGGAGCAAGTGTAAAAAATCAAAAAGTCACTTCTTGCCGTGATACTGGTTTTTTTAATGATACCATTTTAATGCTAAAGTAAGAGCAGGGGTTCTTCTTTGTGTGCAGGGTAGGTTGGTATGAACATCTGAATCCCTAGGAAGCTTTTGTGAGGAATCCTGTGTTCCAGCTCCAGAATTCACACAAAAGCTCCTCTGTGGCTTAGGAGACAAAAGGTTTCTTAATGATCTCAAGTCCCCAAAGTCAGACACTTTGAAAGTATAGTTGTTTCAATGTTCAGATTAATAAAGCTGACACTTACTTTGAAATATAACTAAACAAGATTGCAGAAATAGAATCCAAATCCAGATTATTCTTTGGGTGAATAAATACATTGGTCAACCATTTACTGCATATAATAGTTTATCTGGATGTTACTTACAAGCTCAGGTCTCACTCATGTGTTGTGTTAGTTCTGGAATTACCTCATGAATCCTGCAGTACATAACAGAACAAATTGCCAGAAGGTTCACTGATCAGAAGCCATCCCAAGGTTCCAGTGCTTATGGTTTATGCAAGCAGTTCACATCTCGTTAGTCATTTAAAAACAAAGAAAAACAGTTTCTGTGGGGGGGGGGGGGCTGTCTTCATTGAGAAATAAAAATGGCTTTTTTTCTCCTAATCTAGTGAAGAAAATTCATAAAATCAGTGTGAGAACTTTGTAATTTTATGTTATCAAAATGCTACAATTTCTATTACAAATAAAAAATTTTAAAACTGTAAGATTGATCTTGTAGTGATATGTATATCCAAATAAATATTTAATAATTCATTATATACCTAAAGATAATGACCAGATACAGTAAAACATCAAATTTGGCAAGTATAGTTACTCAATAAGTACTATTGGCTAGATTGTGACTCTTAAACCCCTTATTCTAAATTTGGGATTTATGCTAACTAGGAATGTCATATGATAAATAGAATACTTATAGAAGAGATATTCCCCAAGGAACTAATTATAATGAAAGAACAAATTAGCATTTTAGAATACTTTGTACTCACATCATCTGTTTCTAATATGACTTCTAGGTAAGAGATGCAAAAAAATCTTAAACTTACAATAGAGCAGTTTCAGAATTTGATCAGTTACTCTAAAACTACGGTACTAATTATGTATAGTGCATGCTTTGGCTCCCATTGGGTGAGACATTGAGGATATAAATGAGAACGAATTTTGAGGAGTGACTTTTCTTAGATGCCTGCACCTTTCCTTAGCAGTCTATACCTGCTATCTTTAGGGAGATTTTTATTAAATAGTGATAGTGTAACTATTCAAAGTGCTTTTTTTCATTAATCCTCATAGTGACCTTATCTATGAGGTTAAAAAAAACCTAGATTTACAGATAAATAAATTTAGGAACAGAGAAGCTAGATAACTATGTATTGAAGATCACAACTGTAAATTCTAAATACAAACCTAGGGTTTGAACCAAGAGCTTCCAGCTTAGTCTGTGCTCCCTACATTGTACATTCTGTCTTTCTTAGTTGCCTGAAACTGAAGTCAGATATTTAAAAAAGAATGAAATGGAGCTGACAGTTTCTCTGATATCTTTGTAAATCTCCTAGATGAGCTTAGAGATTTGGGTAATTAGCAAGGTCTGGGACCTACTATACCAGAAGATAAACTCTTGAGAACCAAAGACCTGGTGAGAGTTCATTAAGTGCTGTTGAATGATTGGCTATATCAAGAAAACTTACATGATATAAAATATCTTTAGAAAGCCTATCACCATCAATTTGTATTATTATAGACATCAATTTACACAATTTATTTTTAAAAAGTGATTACTATTGTATCATTTTTTACACTAGAACAGGTAATTTTTTTAAGTAGTAGCAAAACTTAGGAAGAATTAATATATTTTTAATTTATAACCAATCTGTAGCATATACCAAAATTTCAATGAACCTTAAATAATTTATCACAAAACTTTACTATCAAGAAAATGTTAAAATGTAGGGGAACTGTTCTAACCATCTTTTGTTTCTGTATTATGTTCTGTCAAGTGGTTGACTTAATAACATATTCTTATGCACATATCAACTGAATTTTTGAGAAAATTGTGTTATAGAGTGAATTCATCAAATCTTTCTGCATATGTTTTTGCTAAGCTCCTTATTAGAACATATGAAATACAAGGACTACAGTTTCTTTCCTGAATAGGCAAGGATTTTCAGTTCAGAATGGTATATTATTCTAAGTCTCTAGATAAGCTTCCAACACTTTTCATTACTGTTCCCTTACCTTATTTTTTTATCTATTTCTGATCATTTTCCAAATTTTTACATTGTACATGGGAAACAAAGAATTAAGGGGGAAATGTAAAAGAAATGACAAGGGCCCTGAGGAAAAGAAAGTATAAGTGTTAAGTGGCTCGTGGATTTTAAGTTTAGGAGAACACTGGAAAGAAGTTTTAAGATTTTTTTTTTTTGTATATCAAATTTCTGTGTATTTCTAACTTTGCTTCTAGCTTCTTAAAATTCTGTTTAAGCAGTGTTTTTCTGTGGAATCTTGATTAAAAGTCTCTAAATAGAAGAACTTGACTACTGATTTACTCTTTCATAATCATAGCATTCTTCATTATAGTCAGTATACAACTAAAACAGGATATAAAATTATAAGCTTCTGGAAACTCATTTTAGAGTATTCTCTTATTAGCATTCTTTGAAGAATTTTGAAAATATTTTCTTTAAATTCTTTCCTTTTAGTGTCAAGGATGAATTTAAAACTGCTTCTACCTACAACTCTAAATTCCCTCACTTGTAGGTTTGCATAAGCCATTACAATTATTTAGAAATAAGCTTTGTGGTTTGGGTCTGTTTTTCTCAAGAATCCAATACTTAAATGTCACGTGTGTGTTTTGGAAATTTGACAACAACATAGTTTGTGGTCACAGTTGCTTTAGCTATTACGAGACATTTAAGAATCACTTTTGAAAACACTCCTGTCATTTCTCTGTATGTGTTTTTTAAAAGGGAAAATTATTACCCACCTTTGTTTCTGTTTCTGACTGTTCTCTGCTATTCCTCTGCCCAAAATACTTGCTATTCTTTGTCCAAACTTAATAATTTTCTGACCACATGTGCATGCCTTTGCTTTGGCTGTTTCATCCCCTTGGAACTGTACCCTTAACCACAGTCAAGTGTTCTGCTCTTAAAGGGCCACATATATTTTTTAAGATAATAGGGAAAGGGAGGTTCAGGAAAGGGAGGCTCAGAAAAGGAGGAAAGGGGAGGGGAGAGAAGTAAAGGAAAGGAAAAGGAAAGGAGGGGAGGAAGAAAGCAAGGGAGGGAGAGATAGACAAAGTTTCTTTATGTGTTGTTATTGATACAGTTTTGCTGTCCTTGAAACTTCCTTTTATATTATGCATTTCTCTCTTAGACACTTTATACTTTCTATCTTGCATATAATTATGTACATATTTTATCTTCCTAATAGTACATTTTGGACTCTATTAGCAAATGACCTATAATGTTGAAAAGACTATATTAATATATATAATGCTTAAAAACGTTATGTTCATTAGATTTCAGTAAAAACAAGAATGTATAAAGCAAAAGTTTAAATATATAGTTTTTGGCAAAGGAATAATAGTTTTATTGATCTTGGTTGTGGTGGTTAGTGAATAAATCTCTTAATAATTTCAGAGTGATAAGCAATAATAGATTGCTTTCACTCCAGCAGTTTCTACGTGATACCACCATGTTAAAGAGGGCACAGATTTGGTCTGTGGCCAAGGTGAGGTAGAAGAGTGTAGCAAGCCCTTGTCTGGTCTCTGGATACCAGCGTCCAGGATAACAGGATAGGACACAGTATTTATATTTTCAGCTAGCATTAAGGCCTCTGGGTTAGCTGTGATCCTTGATAATTTATAACCTGAAAATGGTAGCAGGTACCAGAAATCATAAAAATTGTTCCCAAAAGAAGAACTATCGAAAATTGGCCATGAGAGTCATAATTATGCATGTCTCTTTAGAACGAAGTACTATACTGGGGATCTGGATGGAAAGGCTAATAAGAAAAAAATTAATTAAAAGAGTGTGGTGGAGATTGGTGCTAGTGAATTCAAGAAGTGTTAGAGGGAATTATAACATTATACTTTCCGTGGATGCCCAAGAGAACAATAAGAACTTAAAAAAAAGACTGAGAACGAAGTCACTCTTCATTTTAATACCCCAGGACTCAGTGCTTGGTCTTTAATTCTCATTTATATTAACTCACTTTATGGATGAGCAGATCACATGACTTTAAATACTATTTGTTACACCAATGACTCCCAAGATATATTTCCAGTTCTGACTTCTGTCCCATTCTCCAGGTTCAGCTGCCTTCTTGACATCTCCATTTGAGTATCTACCAAGTGTAGAATGTGTGAGTGCTTGCATGTGTGCCCATATGCATGTGTGTGTGTGTGTGTGTGTGTGTGTTGCTGGAGACCAAACTTAGTGCCTTGTGCATGGCAGGCAAGCATCTTACTACAGAGCTATACCCCCAAGTTCTGACAAATATCTTAACAAGTCAAAGTAAAGTCCTATTTTTTACCACTACCACACAGCCTCACTCCAGGAACTCAGCCTTCTGCAGTCTTCTCTCTCAATTGATGGCATTCCATCTCCGCAGTTACTCGATCAAAACTTTGGCATCATCTAGCTTCCTCTCCTCCTCTCCCTGCACATCCAGTCTGTCAGGAAATTATCACTAGCTCTAAACTATGTTCGGTATCCTGCAAGTTCTTACCTCTTCTACAGCGACTATGTATAACTATGGTTATACATCATCATCTTGGACCAGATATTAGTGCTTTGGCTTCATAATCTATCTCTTGGTGTTTGAGCTCCTTAGTGGCTTATTTGGAATTGATTTTAAACTGTTTTATCATGTTTCAGACCTGAAATCTCAAGGTTTTGAATAGCATCTCTGCCTTGTTTGAGTAATTTTCCAGATGGATTGTATTTTGATTTTTCCTGAAATACCAAAGAAGAAGCTTATAACAGAAAATGTGTAGATTGGCTGTTAAAGACAACAATATGTTGAGAATTCACAGCATGTTCACCCATTGAAATATGCTTTTCCATGAGAATTGTGAGCCATGTTTCAGCTGTCTCATATATGGCTGATAAAGACTAAAACGTCCATTGGACTGCAAGTCTACATCAGCACTATGTAAGATGTGCAGACTAATTAAAACTTGTGTTCAAGCCATGCATGGTGGTTCATGCTTGTAATTGTAGCTACTCAGGAACCTTGAGGCTGGAGGATTGCAAATTCAGGCCCAGCCTGGGCAACTTAGCAAAAATTTGTTTCAAAATAGATAGATAAACTGGGCTTGGTGGTTCACACCTATAAACCAAGTACTTGGGAGGCTGAGGCAGGAGAATCACTGAGTTCAAGGCCAGCCCAGGCTACCTAGTGAGTTCAGTATCAGCCTGAACTACAGAGACCCTGTCTGAAAAAATAAAAAAATAGAGCTGGGGATGTACCTCAGTGGTAGAAGTGTTAAACCACATGCGTAGCATATGTGGGTTCAGTTCCCAGTACCACCAAGAAACAAAACAAAAAAGGTGGATTCAAGCATTCCCCCAAAACACAGTTATTAAAGATATTCCTCAGATTCATAAATGTATAGGGACATTTTAATCTTCAAAAGCGGAATGACTTTTAATAGTTTTTTAATAAAATTAAATCAGATTCTCTTTGTCTTGACCATAGGTTGAGGTTAAATCAAAGGATGGATGATTTGGTTCTGATAAAAGGTGTTTTCAGGAAAGCATAGGTAACTTTATGATTGGTAAACTAACTGTTCCTTGGACTTGTGTCAGTTATCTGAGCTACAGCAATGTTAGTACAGTGCATCAGATTGAATAATGGACTTGGCAGTCTCAGGCCTTCTGGGACTTTTCTGTAGCAGTTTCTTGAGTCTATAGCCCAGTACACCTAGAAATTATCTTAAAACCTATATTCTTTCTTTTGATAGGGGAGAATAACGCTTAAAGTTCTTTCTAACGAGTCTGTTTTCTTGAGTCTAATGTACACCTTTATTTTTTGGAATAGGCGTTCTGAAGTCTAAGGGATTCATTTTTAGAAAGCTCTTCTTAAATATTGAGGTGTTAAACACCTATAGAGGCAAATAACAAAACAAGACATTAAAAGACCCTGTCAATCAACCTGGTAATACAAAAAAAGTCACCTGAAATTAAAGTTAAGTAATGAGCAAATGCAAACAAGACAAAATCCAAATTCTAGAATTCA
Source organism: Heterocephalus glaber (assembly GCF_053883595.1). Taxonomy (NCBI): domain Eukaryota; kingdom Metazoa; phylum Chordata; class Mammalia; order Rodentia; family Bathyergidae; genus Heterocephalus; species Heterocephalus glaber. Next base: position 1,652,746 of record NW_028258323.1, read on the forward strand.
AATATGCAAAAGATGTATTTTGACTAAAAAACAACAAAACAGCTTTTGTTGTACACCAATTCCAAATCTAAGGAATTTTCAAAGGAACTGACTTCTATCAGTTTAAGAACATTATAGTCTAAGAGAATATTGACCAAGAGTTCATAAATGAGCTATAAGTGAATCTATGAACTCTAGGATTTACATACAGTTTTATGTTTTTTTTTAATTTGTAAATCTATTTATCTAAATCTTTTCAAATCCATTTTTCTGAATTCATCTTTTTACTTCTAAGAGCAGAGTGCTGTATAATAGATTAATTTTTAAATTAGGTATCTAGGAAAGGAAGTTTCCCATTTCTTTTATAGCCATCCCCAATACTCACCTATATAGACGCATCCCCACTTCCCATACCCATTTTTCCTCATGGTGGGAAAAGAGATTTGAAGATATATCTCTTACCTAAAGAAATTGCCATTGTGGAAAAATAGGAACAGGGCAGGACACCCAGCAAACAGTATGATGAAGAGAAGATATAGGAACACACCAAAAAAAAAAAATCCTTGATAGAAAAAATAATTTAACGGCTATGTTAAATAACCACAATATTTCTACAAAGTGACGAACTTCTACAGATCTGCTCTTCTCGGACAGAACTTCGGCAATCTTTGCCTTAAGCCCCTAGAAGGAAATTATTCAAAATGTTAGTCTGATAGCATTAAGCAGTGATTTAAAATTGACAGTGAAATACAGTTTTCAAAGTATAGACACTAGATGACTCTTTAGTACAACAAGTTGTTCCAGACCACTGGCCTCATAATAAATATTGAGACCTATATTACTGATATGCAGAATTTATTAAGCTTTGCACATGTAATAGAGCAGTTTCATTTGCATCCAAAGTGCTAACAAAATCTCTAGCAATCAAGAATGGCAACATGCCATTTTATAACAATCAACATTGTAGCTTTTCAAATTTGGTTTTCAGAAGAATCTATCTTCAAGTAAATCTAGTCATGCTTTTAAAAATTGCTTTAGGGGCTGGGGATTTAGCTCACTGGTTTCGCTGCCTGCTGTGCAAGTGCAAGGTCCCAAGTTCGATCCCCGGTACCAAAAAAAAAAAAAAAAAATTTGCTTTAGGTCACTCCAAGCTTGGCAGTTAACATTTGGCATAAACAAGAAAACAATCCCAATTTGATAAATAACAGATAACATTGTAGGCCATAAACATACAGCATAAGGAAATGGTGGTGTAAGTCAGTAGTTATTAAGTTACTAGAGTACCTTGGCCTCTATGCAGAGGGTTTGATTCACTAGCCTGGACACCCAGTTTTCAAAGTAAGAGCAACGTCTACAGTATCATTTCTAACATTGCAAACAAGCAGAGAATGAGGAATTCCTTTTTTGTTTTGTTTTGTTTTTTTTGTTACGGGGGATCAAACTCGGGACCTTGCACTTGCGAGGCAAGCAGCGGAACCACTGAGCTAAATGAGGAATTCATTTTTATTAATAAATTACACCCTCAGGAGTTAGAATCAACACCATAGTATAAAAATGTTCAAGTTATATCAGTCATAACTGTATGCTTATTTTAAAAGGTGCTAAATGGATTAAATGGAGACAGCAATGCTCCCCCTAATGTGATTGATCTTACTTACCATGTTTACAGCTATCAAGACCTAAAACTTCAGGTGTTTGAACTGAATATTGATGAGGACACTTATATTTCAACCTGATATGCTAGACTCTGTTATTTGGTCAACTGTCCATTTACTCTGAAATTAAAATTTTAATATTATCAAAAATTGATATAAGTGGCATAATAACAAATACGCTGAAATGGTTATAGTCGCAAATGGCAGTTAACAAGGATATGGGGAGATCCCACTCCCAAGTCACCCAGTAGTTGGAATTACTGTATATACTGTCATAACTATAACAAATTGGATTTAAAGCTGCTTAGTCTGACATCTTCACACACCCAAGATATGTACCTTATATGAAAAGAGTGTTTATTCAAAAACAGAATTTTTGTAGCTGTTAAGTTCTTCCCTTAAATGTAAATAAAATGGCACAGAAACTTATAATAACCAGGACTCAGAAAATTTAAAAGAATAATTTGAGTTAGGAATCAAATATACAGAGTCAAGGAAAAAAAATCATCTAGAAGACAAAAATCCAAGTAGCATCTCAGATGCAGAGCACTTTTGTAAAGTGGGAAAGCAACTGTGATCACCTACAGCTTCTCAGATCATTCTAGCAAGTGTCTTCAGGTACTACCTGTTGTCTGTATAATAGTATTTCCCAGGGCCGGGGATTTAGCTCAGTGGTTTTGCTGCTTGTCTTGCAAGCTCAAGGACCTGAGTTCGATCCCCGGTTCCAAAAAAAAAAAGTATTTCCCTAAATAAAGGGCCTTGAATGCACATTCAGTGTGTTTCCTGTGAGTAGAAGTGAAGATATTTTCATTTTGTTTAACTCACAAACTATTTGGTCAAAGAAATATGTAAAGCTAAATAAAAGCACATCTGGTAGAAATCCCTAGCGATGAATGTTGACAAGATGTGCTTGGATCTTGCTTGCAGCATCTGGCAGTGGGTAGTGGAACAAAGGTAGCAATCTCACAGATTCTCCTGTGTCTGTTCTGGAGGTGGCTCCATGGCGGTGGCACTAGCATTTGCAGTTGAATTCAGGACTTCTCCAAAATCACTGTCAGCAGGCTTGGTTCCCCCTGCTTTAGACTTTAAGTTTTTGACCTTTTCTTCAAATGACTTGAAAGTTGGGGAATTTTTTACATCTTCTAGCTTTTTGGTGATAACAGAGCCAACAGATGAAAAGGCCACTGAAGCCTCCTGTCTGGCCTGAGATAAGGTTTCAGTGGTCTTCCTGTATGCGGACGTGGCTGTCACATCCTGCCGCCCTTTGGCAATGTTCTGCTTTAGCTCCTGTAGTGAGCCAATCCCAAGTTTCCGCTTGATCTCTGCTAGATGCTTCTCTTTTGCTGCTAACACTTGAGACAGAGTTTCGATTTCTTCTTCCACATTTACCAGCTCTCTTCTCAGCTCATCCTGCTCCTCTTCGGAGAGTGTCTTGGTGGCGCTAAGCATGGCTGCAGCATCTTCTCCTTCCTCAGGTACTGGGTTTGTCCTGAGCAAACCAAGTTTCTCAGTAGGTGATCCGGGTAGAGATGAATTCCCACTAGGGGACAGGTAGAGGTAGTTTTTGTTCACTCCTGCATTGAAATTGAACGGGAACTGGTAGTCTTCATATAAGTCTGTGTCTCTGTGATCCATCATCCCAGGCAGAGGCAGAATGCTTGGTTTTATGGCTGCCTGAGCTCCCTCCGCAGTTGCTCGCCCCTTTGGCCTTATTCCCCTACAGTTTTATGAGTAGTGTCCTTGAAAGAGAAACTATAGCTTTCACCAATTTTTCAAAGGAATCTATGATTTGAAAAAAGTTTAAAGACCTACCATTCCCTATCAATTTTTGTATGTCACTGTAATAAAATACCTGAATAAAGTTTCTTATGAACAGTAATGAAAGTGCTTTATGTCTCATTTTGTGATAGTCACATTCCTTGTCATTGAGGCACGATACCAGACACCCACAATTTAAAGGAGGAGAAGTTTATTTGAACTCACATATTTAGTTCATATTTGGCCAGCTTCAGGGCAGAAACAGCTCGATGGAAGGGTCTGGAGGAAGAAAGCTGCTCACATCATGGCAGCCAGGAAGCAAAGAAAGAAGGAAGAAGGTGAAAAGGGAGGTACAGCTTTCCAGGTCACACCCATAGAGACTCACCTCTTCCAACCAGGTCCCACCTCCTAACAACAAGTCAGCTATGACGCCCTTATAATCTAGTTATGTTCCACAAGCCCTACCTCTAAGAGCATAAGGCTTTGAGGGGACATTAAGATATAAACTGTGACAAGCTTCGAGAACCCATGCAGATTTTTTTTCTGCATTAGGTTTATTAGTACATTTTAGGTATAAAATACAGTTAACATTCATCATTGAGATCTTGTACCTTTACATGAGTATCTTGGTTCTTATTTTTTCCCCATTCCTCTGCCCTCCCTTCACCCCCTCCACCCTTTCCTATTAACAAAGACTTTGTTTCCATTTTTTTCCTTTTCTCATATTTTTTCTTTTCCCTTCTTTCCTTTCCCTACCCCTCCCATTTCCCCTACTCCTTTAGACCTTTTCTTCCTATTACACAGTATCAATTATAATATCAAGATTCAGAGGACATTACCACAGATTTTACAGAATTTAAAAGGATATGAAAGCATATTACAAAAATCTTTTTTGAAATGAATTTGACAACTTCTAAGAAGTACCTTGGAAGACAAATTAATGAAACTGACTCTGGAAGAAATATAAAATTTAAATAGCATCTGTTAAAGTATATTCCTAGCTTGAAAACCCTACCTGTATGACAACAACAGGCTCATATACATTTTAACTGATTAATTATATCAAACATTCTTTCGAAGAACCAACTCTTGGCTTCATTGTTTTTTTTTGTATCAATCGTTCTCTTAGTCTTCATTGCATTGATTTCTGCTCTGATCTTTATAATTTCCTCCCATGTATGAGCTTTGGGTTTGTCCTGCTCTTCTTTTTCTAGAATCTTGAGGTTCAGCATCAGGTTGTTTAATTGGGCTCATTCTGTTTTCCTGATATGTGTATTCACTGCTCTGAATTTCCCTCGTAAGACTGCTTTCATTGTGTCCCATAGATTCCGATATATTATATTGTCATTGTCATTTAATTGAAGGAACTGATTTCTTCTTTAATTTCCTGTATGACCCATCGGTTATTCAGAAGTGTGTTGTTCAATTTCCATGTGTTTATGAAATTTTTGCGGTTTCTTTTGCTATTAATCTCCAATTTCATGACACTATGGTCTGATAATATACAGGGGATAACTTAAGTTCCTTTGCACTTACTTAAATATGTTCTATGAGCAAGTATGTGGTCTGTTTTGGAGAACAATCCATGTGCAGCTTAAAAGAATGTCTATTCTCATTTTGTGGGGTGGAACACTGTAAACATCTCTCAAGTTCATTTGTTCAAGAGTTTGAGTTTTAGTATTTCATTGCTTGTTTTTTGTCTAGTTGATCTATCTATTTGTGACAGTGGGGTATTGAGGTCCCCCACTACTATTTTATTAGTGCTTATGTGATTTTTCATGTCCATTAGTGTTTGTTTTATATAGTTTTGCGCACTGTTTGGTGCATAGATAATTATGATTGTCATCTCTTCCTGTTGGATTGTTCCCTTTACAAGGATGTGGTGTCCTTCTTCATCTCTCTTAATCAGTGTTAGTTTGAAATCCACTTGATCTGCAAAGAGGATAGCTACTCCTGCTTTTTTTCGGGTTCCTGTCGCATGGAGTATTGCTTTCCATCCTATAACTTTTAGTCTGTGAGTTTCTTTTTAAATTAAGTGAGTTTCTTGTATGCAGAATATTGTTGGATCTTGATTCTTGAGCCATTCTGCCAGTCTATTTCTTTTGATTGGTGAATTGAGACCATTAACATTGATGGTTATAACTGATACATATTGACTTATCATTGTCATGACTTTTTCTTTTTTTTGAATTCTCCCCCTTTGTGTTTAATTTCTTGTCATGCCCAATGGATTCATTTTGCTGGGCTTCCTGGGGTTGTGGTCCTGGTTGTCTTTTCCTAGGATATTGTTTAAAATTTTGGGGAGCGCTGGTTTGGTATTCATGAAGTTCCTAAGGTGTTCTTTGTCATGAAAGTATCTTATTTCTCTATCAATTTTGAAAGATAGGTTTGCAGGGTACATCAATCTGGGTTGCAGGCTGTTTTCCTTTAGGACTTGAAATGCATCATTCCTTTAGGACTTGGAATGCATCACTCCATGCTCTTCTTGCCTTGAGGGTTTGCATTGAGATGTCTGCTGCAATTCTGATGGGCTTTCCTTTGTATGTGATTTGTTTCTCTTCTCTAACTGCTTGTAGAATTTTGTTTTTCTGTTCACTTTCTGGAATCCTAACAATTATATGCCTATGTGTAGATTGTTTTTTGATCAAGGCTAGTTGGAGTCCTATATGCCTCACTTATCTGTATGTCAAGTTCTTTTCCCCTGCTTGGGAAGCTTTCTGCCATTACTTCTGTGAACAGTTTTTTTATGTCATCTGCACTCTCTCCTGTTTCTTCATTGACTCTGATCAGTCTTATGTTATTTTTCTTTGCATCGTCTAGGAGCTGCTGGATTGATTTCTTGTGATCCCTTACAATTTTGAAGCGATTTTTCCTTTCCTGGTCACTAATTGCAATCTTATTTTCTATATCTGAAATTCTGTCCTCACATTGGCTCATTCAGCTGTGTAAGCTTTCAGTTGCGTTTTTAATGTCCTGGAAATCTGTTTGCATGTGTTTTATGCATTCCATTTGTTTCCTATGTTGGGATTCTATCATGTTCCTTACCTCCTCTATTTTTTTAATCTGTGTCCTCTCTAGATTTATTAATCATGTCTTGCACTATGGGCACAATCTCTACTGTTATCTGAGAAATTATTTCTGATTTCATTTTTTCCAGATCCTCTTTTGTTGCCAGTTTTGGGAGTCCAGGTAGTTGAGTATCAGAGTGTTCATCTCCTTTCCCTTTGGGGTTCCTTTAGGTGATCAGGAAGTCTTGTTTTGAGTCTTTTCTACATGTCTTCTCATTTCAAGGGGTGGGGGATATGTGTGCTGCTGGCGCCCACGCGCCTCAGCTCCTCGGCGCTGGGGGCGGCTCTGCTGCTCAGGACTGGGGGCAGTGGTATGGCAGCCCAAAAGGCTCATCTCCTCCACACTGGCCTTGGCTCTCTGAACACAACAGTGTTTCCCATCTGTGGGAGCAGAGAAGGATGGCCTTATTAATTCACCTTTCCTGGCAAGGGAGGAGATGGTCAGCCCCATGAAAATTTTGAAAGATTAAGCCAAATCAAGGTGGTGTTAATAATGTTAGCATTGTTAACAATGTTAGCATAAATAATTTCATTGTATTTATATGAAATCTCTTCTTGTAGCATGTTGATTTGTTGTGTTTAACTACCATTAATATTTTTATGAACAAGCTGAGGTACTTATTGAAGTGATCTGTAGTAACTTTAAGCAATTTTTTTTTCTTTTTATTTGGTGCAATTATAAACCAGTGAGCATAGCAGATCCTGCTGCCCTTGGCTTCATCATTTCTCCATGGTCCCTGCTGTTGCTGCCATCTGGTAGTGTGTCATTTACAGATGAAAATATTTCCAATCAGGATCTTCGGGCGTTCACTGCACCAGAAGTTCTTCAAAATCAGTCACTAACTTCACTGTCAGATGTTGAAAAGGTAACTGTTAAATCTTTTTAAAAATTTTGTGTTTTACCTTAGCCCTCTGAAAAATATCCATTCAATACAGAGTGATTCTGTATTAGGAATCTCATATTTATTTTTCTTAAGGAAATTCAGAAGAGTTCTATAAAAGCTTATGGATCTGAGAAACATATCTTAAAAGTGAGTCATTATTAATTCATGTTTATACATATGAAATGCTTTATAGAAATCTCTTCATTAGATAGAAACAAACATAACTAGAAAGTACACCCTGATTATTATATACAGAATAATCTATAATACATGGCAGGTTGAAAAAATACTATGTAAGGGGATAAAGTGTTTTGAAAATATGCAAAAGGCACAATTTTTAGCATAAAGCAGTATCACAAAGATGGTAGCATTTTCAGTTATCCAAATTCTGCTTATTCTTCATTCCCTGAGAATAAGTAGAATTTATTTAAGTGTAAATTCCTAGAAAGGACATTGCACTTAGGCTTACTAATATGAACAGTGACAGGAGGGAAGAAATTGTCCACTGGTTGGGAATGGCTGACCAAACCAGCTAAAGGAGAGCAGTAGCTGTCTAAAGTGCTATAGTTAAAGAAACGGGCTGCAGGTCAACGTGAGGGCAAATTTTGAATGCCAGAACCCGAATCTTTCTTCTGAGGCGCAGTGGGGATCTGTTACGCTTTTAGGATTGTGATGTGGTGGGATTTTTGATCTTGGAGGTGAGGCCTGAGAAAAATAGGTAGCCTGAAGAGATTAGATTTCTTGAGAGTCTAATTGGGGAGCTTTAATAATCTGGAGAGAAGAACTGAAAATAGTGTAATGCCTTGAGAATATAAAAACGTGGATGAACAGGACACAGTGGACACCAAACTGGTGGAGATTTCCAGTTCATGTGATGGAAAAATGAATAAGATGGGAAAGTTTATAATAGAAATAGTCACTC